>NC_064853.1:119424609-119724609 GCF_024139225.1 Suncus etruscus
TCTGGTATATTCTGCCTACACATCCTTCTGGTGTTCATCTTCTGCAGACAGAAGAATGTAGTTTGCACTGCCCATTTCTAAATCTTCTGTTTCCTATCCACTCCAATTCTACACAATGAAAACAACAAGAGCTGGAGAAGCCTTACACACACACACACACACACACACACACACACACACACACACACACACACACACATATATGCCTTCTTGATGATAGAACAACTAGCCTAGGGTCTTTGTCTGTGTTTCTTAAATTTGGCCTTTCATATCCAGTGCTAATGCTTGTTCTCCAATCCTCCATTCATGTTTTCATGGACACCCCAACCTTTTGGAAACTTTGAGGGGTGCACAATGTTGATGCTCCAGACTTACTCTTGACTTTGAGTGCAGGAATTACTTTTTGCATTGCTCAGGGGACCCTATAGGATGCCAGGGATCCAACTTGAGTCAGTTACATACACCCTACCCACTGTGTTATTGCTTCAGTCCCTGAAAACATTTGATCTGCAAGATCCCAAGTTGGGATTAATATGATTTTAAGTAGCAAGTATCTAAATATATTTGATAAACTTGAAAATAAGTAAGATCCAGGCATTTCAGGAGAGTTTTTTTTTAGCCTCTGTGAACTGAGGGGAACATTAAAAAACTGGACAATGTGTGTCTGTCTCTTCTATGAGACTATCAGCTAACTTAAGTGGGATTTGGTCCTTTCTTGGGCACCAGAAACTGTAGATGCTGGATCATGTTTGTTCAGTAAGTGTGTGATAGAGATAAGAAAAGGAAATTAGTTCAGATATTAAAGATGAGTATATTTTTCTTTAGTGGTGTAAACCTACCCTGATGCACCTGGGGCAGTGGGGTTGCCAATTATTTTCTTTGGCCATAGAAATAGCATAGGGGTTAAGGGGTTAAGGGATTTGTCTTGCATGTAGCTAATCCTGGTTCAATCCTTAGAATTCCACAAGAAGATTCCTGAGCTGCACCAGAAGTGATCTCTGATTGCAGAGCCAGGAATAAGCTCTGAGCACTGCCAGTTGTGGCCAACATTTAAAATTTGTCCATTAGCTTAAAGATTAAATTCTTAGCATGCTCTGCTTGACCTTTGACAATGTCCCTAGTACTCCATATCACTGCAATCCAGCTATTCTGTTTCCTCACTAGTGTGCCAGGTACCTTCTGCTTTAGGACCTTTCTGTTGGACTATAGAATTCTATACCTGTTCTTGCCCTCACTCTACACAGGCACATTCACACTAAAAGTTTGCTCTTGTTCTCACATCTATCTGATTAACTCACCACAGCTCCCTCAGCACCATCCCATTCTCTTTAGAAGAACACCCAGCACATTTGGGGCTATGCAGTCCTAGTTTGACCACCATGATTCATGATGACTATCTACAACTGCCACTGTCTGTAGATCTCCATTTTCAAAGGACATCTCAAACAAAACTAGGGAATAGGTGTATTGGATAATTGCAAACCTTTGATATTGACTTTTGAAAATGAGATTGCCAAGCAGGAATGGAGAGCTTCAGGGGAAGGTGAAAAGGCAGGTTAAACTATTGGTGAATAGAGGGGTGTATTGGCCATCTTGGTGGTGGTACAGTGTATGGAGACCATACATGCTAACACTGTTTCAAATTTAGTACCTTGAGTTAGACCATTAGAAAGTTGCATTCACATAATCAATCACACCAAAATTGTCTTTAGACAAAGATCCAGACAGACTGCACCTAGTCAGTCTTCTAAAATTGTGGCTTGAGCAGAGTACTTTTATAGGATTTTTCTGGTAATCATGGCAATGATGAAATAAAGTGAAGAGGGGCACAAGAATGGAGCTTTTCAACTGGTTACATCACCACAATACACTGAGGTACATGGAGACAGGAGATTCACATACAGGACTTAAAATTCTTGTGGTGGATACTTTCTGTTTAAGTCCTGTAAAGACACTTACTAATTGACTAATTATTTTTGGTGTCCCAACTTCCCTTCCTGTCTATAACAGGTGAGTTTGATTCTTTCTGAATCTTAATGTATGATTTATGACCTATTTATCTTTATTTAGTTTCTAGAATGGGTTGCTTAGAGCTCCTGCCTCTCACTGCTTTCTTAGTTACCTGTGCTTAGATACCTGCTTATATATCTCTTCTCCATCTTAACAAAATATCAAGATCAAACATCTCTCTTTTTTAAAATATTCTTTATCAAATAAAAATAAATAATTGAATCATCATGAAATACAGTTACAAAGCTATTAGTGATTGAGTTTCAGTTATATAATGTCTACCATCCGTCCCTTCACCAGTCCACTTTTCCCACCACCAATGTTCCCAGTTTCCCTCCTGCCCTCCCTCCTGCTTGCCTCTATGGCAGACATTCTCTCTCTCTCTCTCCCCTTCTCTCTCTCTCTCCCCTTCTTCCTTCCCTCCCTCCTTCTCCTTTTAGACAGTGTGGTTCACAATATTTTTACTGAAGGGGTATCATGCATATAACTTTCCCTACTTTAAGCACCCTGTTCTTTTCCAGAGTGATCCAACTCTCATTATTACAGTGGTCTCCTCTCTACTATAACTGCACTCCCCCACTATTTGTGGCAAGCTTTCTACCAAGGGCTGTTCCTCCTAGGCCTCGTCTCTTGTCTTTGGATGTTATTTCCACACTATTTTTTTATACCCCACAAGTGAGTGTGCAGATGAGGTATTTCTTACTTCAAGCCAAACTGTAGTTGAACCCTTATGTAGCACAAAAGGAGCCTCTCCACTGTTCCTGCCATGTATCTTCTCTGTATGTTCTCAGTCCACCCCTGTGTCTCTTGCACCCCAAAGTGTTTCCAGAGCTTTACACACTGACAAGGCAAGCAGTTTGCAATGGGGAGAGTGTTTGCTTTGCAGGATGGTATTTAGTCATGAGCCATTTCTCACCAATTCGTGGCTAGATTCCCAGGGTCTCCCAGAACACACACACGCAGCAGGCATTGCAACTGTCTATTGGGTAAATAAACCTTGAGATGAAAGTGACACCATCACTTTTCAGCACACTTGTTGGAAAGCAATGAGGCAGTGAAGGAAAGGCAGCATGGGAAAATGAAACTGAGCTGTTTGAGCTCGGTCTCTTTTCTTGCAGCCTTGCTACCTTGTCAAGTATCTGAAAAGAACCCCTTTACTGCAGAAAGTACCCTTTCTGTTTGAGCATCATTAAAAAGAAGTACTATACGGCAGGGGGGATTTGTAGGAAAAAAGCCTCTGGGGTCCAGTCATAAGTCCTGTATAAAAGGGACAAAAATCATTTAAACTGTAGAAATGAGAGAGATTGATGTTGAGTACCTGAAAATTCTTCTGAATGGGCTCCTGTGTGGGTAAATGACACTGAGTGCCAGGCCGTTGTCAGGAACAGTGGGTCCCAAGTATAGAATTAGTGTGGGGCGTGGCAGAGAACAGAAAATAACAAGGGGGAGTTCAGTGAGACCAGGACTGAGCTCTCAGACGGGCCTTTTGATTCCGTGATAACAGCAGGAATTGCTCATGAGGGGAGAACTCTATAGAAGTCAGTGTCATCACTGTCTTTTGTCTTCCTCATGATTATCTGTTAGTATCATCATCATCCCCACCAAAAGCACCATCATTACCATCATAGTCATCACCTCTCTCATGGTTAGTGGCACCATCACTATCATCACTACCCCTTCATCTCCATTATCAACATCATCATCATCACCACCATTTTTATTATTATCATCATTGCTACCATCTTTATCACGACTAGCATCACCACCAGCTTTATATAATCTCATTTGTGTTTTCTTATTTATCTACACTTTTTGGCAAACTTAACTGAGGGTTTTGTTGAGTTTTTCTGGAGTTATAAGATAATGGATAGGGAGCTTGCCTTACCCACACCAACCTGGGTTCCATCCCTAGTATTATATGTGATTCCATGAGCCCAAACAGTGTGACCCCTGAGTTCAGAGCCAAGAGCAAGCCCTTAGCACTGCTATATGTGGTTCGAAGACCAAAAATAAAAAAGGATGACTATAAATGAGGCTGGTAAGGTCAGATCCCAAGATGTGGAATTCATGGGTAAGGTCAGAGTCACTAGTATAGAAGTCACTGGTGAGGTCGGATCTCAAGCGAGTAGAGCACTTACAAAGAAGCATCCACCAGCCACTTCTGGAGAGTAACTCCATTTATTTTAAGTGGAAAAAGGATATTAGGGGAGAGTAAGGTGGAAAGTAAGGTGTGGATTCTGGGTAGGATGTGAGAAGGGATTATAATAGGATAGGATATGGGCTTCTGGGTAAAGGGATTAGCGAAAGCAAGGTATGTACTCTTGGTGTCAAAACAGGGTGTGTGGTTAAGGTGGTTAAGTACAGGTGCCTACTAAGGAGCTACATCTCTCCCTTCTTAACTTTATAAATAAATGCAAAAATATAAGGTAAAACAAAATAATTTGTGCCCCAATGTTCTAAGAAAAAGGCAGGTGTCTCTATCCAAAAGATAAAGAGGGTGGCATTTTTTTTGTATCAGTGCAGCAAAGGTTGGGATAATAAAAGAAAAAAAAATAACTTTCAGTGGCAAGTAAGTAATGAAGAACCTTTTTTATCCCCCAATTCACAATACAGACCAGGCAAAGGGCCTGGGTTGAGGTGTATATGGGGTGCATTTACTGTACCTCCTCTTTTTATACAGTCAGTGTAAAGAAAACAGCCTATGGTAAGAATTGGGAGGCCTTATCTATTTTTTTCTTTTCTTTTTTTGATATATATATATATGTATGTATATAAATCCTTCACCAGTACTCTCCAAACAAGTGAAAGCAGAAATAAATAGATGGGATTATATTAAGCTGAGGAGCTTCTGCACCTCAAAGGAAATAGTGCCCAGAATACAAGAGCCACCCACTGAGTGGGAAAAACTATTCACCCAATACCCATCAGACAAGGGGCCAATATCCAAAATATACAAGGCACTGACAGAACTTTACAAGAAATAAAACATCTAACCACATCAAAAAATGGGGAGAAGAAATGAACAGATACTTTGACAAAAAAGAAATACAAATGGCTAAAGGGCACCTGAAAAAATGCTCCACATCACTAATCATCAGGGAGATGCAAATCAAAACAACTATGAGGTACCATCTCACACCACAGAGATTGGCACATATCAAAAAGAATGAGAAAACGCAGTGCTGGCGGGGATGTGGAGAAAAAGGAACTCTTATTCACTGCTGGTGGGAATGCCGTCTGGTCCAACCTTTGTGGAAAGTGATATGGAGATTTCTTCAAAAGCTGGAAGTTGAGCTTTCATACGATCCAGCTATACCTCTCCTAGGGATATATCCTAGGAACACAAAAATACAATACAAAAATTCCTTTCTCACACCTATATTCATTGCAGCATTGTTTATAATAGCCAGACTCTGGAAACAGCCTAGATGCCCCCCTCAATAGATGAATGGTTAAAGAAACTATGGTACATATACACAATGGAATATTATGCAGCTATCAGAAGAGATGAAGTCATGAAATTTTCCTATACATGGATGTATATGGAATCTATTATGCTGAGTGAAATAAGTCAGAGGGAGAGAGATAAACACAGAATGATCTCACTCATCTATGGGTTTTGAGAAAAATGAAAAAAATTGTGTAATGATTCTCAGAGACAAAATAGAGGAGGACTGGAGGGTCCAACTCCTGACATGAAGCTCACCACAGGGATCGTTTAGTGCAGTCACAGAAATAATTATACTGAGAACTATCATAACAAAATGTGATTGAATGAGGGAAGAAGAAGGCCTGTCTAGAGTACAGTCCTGTGTGGGGTGGGGAGGAAGGACACTTGGGATATTGGTCATGGGAATGTTGCACTAATGAACTTTTAACCCAGTTACTATTGTAGCTAATGCCTAAGAATCATTGCTAGTGGTAATCTTGGTGTAAAAGCATCATAGGTTAGATTGTGCATACATTACTCTCAAAACAATTGTTTTTTTCCACATCCTGTCTTATATATTTCACAATTTTTTTTTTTTTTTGGTTTTTGAGCCACACCTGGTGATGCTCAGGGGTTACTCCTGGCTACGCACTCAGAAATCGCTCCTGGCTTGGGGGACCATATGGGATGCCGGGGATCAAACCATGGTCTGTCCTAGGCTGGCACGTGCAAGGCAGACACTTACAGCTTGCTCCGGCCCCTTATCACAATTTTTTCATAAACCTCTCTGAACATAAACATTAGAACCTTTCTGCAGATACATTTAATTTGAAATTATTATTTTTTTTGTGGTTTTTGGGTCACACCCGGCAGTGCTCAGGGGTTTTTCCTGGCTCCATGCTCAGAAATTGCTCCTGGCATGCATGGGGGACCATATGGGACGCCGGGATTTGAACCAATGACCTTCTGCATGAAAGGTAAATGCCTTACCTCCATGCTATCTCTCCGGCCCTAATTTGAAATTCTTAAATATTCTTACACTGAGCACTATACAATCTAGAATATCCATGCTCCTTTCATTAACTTCCCTAAACAAAATCACAAAAACATTTCTGCATATATATATATATATATATATGCATATATACACAGTTTAAAAATAAGTTTGCTAAAACTTTCTTTTAGTGAGCACTGTAATAAGAGTCTATAGTATCCAAGTTCTTTTTCCATCCAATTCTGTGGACAAAGACATTAGAATATTTTAGCAGACATAATTTTGAGAATAGTTGATAAATAATATGCACAATCAAACATCACAGCAATGAGAAACATTCTCAATAGAACTATTAAACTATTAATAGCACTATTAAAATCTAATAATATACATTTCCCCAGAACTGTGCAAACTAATATTAAATCACTAAAGTTGGATACAAAACTATGTGTTTTCAGTGGAGCATAGAAAAAAGAGTATCATTCATCTATGCAGGTAGAGCACACAATTTAATCAAAACACAGTTTAAACAGCAATATAATGACTAGTGCAAATAGGATCGAGAGCTTAACCTAGAAGAAAGTTGCGGGAGGTTCTAGCAGTTTCTCAAGTTCTGCTTCGACTGACTTGGATCCTCCATCTTCTCCTTCTGTGTTAGACTGCTGAGGTCGTCTAGGACTTAGAAAGGCCTTTAGTTCCTGGCCAAAATCTGGATGGGGGGGGGGGGCAACTCATCTCCCTGCTGTTGGTTCCCCTCTAATGGAGTTTTCTCTTTGGCTTCTACCCCATCAGTGACCTCAATAAGCTGCTGCAGATTGTGGGAAGAGGGCTGAGGTCCTCACACAATGAATCTCTGATAGAAGTCAGTATGTGTTAGCATCTGGGACCATGCTAAGAGTCTTCAAATCTCTCCTCTTCACTGCCTGCTTCTGTCCTGCCTGTGGGGACCTTTACCACAGTGGGTGGTGGGACAGCTTAGTGAGGCCAGGGGATGAATTTATGGAATATAGGAATATATGTCTAGTGGAAGCATATTGGCTACCTTTCACTGGAACTCTACCAGGTCCGGATACTTGGGTAGCTTTTGGACTGCTCTCCTTTCATTATATCAAACTTCACAGTCTCCCCCATCTCTAATAGTACACAGAAACTTCCTGGGATTGTTTCTCTTAATAGCTGTAAGTAAACAAAGACATCTTCTTTAGTGTCATTTTTGTTGATAAATTCATAACCTTTCTGGACATTGAACCATTTGACAGTGCCCAGGACTTGGATTGCCAGCATCAACTTGTTTCTCTGACTTCTGTCTTGGGGCACAGGTGTATCTCTGGTTGGACTATTTTCAGACTTTGAGTATAGAGATCTGGTAGCCAACTCATCATCCTTGGGAGAAGGGGGTCTCTCTGGTTTAGTGCCAATAATGAACAATAAATTATGAACTCTGGGAAGGCCTTTAGGTTGAGAACTTGTCACTACTGGGAAGGCACCCCTTTCCTCTTGGGGCAAGTGCATGGGAGAATCTTTAGGGAAACTGGCATGTATAGTCCAGAGCTAGAAATACAGGTAGATAGACCAGAGCAACACGAAGTTATTCAGAATGAGGGCCATGTGCACGATGCTCCAGTGAAAGACTCGTCACATTTAGTCCAGTTCAACAGGGCTGGAGGATCAAGTCACTCACCGTCATTTCGATTTTCTTGGATCTTCAGGTCCCTGTTAGAGTGTTAGGTGTAAATGAGGCTGGTAAAGTCAGATCTTAAGATGTGGAATTCACTGCTGAGGTCAGAGTAGCTGGTGAGGTCAGAGTCACTGGATGTAGAAGTCACTAGTGAGGTTAGATCTCAGGCAAGTAGAACACTCACAAAAAGGCATTACCAGCCACTTTGGGAGAGTAACTCCATTTATTTTAGGGGCTGGAGGACTATTTATATTAGAGGAGAATAAGGTGGAGAGTAAAGTGTGGATTTGCTGAGAGGGGCTAGTAAGGTGTGTGCTTCTGTGTTTAGGGAAGACAGGGTAAGGATATTAGAGAAAGCAGGTGGTGTATTCTGGATGTTAAAGCAGGGTGTGTGTGCTTAAGGTAATTAGCTACAGATGCCTACTAAGGTTTGTGTTTATTATTTTGCATTATTTTTCTTAAACACAGCCCCAAATGACATATTTCAGGCCCCACAAAATCTGGGTCCACCCTTGATTGTAGTTATCCAGTGGAGAAGTCAAACAGAAATGCACGCTCTGTGACATGTGTTCCTATGTCTCCGGGGAGCCTGCCCGTCCAGTGTTCTGCATACCAAGTGAAAACTGATTAGATCCTTGTTGAATTGAAATCAGCAACTGTGAAAACCACCACATTGCTTGCATCCACATCTGCTTCTGGGGAAATGAATTCTGTGCCCTCACTCTCATGTCTGGGCTCTCTGATTAAGTTTTTAGTGACCGTCTTGTATGTAAGAGCATCCTGTCCCCTCATTACCACTAAGAGGTTCATTGGAGTAAGGCACTACTTATTCGTAACTTGAGCCCCATCATTCTTCAGGTCCTCTGTACAGCTCAGGTTTCCTAAGAAAGCTTGCCTGATGATGATGTATAAACTTGGATTGGATCAAATAGGCTGGAAGCCCATCTGCATATTCTAGTTGGCACTAGTAGAAGAGAACACTGGAATGAGGGTCTCTCTTCAAAGGAGTATGATGGTCTCATGAGTAGTATCTACCCTGGCTGCAGAGAGGATTTATGTTTCCTATGGGAGCTTCTTACTGGAAACAGTGGCCACACCTGGATACCTGCATCCCTGTACCTGGACATCCACACCTGGATACCTGCATCCTTGGACATGACACTTATACCTTGATACCAACACCTAGATTCTCAGGCCTAATGCTTGTACTGGACATTCACATCTGGACACCCAGATCTTGACACCCATGTTTGGACATTTGTATCAGGACTGGTACTTCCACCTAGATACACCTGGACACACATATGGACACCTGCACTTTGACATCCACACCCACACCTGGATGCTTGCACCTGAGTACTTATATATGGATATGCACTCTTGAATACCTGTATATGAACATCCACTTACACCCCTGGACTCTCACACCTTGTCACAGGACACCTATTCTGGATTTCTAGGTCTAGCAGGTGTGTCTGTGCCCCCAGAAGGTTGTATAAACTTCCTGGTAGATCAGGTCTCTGCAGTGAGAAGACTCCACCAGAGATAGGAGAGTAAAATGTTCCAGGTAAGGGGAAGAAGATCATCTAGTCCCAACTTTTTATGGTGTCCAGTCTCACTGGTCCCCTTCACAGCCTCTGTTCAGGCATCCTACACACCGCTTGTGAAGTGACCATCTGCTCTGGAATGTTCAGAGGACAGCTTTCCAGGGCAGGATGCAACCTTTCCCTACAAATAAAGTTTGAATGACGTTGGTTTCATTTGGGGGCCTCGCAAGCAAAATTCAGGGAGCTGTAGGACCACTCCTGGTGGATTCTTGATTGGCTGGGCCAGTGGTATAGCGCAACCTGAGGATGTGGCACTACTCAAGAACTATGGTATTGGGGACCCCCAGAGCCTTCCATATGAGTGTTTAGGGACATCTAGGTCCTGTGCCAGGGTTCAAGCCAGGGTATGGTACAGGCAAGGTGAGTTTAGGCCTGTCCAGCTCTCAGAGCCTGATGAATCAAACTGAATTGTGACTGAAAACACTGAGACCTTGTACATAGCTAATCTGGGTTCTATCGCTAGCACCTTACAAGTTTCTCTGAGCCCCACCAGGAGTGATCCCTGACCAAAGAGTCAGGAATTATCCCTGAACACTGCAGTATAGCCTTCCCACAATAAAACACACAAATAAAGATCAAAATATTAGGGCAAGGGCAATAGCACAGTGAGGAGGATGATTGCCTTGCATAAGGTCAACCTGGGTTCAATCCTTGGCATCCGATATGGACCCCTGACCACTGTTGGAGTAATTCCTGAGCACAGAGCCAGGAACTGTAACTTAGAAACAAACAAAATAAAGAACTGGAGTTGCACCCTCTGAGCTGTGGTTCTCTCTGGTATACACTCCAACCCTGTTGAATTTAGAATTCACATACTCTAAGCCACAGTCATTGTCACTTATTGAGATCAGGGAAAATCAGAGTTGGGTTCGCAGGGGAAATAATGGGATAGTTGGATCAGGTCAGATCCCCAGATGCCTTTGCATTATCTGGGCAAAGTCGAGGAGGGAGGTCAGGATTCAACTAATGCTCAGAGAAGAGCCTTCAAAATCCTCCAGGTCAAAAACCTTATCATCTGAAAGACTATTGAGGCACAAAAGCCAGCCACAGTCTAGACATCTGAGTATTGGGCTTTTTCTGCCTCTGGGTCTCAGATATTTTGTTTTGGGGCCACACCTAGAGGAATTCCTGAGGCACCTCTCAGGGTGTGACGCAACAGCCATCCCCAATCTTCAATCCCCAACACACTTTCAGTTTTCTTGGATCACTGAGAAGGATCCCCAATACATACCTGCCTCACTTTCATAAAGAGCTGTTTTCTTCAGCTTGGGAGACTATATCCAGCAGTGTTTAGGGCTTACTCATGGCTCAGTATTTGGAGAGCTTGGTCATACTCAGGCAAACTTTATGGGGTACTAGGGATTGAATCCAAGCCAGCCGTGTATGAAGCAAATGCTCTCCCATCTGTACTATCAGTCTGGCCCAGGGATCTCAGATTATTTGTTTGCCCCACAAATACTTTTTCTCAGACTTTTCTTTTGCTTGCACTTGCTCAGATTCGTTTCACTTCTCAGTTTTTAATCTTCAAACTGCTTTGATTTGTCAAGTGAATATTCAGCTCATCTCTCCCCCCATTCACAACATCTAAAATTCTGAGCCATGTTTTGAATACATAATGAGGAACACTGGGCTTCTCTCTTCCTAAAATAGACTCAGACTGTGGAATTGGATCAGCTCCTCTTCCAGCAAATGTATTTAAACTAAGGGACTAGATGGCATTCCCACTACCAGTGAATAATTCCTTTCTCCCCACATCCACGCCAGCACTGGTTGTTCTTGTTCTTTGTGATGTGTGCCAGTCTCTATGGCGTAAGATGGTACCTCATTTTATGGTACCTTATTTGTAATACAATATAAGGATAGGAAACGTGATGCCTCCCATCTTCTTTCTGGAAAAACAATAAGAATATTCTTCAAAAAGATGGAAATTGAGCTCCCATATGATCCAGCAATACTACTCCTATGGATATATCCTAGGAACACAAAACACAATACAAAAATGTCCTCTGCACCTCTATGTTTATCATAGCACTGTTTATAATAGCCAGAACCTGGGGGGGGAAACAGGTTCCCATCAACAGATGAATGACTAAAGAAACTGTGTTACATTTACACATTGGAATATTATGCAGCTGTTAGGAAAAATAAAGTTATAAAATTTGCCTATACATGGATGGACATGTAGACTGTTATGCTAAACTAAATGAGCCAGAGGGAGAGACATAAAATAGTTCCTGTCTCAGCTGTGGGATATAAGAAAAATAAAAGACAGTATGACAATAATATTCAGAGACAATAGAGCTGAATGCTAGGAGGGTCAGCTCATGACATGAAGTTTGCCACAAAGAGTGATGAGTGCAGTTAGAACACTAACCACAGTGACAACTGCCAGGACAATGATAGTGAGGGAGAGAGGCAGAATGACTGTCTGAGAGACAGAAAGGGGATTGGGGTAGGAAGGGAAATGGAGGGACATTGGTGGCAGGAAGATCACACTGGTGTACATTCTATGACTGATATCCAAATATGAAAATGTTTGTAAACACAGTGATTAAATAAAGATATAAAAATAAAGTAGAGAACTACTGCCAACATGGCTGGGATTTCTTGCACATTCCATTTTTAAGTATCTTCAAAACAAAGCTATTCAGACTTCTCATTCACTTCTGTTTTCTGCAAAGGAGTCAGGATTAACTTAAAACATAGTTATGGATTCAAAGAGCTAAAAGATGCCTTCAGGTGTAGAGTGGACAAAGCTCTGAACAAGTTTTTTCTGTCTGCATAGCCTAGCTCTTTGGTTAGCTGTTAGAATTCCACCCCCGGCCATGTTGCCTCCATGCTGACTTTTTCTTGAAGGACAAAAGCAGGCAGAGACTTCTTAGAGGCTGTGGTGGTGGTGGTGGTGGGAGGACATGTTTATATATATTGCTCTTCAGGGGGCTGAGGGATGGTACAGCAGGGAAAGTGCTTGCATTGCATGCAGCCAACTTGGGTTCAATTCTCAGCATCCCATAGGGCCTCCCTGAACCTTGATGAGTGATCCTTGAATTTAGAGCTAGGAGTAAGCCCTGAGTGTGACCAAAAACAAAAGCCAATACCATGAAGGTGAAACTAGTCACTGCTTCTCTTGGAAATGCAAGAGAATGTCTAGAACCTTCTAAAGAATTAAAGCCCACAAAGGGTAGTTGAAAAGTGTCAAGAACAGGCAGCTGCCACCTTTAATGGCTGTGTAGGTGGGCAACTAACTTCAAGGAACCACTAACAACCTGTTGATTCCTCTTCAGAAACTAGAGGTAGGGAATACATGGGGACCTTGCTTTTCCGGATTTTCAGGGGATATGTTTTGGGAATCTGAGACATAGGAGACATGATGTGTCAACTATAGATATAGGCAGAGATCAAGCCTGAAATAATGCTGTGCAATAGAAAGGAGGAGTCTTGGATCTGGAATGTTCTGCAGATGGCTCAATGACTGTATCTGCAGGTATAGTCCTGAGAGGGGAGGAGATGGTACAGTGTTGGGGTAATTAGGAAAAGCGCCTTTATGGAGCCAGAACTCAAGATGTTACAAGGAAGGGCACAAGGCTGTGGTTTGGGGGCTGTTCACTTTCGTGGGAAGGCAGAGCTGAAATTGGGACCCCAGGGCTCATGCTACTCCTGTAGCACCTATGGGTTGGGAGGCATTGGTCTTCTCTAAGGGACAGAGTTATATTCTCTGAGGCAATGGTTTCTTAAAAGAGACATGCATGGAGACTTGGCAAAGAGAATCTGCTTCTAGTGTATTTTGTATTTGTTTTTGTTTCTTTTGAGCCATACCTGCTGACGCTCAGGGGTTACTCCTGATTATGCACTCAGAAATCACTCCTGGCTTGGGGGATCATATGGGACACCGGGGATTCAAACCACGGTTCATCTTAGGTTAGCACATGCAAGGCAGATGCCTTATCACTTGCACCACTGTGTCAGCGCCGCTTCTTGTGGATTTTTGTCTTCTTTGTTTTGTTTGGGGGTTACACCCAGCAATGCCAGGGCTTCTTTTTGGATCTGTGCTCAGGAACCATTCCTGTGGGCACAGGGATTCCCATGGAATGCCAATGATTAAGACCTGGTCAGTGCATGCAAGGCAGATGTCCTCCCTTTTGTGCTATCACTTGTGTGATTGCTACTGCATGGAGGAAGCTGTGAGAGATAGCCTAGCATCTGGCTTCCTCCACTAAGGCTGTATTCTTTCCTGATGTGGCATCTTCATTCAATTTGGGGATGAATGTGTAGAGAGAATAGCTCATCAGCCCCTAGCTGGGTTCCCTCCACCCTGGCATTAGCAGTACCAGCTTAGGTCTCAGTCCAGGTAAGCCACTCCCTGTGTTTGTTGAATGGGCTCAGATCTCTCAAAGCTAGGGCCAGAACTCAGTTCCAAGGTGCGAGTCAGGTACCTCCTCTCTGCTGTGTGTCTGTCACAAGCCCCTCTATTTGCCCCCTTGCCCTGTCTGTGCATCTGTGAATGCAGATTTAGACCGCTGAAGCAGCCCATTGTTGTTTCTGGTCATCTTGACACTACCTTTTGTTTCTCTCGTATTGAAGGCTGTGGCCAAGAGGCCCTCACTCTGGGCAGTTTCAGATACATGAGCCCAGGGAAAATGCACTTAACCACATTTACAGGATGACAGGGGCATGTACCTGGCAGCCAGTTCTAGACAAGCATCAGCCAGACCTTGGCTGTTTCTGCTGTGTGTACACAGCGAAGGAGAGTTGACTCTCGGTGCACTCAGTGTGAATATGGAGTTCCTTAGATATAGGGACAGAGACAAAGACAAGAGATTTCTGGTCCTCAAGACTTTCTGTGTGCTTCAAATCATTTGCTTTCTTGAAGCAAGAGTGATTGAATAGAGGTTAAGCTGCAGGTTCTGGCCTTTCTCCATAACATAAGGTTCACTGAGCACTGCCAGGAGTGATCCCTGAGCATTGCTAGATGTGGCCCAATAACCCCTAAAAATCCCAGAATTAAATTTTGTTTGATTTTGGGCCACCTCCAGTGATGCTAGGGGTTACTCCTGGCTCTGCACTCAGGAAATACTCCTGGTTGTGCTTGGGGAACCATATGGAATACCAGGGATTGAACCCAGATTGGCTACATGCAAGGAAAACATTTTGCCCACTGCACTATTACTCCAGCCCCTAAAGTTAAATTTTTCAAAAGCATGCAAATTATCTAATTGCATAAAATAAAGGTATAAAATTGACCTTCTGCATAAAAAGATGTTCGTATGATTTAGGGAGTACAAATGAAACCCACCACCAGGGCATCAGGAGTGGTGAAAAACAGTCATAGAAAATGTGAGCAAGTGGATAGTGAGCAAGTGGATGTTTGGAAACCAGCATTGTGAATATTTTTCCAAGAGAATAAAAGCTCAGGGCAGGCTTCTATATAAAGTCCTCTATGTAGATTTTCCTAGCCATGTCATTCCAAAGATAGATGCCACGCAAATCCATTCACTGATGAATGGAAGTTGAGTTGTGATGGGTTGTCATTTGGCAAGAAAAATTGGTGAGGCAGCAACCACTCTGCCAGTGTTGAATGGGCCTTGTGTACATCAGTTCAATCAGTGAAGGAAGTCAGTTTTCATACTGAGCCATAATCCAGTGCAGAAGGCGGCCAACCCAAGTTTGATCCCCAGCATTCAGTGAGGTGCTTCACGCACCCCCAGGAATGAGCCCTGAACACCACTAGGTATAGCCCCAAAACAAAACAAAAAAGAAGTCAGTTTCTCAGAATAAGAGAAAGTCCCAATTGAATGTAGTGATGCAAGATAAATAATCTGAGTTGTTGAAATTCTTTCAAGTGGTAGGTAAAGTGCACCATAAGGAAGGAAAGGGAATGCAGAGACTTGAAAATTCATGTTTTCTTCTTCTTCTTGCCTGTCTTCTTCTTTGCCTATCCTTCTCTTTGCTTACATTTCTGACAATTGCCTGGAACTTTTTAAAAATTGATTTTACCATGATGTATTTATAGTGTGTTTACAGGGTTTTTGTTTGTTTGTCTTTTTGTAATGGTTGTTCTGGGTCTCACAATAACCATAGAAACAGAATCAGAACAGGATTCCAGGAGCTATGTTTAACTCTTTCAAAGAAGGACTGGAATCTTGTTATTGCTCCTCTCTACTTTCTCAATTTTAGGGTTTGCTTCTACCCAGCTCAATGTTTGGCAGTCATTTATGGCGGTGCTTGAGTGACTGTAGTGCTGGGAGTTGAACCTGAGATCTCAGCCCTTTGAACTGAGTCTTCCTGGCTCATCGATTTTCAATAGCATCATCCTGCATAGCTATAGATGTGTCGGTCTTAATTTCCATCATCAGTTTGGTGAGATTTTGCACAGGGACAGTCTACTATAGAGCCAGCTGAGAGAGTAGAAGAATTAAATCTCTTAGGTTGCATGAGACTGACCTGGGTTTGAATCTATAGTGCAGGGGTGGCGAACAAGTTCGACACAAAGAACCAAAAATTTAAACTGTGAGAGTCAGAGAGCCACACCACACAGTGACCTGTCAAAACAGACAAACACTCACACAAAAGCATCTAATTTTAACAGTAATATCTGAAACACATATTGCATTTTGCCATTTTGAGTGAGGGTAAAAATCCTGCAGTGATGGTGAGGGTGTGCTGCGTCCTCCACACTAAGAACTAACGGCAAGATGTGACCCAACATGTGCCACTCGGGTCCTCCCGCTCGCTGGCCCTTGGAGTTGTTTCCGAGGAATGGGAGACGGGAGGACACAGCCTGGGGGCAGGACTAGCGCTCGGAGATCTCTCCTCAGAGGTCCCTCCCTCCTCAGAAGCAGCATAACAAAATCCAAACTTGGCAAAGAGCCACAGTATACAAAATAATGAGAAGAGGCAAAGAGCCGCATTCATTTTGGCTGGGAGCCATATACAGCTTGAGAGCCGCGTGTTCACCACCCCTGCTATAGTGCCATATTTGCCCACCCCACCCCCGCACCATTTGGAGTGAGCCCTAAGAACAGGGCCAGGAGTAAGCCCTGTGCATCACCAGGTATTGCACCCTCACTCAATGTTCCATTGTATATCACAGAGTGGATTTATGAATTCTTTAGTTATATGACCATTTTACAAATGCATTAAGGAGTTATCACCCCTGGAGTCTCCAACTTTTTTTGTGTCTTTCTCTGTCTCTCTGTCTGCTTGTACATGTGTCTCATGGACATGTGTCTCATGGTCTCTTCTTTTCTTTCTGAACTGTGTCTGCTGGAGTAATTTATAGTTTATGCCCAAAACATCACCACATCTTGTCATTTTCTCTATCATTATCAATAGAGCTTTGATGGGTCTTTGTTAGAGAAACATAACATTTTATCAAAAAAATTTTTAAAGCAGAATATAAAAAACTAGGATGTCTTTCCTTGACAGCCTAAAGAAAATGAAAGAGTTTAATCCACCTTCCCTTCAACCCTATTTCTCTTGGATCCCTTCCATCCAATGAAAAGTTTGCTTCCAGATTTTTGCTTTGTTGTTTTGGGAACCACCCCTTCACCCCCCAGCAGTGTTCAGGGTTTATGCCTGGCTCAGTTCTCAGGGATTTCTCCTTTGGAAAGAATATGGTGGATTGGATTGCCTGGAATGTGTCAGTATTTTACAAGAATTTGCTCTAAGAGTTTTTGATCATTCCTCTTGTCAGAAGACTGTTGTCTAAGTGTCTTTTTTTGACAGTCAAAATAGCTCCGGATGTTGTGACTCGGGTCAGCTGCTGTTTCCCCAGATTCAAAGCATTTCTAAGGCAGTTTTCAAAAGTTACCACATCAATCAGTGCCAGAGCATAGTTTTGAAGGAGGGCCTGTCTGCCACTTTGTCTCCTGAAATCAAGCATTTATTTTGTTTGCTTTGAATAAAACAGTTTGCACAGAACGATACTCGGGCTCCTAAACTCCAGGAGAATGCACAGTGGCCCATAATTCATTGATTTTCTCTCTTCCCCTTCTCTCAGAAACATTTACAGTTGAAAGAAGTTCAATGAAACTAGTAGTATAGCAGATAGAGCTTTTGCCTTAAAAATGGTTCATACTGGTATCCTACCCTAATATCCCACATGGTTCTCCAGAGCCAAGAGCAACACCTGGGCAATGTGCCCTGCTCCCAAATACATACAATAAAATAAAATGGAGCCAAGATAAATAACGGGTAAGGGAGAAACTGAGTCTTCCACTTTTGAGATTATTTGCTGGGATTCTGAAGGCCTGTATCTACTCTAAGATACCTCCACAGCCTGGAATCTCATCAGCCTTCCCTGTGGACTTGCAGATATTCAAAGGGAAATTTAAATCTCTTGGAGAAAATGCACACACTTGCCTTCCATTGCATATTCATATAACCCTAATTGCTCTATAACCATTAGCAATTTCATTGTATTATTTAAAGTGTGTCTGCGTAAAGGCTCTTTCCTTCAGATTGAAATATTAATGAATGCAGTGACCCAAGTCCCTTTTAAAGCCATTCTTCCTTCTTAATATTTTGAGTATTAATTAACGACTGCCTACTAATTGTCACAGGTTCAGACCACCCATTGATGACCTTTTCCTCTCAACAAGAGACTAGTTCTACTTCATAAGTAAGTTTTATAAACCTTTAAAGTTTCGTGTGACTAAAGCAATGTCATGATGCTTTTCACGTAACTCAATCTGAGTTCCAAGAGAATCCTCTTTTTTTCTAATTAAAATTTTTTTCTTTGGTTTTTGGGTCACACATGGTGGTGGCTCTGTACTCAGGAATTACTCCTGGCAGGCTCAGGAGATCAAATAAGATGCTGGGGATCAAACCCAGAGTTGGCCATGTACAAGGCAAACTGTGCTCTCTCTTGGGCTCCCCCAAGAAAATTCTTTGGTTGCAAAGCCATCTTACACTAATCTTTATAACTTGGATTTGCATAATGCTTGATAATTTTTACAGCTCTCTCTTACCCTGTTTTACATTTGATCTTTGGAATATGATCTTTAGAGGGTAGTAATAATAGGATTATAACCACTTTTAGCTGCTTGCTATTGTTCTCCAGGGCAGTCTTCTCTCTTGCTAAATCCCCACTTAGGGATGGGGTCACCTATATCTTCAAGGTGCTTCCTTCAGGGGTCCTGGATTTTGGCTACTGGGTCCATACTCATCTGTGTTTTTCAGTTCTTTCTTTTCTGTTTCTGTTTGGTTATACTTTTTATTTTCTGTTTGGTTATATTTTGTTATTTTTTGTTTGGTTATATTTTTTAGGCCAATATACATATGGAACTGGGAATCCCAACACATTTGAGAATGTGTTTGGGGGCTAGAGAGATAGTACAAAGGATAAAGTGCTTAACTATCACATGCCCTATCACAGTTTAATCCCCTATGATCCCCGGGAGTGAGCTCTGAGCACAGAACCAGGCATATATATATATATATATATATATATATATATATATATATATATATATATATATATATATATATATATATATTGAACGCTTCTGGTTGTAACCCCAAAAACAAAACCAAGAGAAATTTTTTTTATTGGGGAACAGGGCACATGCCCAGCAGTGTTTAGGGTTACTCCTGGCTCTGGTCTCTGGAATCGTTACTGACTATGTGGAGGAAGGTACCAGGACTCGAACCTAGGTCAGCTACTTGCAAGGCAAATACTCTCCCTGCTATATTATAATTCCAACCTCAAAAAGAATTTGTTGATATCAAAGCAAATGTCAGTAGATTCGCTGAAGGAACAGGTATTCAATCCACTGTGAAAAACTAGTATCACAGCCCTGATTACCTAGGTAAGATCTGGTTCTTTCTAGAAAAAGCCCTCAATCTTGTGTGCTCTTGCCTTAGCAATCTTTCTCTCTAATCCTTAACTTCAGTTTCCTCATCTAGAAAGAGCTTTGGACTCAGATCTAGGACTTAATGTGTCAGTGCCTGTCAGTTTTGAGAGGGAATTAGCCAAATCTCTAGCCTTTCCTTCTTTCAAGTATGGGAAGGGGAAAGGTTCTTGAAGAATTGCATCAATAAAGCATTTTGCATGTTTTATTTTTCACATAAGTCAACAAAAAGCACCAAACCTGCTGAGAATATGCATGCATTTCCTAAATAAGTCAGCAAACAAAAGTGTTTTTAATTTGGGGGCAGACTGATGCAACTGATTAGCTTGGTAATATATATCCAGCAATGGGCAAGTAAATAATTAATGTTATTGCCTTTGTAAATTTTGCTTTTTCCGGTTATAAATTAACATAATTAAAAGAGTCATGTTTCCGTATGCCGACAAGTCCAATTTTAGCCAAGCAATGCAGCCAAATGAGCATGGCTCATTGTGACCCCAAGAGCAGATGTCAGTAAATTCATCGTTTTTCGGCATGAGGTTCATTCTGAAATTAACTCGAAATCCATGTATTCAAGTAAATAATTCCAAGAACCCACTTTGAGATGGAAGCTTATTCTCTGTCATCTTCTGCTGCCAATGCAGAATCTACATGCCCTGTTTGCCCTCTGTCTGGAGGGCAAGAGGAGTTGTGCCTGGTCCATGGGCCTGACCCATGGTGAGGCCCTGTGCATGACTAGACAGACACGAACACTTTTCATTGACAGCCATGGTCCCATCTTGCAGTCTTGGAGCATAATGGGACAGACACAGTCACGTCTCAATGGCCGCCTAAGGCCCATCTTGCAGCCCTGGCCCTTGATGTGACAGACATGAATGCTTCTCACTGGCTGCCCATGGGCCCCTCTTGCAGGCCCCCAATACAATGAAGACCCAAACAAGTCCTAGGCAGAAACAAGGTTCTCTGCTCTAAAGGATCAAAAAGAATTTTGGGTGGAGACTTACATAACCCAAGTCAATGGCGCACATCCACTCCTTCTCTCATATGTGTGTCCATGAACTCCAGCCAGACATGGTTGTGTCAAATGCAAGAACCCCATTTTAACACTGTGCAATCTGTCTCTGTAGTGGACCCGAGTCAAGATGCCTTTCTTAAGAAATAAGAGTTGGGGGCCGGGGAGGGTGTCTGTCTTCTGCTAGAGTTCTTTTTGGGGTCTATCTCTTTCTCTGGCTCTCAGTCTTTACAATAAATCTTTGCCACGTTAGGTGCAAGTCTTTCTACCTCTCTGCTCTACTTTTCTGCCTAGAATTCTATTTCTTTCTGCCCAAATCACTGCTAAAAGTATCTAGACATACTTTTTCTTTCTTTTTTTATGGGGGAGTGGTGTACCAGATGGTGCTCAGGACTTACTCCTGGCACTATGCTTCGGGATCACTTCTAGCAGACTCTGGAGGACCATCTAAGGTGCTCGGCGATCTAATCCAGTTTTGCCTGATGCAAAACAAGTGCCTTCCCTGGTATACCATCACTCCGATCCCTGGCTTGCTTGCTGTTCTCTCCACTGACCTTGGACAGTCTGGACAATTCTGGGCTGGAAGGCTGTTGAGACTTCTAAGAAACAGGCCAGCAGCCTATCATGCACAAGGTGGACGAGGCCCGTGGTCTGTGGGACTTAAAGTAGCTTCTCTTTAATCAGTTTCATCTCACTTGAGTCTCCTGTGCCATTGGTTAGCAGAAAGATAGCTCCCCCTTCTATTTACTACTCTGTCCCAATTCAGGAGTTTTCTGTCAGCGGCATGCACACTCCATAACATACATATTCTCATAGGTGCACACATTTGTATGCACATGCAGCAGTGGCTTTTCTTTCCGAGTCCCTCCATAAGAAGAGCCATACATTCCCATGTGAAGAAGTCAGTACTTGCCAGTCCAGATCATGGATCGTCCAGGCATTCCCCATAAACCTCTCATTTTCTGCTATGGGGAAATCACTAAAAGGATCCCATCACTTGCCAAATCACACAGCTGCCTTCCAGCTGGTCTTTAGTCCTGGCTACTTGGATTGAGCCTATCAACACGCACCCTAGAGAAGTGCAGGAAAGAACTTTGAGTTGTTATGCGCAGAGTTGTTATTGTGGGATTCCATTAGTTAAAAGTAGCATCCACATGTTTCTGGGCCAGTTAAAGAAAGTCTAGAGAGCTTGGCAGGCATCAAGTTCTTGGTAGATGGTTTATGTGTGCTGGCTATGCAGATCTGAGCTAAACAACAAAAACTATGTATTCTGCCCCTGAGCTATGTAGAAAGACTACTGCCCACTGGACAGTGGCTGTAAGCACCCCCTGTTCTCTTGGATTTCACCAGGATGCCTTGAAAAATGTCTTTTTTGGGCAATGTAGCCACAGTTAATCTTTTTATTCATTGGAATATACATGTATATATATGTACATGTGCATCATGGACTATATTGTGTTCATTGCATAAATGCACACATAAATATCTGTACATATGTACATTCTGACTGCATCTCCATGAACAAATATTTGTTCACTGCATGGATGTATGCAGATGTGCAAATACATGAGCGAATTCACGTACATGTTCTTCCTTTCTGTGCATGTGTGCACATGCACAGGGCATTGCTTGTATGCATGCATGCTCTGGGCAGACCCATGGTATCACATTGTTGGCTGTGGTTGCATTCCCCCACCCAGCTTTCCTGTGAGGCTGTTGATCTGCTCAAGCATTTATCCATTTGTTTTCCTTTGTCAGCCACCCCTCTACCCCGCTTAGCAATTTCTCATCCTCAAACTTGCAGTAAGTGAGATGTAAAATTAAGATGAACATTTCTGGGATTTTACCAAATGGTTCATGTAAGTCCGTGAGCGTGACTGGGTGCCAGATGGCTCCGAACAATGATCGGGCATTTCTTAAGCCTCCAAATGCTCCTGGAGAACTTTATGATAAGTGACTAATTTAGGTTCCGATTTGTCTAGAAGGAAGGGCAAGAAGGAAAAATAATAGCCATCCACTGGAGGCATATTTATGTAATTCATAGGGCTCTGTAGATTCTTCATAAATAGGAAACAGTAGCTTTGCACTGTAGTGGGAAGAAGATAGTTTGACAAAAACAGAAAAAAACTACAACCCTATTTGCTGTCTCATTGGTCCCCACTTAGGATGACCCTAGGATTTTGGTAATGATGGCTCTGAGCAAAATGTCAAGCAACATTTTTCTTGACCCTAGGCTCATAGTATCAACAACAACAGTGGTGTTTTCTGGGCCAGTACTCAGCTAAAGCAACTCAGGTGTTTGCCTTCCAAATGCTTTCAACCTGGATTTGATCCCTGGCATCCCATATGGTTCCTTAACTTTCACAAGGAGTGAATCCTGAGCACAGAGCCAGGAGTAATTTCTGAGTGCAGAGCCAGGAATAACCCCTGAGCACCATCAAGTGTGGCCATAAAAGCAAAAACAAAACAAAACAAAAGAGTGAAATTCTTGAGGCATAGTTCTGGGCACAAATGTGCTGCCCACTTCCAAAATTTCCAGGGGCTTCTAATAATAGTTCACAGTCATTTGTTTTTATTTTTACATCCACTGACTACAGTACAGGGTCCTGGCTGGAGCCCAGCCTGGCATGCCAGGGTCAAGGTGAGACCCAGTCCTATAGAATAGCACATGACCACACAATGCATGCCCACACATATGCACACACAAGGACTGTTTAAGCATCTGTGCATCTCTCTGGGAGCAGGAGAAAGCCATAGTCTTCTGGAAAAAGCCCATAGAGGTGTAAGAACAAGACCGACACCCCATCTGGGAACCACCATTTTCACTCTTCCTTTTGCTACTCAGCGTTGTTCCAACACCTGCTGTACTTCATCCCATGACTATGAGGATTGTTACACTAGTTTTATTTTTTTCCGACTGTTTGTTTTGGGGCCATACATGCAATGCTCTTGGCTTACTGTGCATTCAGGGCTCACTCCTAATGGGTTTGGGAGACTACATGAAATGCTGAGAATCAAATCTGGATCAGTCACATGCAAGCCAAATTCCCTACATGCTATATTATCACTTGGCCCCATTTGAGGGGGATTTCTTTGACGACTTTGGGACCTGTCCCAGACACTCTGTCCTTCCATCAGTAAGATGTGAACTGGGGCTTCTTTGGCAGCATGGAAAAGTGAGCTGCTTCCAGTGGCATTACTAGTTTGCATTTATCAAGTCTGGACATGGTCCCCAGACTTAGTTTTGGGCCACCATCCTCAGGGCTTTTAAGTCTGGTGATAAGGCCCTTTCTGTCCCTTGCCAAAAGCTCTGTTGGCATGTATCCATTCTTTTTTGAGAGGAGTATTATATTTGGGTGGGAGGAATACCTGGCGATCTCAAAGTTTAATCCTATATATCTGTATGCAGGAATTACTCCTGACAGGCCTGGGAGACCTAATGGAATGCCTGGGATCAAAACTGGGTTGGCCATGCGCAAGGCAAGTGCCCACTTTGCTGTCCTAAGGCTCTGGCCTGCTGTTTTAGTAAACTGGTTGTAATCTGCCTCCTGGATGGCACTCAATGTGTTTCTAAATCTCACTTAATCTTTCTGATTCCTTATTCAAAGAGCGCTGCTCTCCCATGCAGTGCCTTTGCAACTATGGTGGCATCTCAGCCTCTGTGCATTTAATTTATGTAAATTTATTGTTGCATGCTTGGGCAGATAGAGTGAGAACATGTGGAATAGGGCAAGGCTTCAGCTCCATGTATGAGTGTCACCCAAGTTCAGTTTCTCTCTCAAGCCCCCATCATTCACACGCAGGGTGGGAGTGTTGTTATCCTGTGTTGTTGGTGTTGTTACCCTGTGTAAAATTACTGCTTTTCCACACTGTCAGAGTCAAGGCTAAGGGCTGGATTTTCTGCTTAGACAGACAAATGCTGGCTTTTCTCACTCACCTCTGTAGCAAGTGTCTTACCTCACAGGTTTGGATACTTGGTTGCTTGCAAAGAAACAAGATCAAAGACTACAGTAGGTCAGAGTGATAGCACAGCAGGGAGGGCACATGATTTGCATGTGGTCAACCCGAATTTGATTCTTGGAATTCCATATGGTTTCTTTGGACATTGTCCAGGAGTCATCCCTTAGTGGAGTTAGGAGTAAGCTCTGGGTATTGTTTGGTGTGGGCCCTGTCAATACACACACACACACACACACACACACACACACACACACACAATCTGCTAGTTATTGGATTTTTCTCTTTTAAGTTCGTGGGTCACACTCAACAGTAATCAGGGCTCAAGTACTCCCGTCTCTTGACTATTATCCTGATGATGCTCAATGGACCCTATGGGATACAAGAAATCAATCTCAGGTCACCCAGTTAGCTTCATGTAAGGCAAATGGCCTATCCACTGGACTCCTTCTCTGGCTTCCATGTTTTTTTTTCTTTTGGGGGGGGCAGGTATAACCAGCAATGTTCATACCGAGCAATGGACTTCTTACTCTGCACTTAAGGATCACTCATAGTGATCCTTGGGGACCCTATTGGGTGCTAGAGACCAAACTTGAGCCAGCCATGTGCAAGGAAAGTGCCCTACTCTGATGGCCCCAGATGTTTCCTTTTCTTTGCTGATGCTCCTAACCATGGAAACTCATTGCCATAGAGTTCCAGGACCTCTTAAGGTTCTAATTGTGACGTTCTCGTTGTGTTATTTGCTTCTCGGTTGGGGGTTCACAGTATTTGATAACAAATGCATGAACAGCTAAGAGCTTGAGTTTCATCTTTGACAAAAGAATGACTGGGGTTGGGGGGGGGTGGAGAGTGATAGCACAGCGGGTAGAGCATTTGTCTTCCACATGGCCAACCCATCTTCGATCCCTGGCATCTCATATGGTCCCCAAGCCTGCCAGGAGTAACTTCTGAGTGCAGAGCCAGGAGTAACCCCTGAGTGCCACTGTGTATGGCCAAAAAACAAGCAAACAAAAAAGAATGACTTGGTTCCTGAGCTTCCAACAGTGAGCAAAAAGCATTGTTTCCCCTCTGAGCCAATGCCATTCTGAATGCATACAAAAGAACTATATCTGTGACCTGTTCATTCTTTCCAAATTTTTTTGTGTGTATGTGTGTGATGCTCAGGAGTCACTCCTGGTTCTGTGCTCAGAGGTTTTTCTAGTAGTGCTCTGGGATACTAGGGATCAAACCCGGTCAGCTGCATGCAAGGCAAGCACCCTCCCTGCTGTACTATCATCACGCTAGTCCCCTTTCTAGTATCATAATAATCCAAGCTCTGATTTCCCCCACCTTGATTTTCATTTCTCTTATAGAGCACTAAGGTTCTTTATTCCTTTGCCTTCACTTTTCACTTTTCTCTGCTCTCCAACCCTCTGGTCTATTTTCCTAGTCATTTCCCAGCCATTTTTCTAGTCTATCTTGAGATGATCTTTATATGGAAAGATTTTTTTTCCTGTTTGCGCACTGAAATGAAAAGATTATTGTGCTCAAAGCAGTATAAGCCATGCCAGAAGCAAAATAAGGTTGGGAAAACACCCTCCCATTACGAGTCGTGCTCCCAGATCTGCAGGCAAGAGTGGAGTTGTGTTGGGGAGCTGAGGTACTGGGTGGATACTTCCAGGATGCTCATGTCCAGGGAGTGACCAAAGTCTGTATCTTCAGGCACATTCTTGGCAGTGCCTTTTTGTTTGTTTTGAGGCCACACCTGGTGGTACTCAAGGGTTATTGCCTGGCTCTTCACTCAGGAGTCACTCTTGGCAGTACTCAGTAGACATATGGAAAGCTGGGGATTAAACTCAATTGGCTGTGTGCAAGACAAACTGCCCTACCCTCTGTACTATCTCTCCGGCACATCATTGTCTGGCTTATTTGGTGGAAGATTTTCATGAACTAATACAACCTCAAGGCACATGCCAGCTCTGAGAATCAGATCTGAATCTTTGTGGGCATGACCAATAGTAGTTGGACAAATTTGCCAAGAGCTTAGTGCTGGGAAGGAATTCCACAGTGCTGAGCCACAGATGATGGGCCTTGGCAGCAGAGCTAGGAATGTCCTGAACTATGTTGAGAGTCAGCTGGCCTTCAGAGATTCATCTGAGTCCATGCACACAGCATGTGTGTTTCATGGATTTCTTGGTCTGAATGAAATAAACATGTCACAGGTAGAAGTGAAGCTTCTCTCTCAGGTCAGCAGGGCTGGCCTGGGTTTGATCCCCGGCACTTCATAGGGTCCCCCAAAACTTACCAGGAGTAATTATTGAGTGCAGAGCCAGGAGTAAGCCCTGAGTACTGCCAGGTGTGGTCTCCAAACAATGAACAACAAAAATGTTTAACTTCTCAAGTCCTTAGTGTAGAAGCTGTGGCGTGAAACTGCTGCTAGCCCAATAGCTTTCCACCTTCCTAACTCTTCTAAGAGATAGTGAGGTGTGGAGATGCCCTTGTGGAACCCCCACAGTGCTCAACTTCCCAGAGGGTGTAGAGTACTGTTTCAAATGTCCCTAGGGCCAAGGTCCACCAAATACAAGCTCCTAAAATTTAGATTTCTATGTTGAAGTTCCGGCTTGGTTCCAAGCTCGGATCTTGACTTCCTTCCTAGATGGGTCCCTCTCACCACTTTACCTTCAGAGCTGCCACTTGATGGTCCCTTTTGGAAATGACATATTCCTGGGAGCGGTCCTGATGCCCAGCCAGCAGATCTGCCAGCCATCTTGGTGATGAGCATTCCAGTCACAGACACTGGGGACTCGACAGATACTTTTAACATTATAATATATAATATAACATATAATAATAACATATAACATGTAATATAACATATAATAATAACATTATTATTATGTCAACATTACTCCTTTGACAGTCTTCAGAACAGGTGCTTTATTTTTTATTTTGGAGAGGTGCATTTTTGTTTTTCTAATTGATTGTTTTTTTGGTTAGTTGGCTTTTGTTTGGAGACACACCTCGAAGCACTCAGGACTGAATCTTGGCTATGCACTCAGGAATCACAGCTGGCGGGCTCATATGTATAGATGGGATGGGGTTTGAACCCAGGTCTGCCACATGCAAGACACTTGCCCAACCTGCTGTAATATCTCTCTAGTCCATAGTTTAGTGTTCTATTTTTTGAACAAAATCAGTGGTGATCAGGGTTTACTTATGACTCTGCTCAGGAATCATTTCTGGGAGTGCTCAGAAGACCCTATAGGGTGCCTGAGATTGAATCCACGTGAGCAAGAGCCCTCCTGGCTGTGCTGTTGCTCTGGTCCTGAGTTTCTGCTTTTTGGATATTTTTTCTTCTTTGCATGAATCTCAGTTATTAGCCAAGATGTCAAAGCATCTCATTTCTGAAACCACATCCTTGAGCCTAGCACCTTCAAATCCGTAGGTCGTCACAGTGGAACTGAAAGGATAGTATTTGAGGAAGTCTGGAGAATCCTGTATGTGAAGTTTGAATGTTGGATTATTCATTCCTGCAGGAAGAAAGCACAGTTGTATGAACTGAACTTGAGCCATTTCTTCAATAAAATACCACGAAGCATTCACTGGATAGGCTAGAGACTTCAATTCTCCTAGCGCTCAGCACAATTTAAAAAGAAAAAAGGTTCATGTGTCATTGTGCTAAATTACAGCATTGTTTGCTTTCGTTGAATCTCTTGGCATTAGGATATAGCAATAATTATGGAGTGTTACTTGATGATTATTGGTCTACTTGGGCCAAGATCAACCTCAGATTCCCCAGCATCAGCAAAAGAATAAGAAAGGAACTAGGAAGCCCCTTTTTCCTTTGTTCCCAAAATTCTGCCTTTGGGCCCTAGAATAAGGGCTCAGTTAAAGTGATGTTCAGAACCCAAAAGGTGCCAAAAAAGTTACCCACGGTCATAACAGACCACTGACACAATTCCAGGGGGCTGGAGGCGAGGGCTAAAAGGCAGCAAAAATGCAGCATCTAACAAAGGAGAGAAATGAGATGCCTGTGATTACAGCACAGAGTTGGGGGCTGAGAGTAAGTCTGTTGCAAATAAAAAGGAAGATTCAGAGTTACTAGTCTCTCAAGCACTGGTGATGTGCCCTGAGGTGAATGATTGACCTATTACCTTATTTCAGTTCTTTCAACAGTTACATCTCAGGGCTGGAACAATAGTGTGTGTGTGGGGGGGGGGTGCATTTGCCATGCATTTGGCTGACCTGGGGTGGGGTTCGATCCCTGGCATCCCATGTCGTCTGCCTGACCTAGCTAGGAGTGATTCCTGAGCATAGAGCCAAGAGAAAATCACGAGTTTCACCAGATGTGGTCTAAAAACCAAATAAATGAGTCAAGTGTCTGTGTCAGCTATTTCTGAAACAATCTGATAATTAAAGAGGGGAGTATCTGTGAATGAAGCTGGGCTATGAATGCTGAGACATTCCCAAAGCCTTCATTACAAAGTGGCTGCCTGTATTTATCCAGACTACTGAGAATGTAGGAATCTTTTCTTTCTTTCTTGATGTTTTGTTTTGTTCTGCTTTTTTGGGGGTCCCTCCTACCAGTACTCAGGGCTATCTCCTGCCTCTGTGCACAGAGATCACTCCTAGTAATGTTCAAGGGGGTGTATTGGCAATTGGTGGTTAAACCCAGGTCAGCAATATGCAAGGCAAATATCCTTCCCACTGTGCTGTCTCTCAGCCCCTAGAAGCCTTTCTTGTAATGAGAAGGAAAATGCTCATTTCTAGATCCAGAAGCTCTCCAGAGGACATTCTTGATATCTGTCAGCATCCAGACTTAAGCAGTGTCAGTATATGGTTAATGTCTGTCTATGGATTGGGCGATGTCCTGTGGGGGATGAGACAGGGGACAGCATCTAGATGTGCTCTTAGAACAGAGATGGAGAAGAAACAGATGAAGAAAGGTCACATTGGACTGTACCCTGTTACCACACCCTTTTGAAGGGTTATTTTTTTTTGTCCACTTGTTCTGTGCTCAGAGCTTACTCCTGGGTCTAGGTTCAAGGATCATTCCTGGCAGTCCTTGGGGTGCCAGAGATCAAATCTGTGTCAGCCCTGTGCAAGGCATTGTCCATTGCTCTCCATTGTCACATTGCTCTGGCCCTGTTCTCTCATTTTAACATCAAGCCCAGAACTTGCATTTTCTTTTTTGCATTTTCTAGGGACTCCTTCCCTGATTAAACCCTCCGATGAAACATCCTGGCAAAGTCTCTCTATCTCTTTATAGTCAAAATAAAATTGACTTAAAAAAATTCAGCCTTGATAATCAATCTTTTGCCCCACACACATTTTTGTGTTCTTTTAATTTTTCAGGAATCTTTTATTCTAATCAAGGTAGGATGCTTGCTGGTATTACTTGAGACTTTGTGCCAAGCATCAACGAATGCATTTTGCACTGGCAGATACCTTCTAGCCAGCCATGGTTGCAAATGCATTTCTGAGTTTTGTCTTTCTTTAAGGATCTCTTCATTTTGTGGTTTGGTAGAGTTGAAAATACTTCCATCTCCCAGGACCAGGGAGAGAGACATGTTGGAAGATGTGAAAGGCAGGAGACAGACAAAGTGCTGAATTGGTATGCTGGGGGGGGGGGGGTCCATTTAAGCTCCTTGTGGTGCTGAAATTGCTACAAAAGATTGAAGAAGACAAAGACCCCCCAAGATAGGGACTGATCTTGGGAAACAGCACTGATGTGTAGAAAAAGCCAGTGTCTTTCCTGACTGCTTCTCTGCTCCTATTCCTTTTCTCTTTCTCCCTCTCTCCTTGGAGGCCTCTTTCCTTCTATATGCACCTGGGAGACTCAGTAACATGAGGACAGGAGGGGAAATTGAGGCTTTCCTATCTGAATTATCAAGAGGTGAGATTGGGCAGCAAAGCAGAGCATCAGGAGAGATTTGTGTGAGTCCTCTGATGGCAGGAGGGGGACCCCAGGTGAGGTGCTAGTGCTCTTGGCACGTAGGTGGAAAGGTCAGAATAGCACTAAGCTTGCCAGGCATGTTCTGGATACCTTCCATCAACACCAGGGCTCCTTGGGAAAGGCCTAAGGTTTGTTGATTTATTTATTGTGGGGAGAGGTTGGGCTACATCCAGTTGTTCTCAGGGCTGACTCCTTGCTCTGTGCTCAGATTAATTTCTGATGGGGCTCAGGAGAACCCAAGTGACACAGTAGATTGAACCTGGGTTGGCTACATGCAAGGCAATGCCCTACCTGCTGTCCTATCTCTCCAGTCCCCAAACCTTGCCTTTTATCAGAAGTCGGAATTGACTTTCTTTTGGAAATTCTTGCTTAGAGAGCCTGTCGACTAGAGCCCTAAAGTTCCTATATGGCAGAGGGGCTACAATCAAGGTGTGAGTGTGTGTACATGAATATGTATGAAATATGTCATTATCAGATGGTGTCTACTGACTAATCTTGTCTCTGTAGTACCTGTATCTATGGATGGGATGAAGAGAGAGAATCCTATAGAAACTACCTGTGCAGATATCACAAATCCCACTGATAAAAGCCATCAGCATTGGGGGCTTTTGTTCTGGGAAAATAGTGAGATTTCCCCAAGTTTATAAGGCCAAGACTTGGAAGAAGTGAGATCCTTCTGCCCCCCAGCTCTGTGGGTGCTGGAGTATCTGAAGGGGGGGCACTGGCAATTCTCCAGATGCATCTTTACTCAAATACCCAGGTCCTGTTAAGCAGAACCTGTACTAATTGAGTTGCAGCTCTGGGAACTGGCAGGGAAAAGTGTGGTGCTAGGATTAGGCCATGTGCTGTGGATGGAGGGACTGGGGAGTCATAGCTCCAAAGCCTAGGCCAAGCCTTTCATGCTGCAAACTAAGTGAAGTGCTTCCTACTGATCATGCATGGCTGCCCTGGGCGCGAAGCCTGTTTCCTGGTCTGCCTGAGCTAGACCAAGCACTGTCTGTGATACAGAAATAGATGTCACAATGTGACCCTCATCCCAGTTCCTCTCAGAGGTACTGAGATTGGGCAAGCACAAGACTTTGGAAACACAGTCTTCTTTGCATATTTCCAGGAGGGAAGGAGAGAAGGAAGGTGAAAGGGAGGGAGGAGAGGGGAGGGAGAAGGAAAGAGAAATATGTTTCTTCCCCCCACCTTGAATCAAAGGTCATCTTTCAAGCTGTGTAAGCAATGCCTCCTATTCAGGAATTCATTTCTCATTAAAACCGTTTCAGAAAGGAGGGAAAGTGATATGCCTGAAACAATCAGTTACTATAAAACCACAGTGCCTAAGAAGAAAAAATGAGAGAGAGAGAGAAAGAAAGAAAAAAGTGCCTGTCATAGCAGCAGGCTGGAGGATAGGAGGGGAACTGAGGACGTTGGTGGAGAGAAGTGAACACTGGTTGCAGAGTTGGTTGTTGGAACATTTCTTTTATTTTGGGTGGGGGTTACACCCTGCAGGGTTCAGGGGTTACTCCTGGCTCTACACTCAGAAATTACTCCTGGCAGGCTTGGGGGACCATATGGGATGCCAGATTCAAACCACCATCCTTCCGCATGCAAGGCAAAAGCCCTACCTCTATGCTATCTCTCCGGCCCCTGTTGTTGGAATATTTCAAATCTGAAACTCGATCGTGAATGTCTTTGTAACTTTATAATTCACCATGATTAGTAAAAGATATTTTTAAAATGCTTCAGAGGGGAATGGATAATGTAATGGGCAGAAAAAGCAATCAGCAGTTTAGAGTGCAGCCAGTAGCTGGCCTTTTTATGGTATGATTATGTGCTGGGCTGAGTCTCCAGCCCTGCTCTTAGCCTGGATCCCTTGGAAAGTTTTTCTCCCTGGAAGCACTGAGAAGCTTTGGGGTTTGGCATGGGGATGTGGAGGATGAAAACATCCTGATCACCTTAGTCCTGCCTCCAAGTTGCTTCCAGGAATTGTCTTCTATTTCTTTCAGTTTATTGAAGGACCTTATGAAATGCCTGGATCAAACCATGGTCAGAAGCATGCAAGGCAAGCACCTCCTCATTGGACTATCACTCCAGCTTCTGAGAAATAGTTTTTAAGGGGGTATATTAGGGGTCTTCCTGCACCTTTTCTGGGAGACAGTATTTCGAGTTTATCTAGTACCATAGCCATTGGGAACAAGCCTACCCCGGTACTTGGCATTTGCTTGTTGCCATCTTTCTGGGCGAGAGAGGATGGGAGAAGTATCCTAACAGTGTTGAAACCCTTAAGTGGTTTGGAAAACACTCTGAGGAAGGCATACAAGTATACATTTTCTATAGGATACAGCAGTAAATCTTTGGGTTTAAAGTTAATCCACTTTGTTTCTTTTTTAACACCCCTATCTATCCCCTTCCTTCTTTTTGGGCATCTATCTCATGTCCAGTCCCTGAATTCTCCACCCTATTTCACAGCCCATTTTTTGTTTGTGATAGTGGTGGTTCTTTAGCTACACCTGGCAGTGCTCAAGAGTTACTGCTAGATTTGCTCTCAGACATAACTCCGGGGTGGGGGGCTCAGAGGACCCTTTGGGATGTGGATGATCAAACTCAGGTTGGCCATGTGCAAGGGAAGTGCCCTTCCTGCTGTATCACTGCTCCAGCCTCGGAATCTCCATTTATAGTTCTCATGTTTACTTGAGAATTCTAAGAGAATTCCAGAAATTATACTCTTAAGAGACTAACCCTGCTGGTTCTAATTATTTCTCTCTAATTATTAAAATGCTGGGTTGGGTTTTCATAACTGGTCCTGTGGAGCACTGGCATTCTGGGAGTGGGAGAATGGCACTTCCTTTCCATTTCCTGAATGGATTTGATATTCAACTGTTAAACCCTCTCCTCTAAAGGCTCTCTCAATTTCCTTAAGAGAACATGAAACTGCTCTACTGATCAGGTCACCCCTAAATGCATTGCATTAACACATGGAAAATTGGGGGGAAAAGTGACATTAAATGTAGATGTTACATCTTATCTGTTCAGAGGATCAAAAGGAAGTGATCAAAACTAGTTGTTTAATAGCTATCAGCAAAGTTAATTATCTAGGAAGACTAAAGAGTTGAAAACTTCTTCCTGTTATGCTCCCCATAGAGCTTGTCTGGGTTCCTAGTCTTTCCATTTCCCCTAACAGGGTATAGGTCTTGGTTTCAGAAGTGTGCTTTGTAAAAGTCTCCATTTCTGTCTGAAGTTTGAGAAGCCAGAGATAGAATGTACACGTTTGTGCTAGAGAACTGTGCTTTCCCTGTAAAGCACCAATTAGCCCATTCCTGCTCCATAAGTAGGAATTTCTCCCCAAAAAGGCATCAAAGGGAAATGAAAGGCTGATGGTGAGTCTAGGCTTTGCCATTGTCGCACCTAGTGCACAGAACTGGATGGCTTGGGAATACTCCTTTCAATACCATGCGTGTCTGTGTGTCTGTCCTGGCAGACAAGTTCATGTCTGTTTCCCCTTTGGCCCTTTTCTCAGCAGTCCTCAGCTGGTTCCTTGCTACTGTGAGTATTTTTCCTGCCTCCTCTTTGACTTGAATATGCATCTCTCTGACTCCCTTTATCAAGTCTTTGGCCAGCTCTCCTCATCAGGTTTTCTTTGGTCCTCATTTAGTGTTGCCTGACATTCATCCTGGTTTGAAATTGTGCTCCAGCATCCTATATTTATGCTATCTATCCTCGTGTCCTATGCAAAAGCCCCCAGATGGGCAGTGAGAGGAATTCTGTAGTTTTGTATGCACCTTGCTCTCTCTCTCTTTTTTTTTTTTGTGGGGGGAGAAGGGGAAAGGTAGGATTTGAGGTCATACTGAGTTACTCCTGTAAAGGAGTACTCCTGTGAAGGAAAACTCGTGAGCTGTTTTGTGTGTCTTTCCTTTGGCTCTGTTCTTACATTCTTTTGGGAAAATCACTGAATAGAGGAAGTCCTTGTAGCTAGAATGAAAGTAGAGAAGATAAGGTACTTGTCTTGTATGCTGCCCATCTGGGTTCAATCCTCAACATCCCATATGGGTCCCTGAGCCTTGCCAGGAGTGATCACTGAGTGAAGAACCAGGAATAAACCCTGTACCGCCAGATGTGTCCCCCAAGCGAATAAACAAAAAAAATATATGAAAAGAGGATCCCTCTGACTTCCTCCTGGATGATGTCTGTGGATCTCTAAAGTCTCAGATTAAAGACCAGTCTACATCTGCTCTGAACCAACTTCCCCTGAAAACACTTGGTGAATGCTGCTAAATTTCCTCTCCTCCATGAATGTGGGAGAAGTTCCCTCACCATATAATTTATCTGTTTCCAGGAGCACAAGAAGCAGAGCACATGTGAGGATGCCTAAGACAAGACTTGATGATGCACTTCTCTGCCCTGCCCCCATGTTCAGCAGTCAATCTACTAAGGAAATCAATCTCCAGCTTAAATTTTGCTGCTCTACATTTATTAGTCTAAGCAGGTCTTTGCTCAGCCTCTGAGTTCTCAGGCCATACCTGACTGGATGGGGTTGGAGAAAATCAAGGAAAATTTGGTAATGGGACCAGAATGATAGTATAGCTGATAGGGACTTTTCCTTTCACATGGTTGACCTGGTTTAGATCCCCTGGGATCTCATATGGTTCTCTGATAATTACCAGGAGTAATACCTGAGTGCAGAGCCAGATGTAAGCTCTAAGAACAGTCAGGCATGACCCAAAAACAAAACAAAAGCAAAAAGAATAAATTAAAAAAATTGGTAAATCAGAAGTCTTATGAACCTGAACTTTTTCTGGCTACATTTGATATGTGTTATATTTCTCAGAAGAAAATGGCAGAACATCCAAGGATGCCAGAGTGGAGTATTGGGGTGGGGTGCAGTGAGGGTCAGCTAATGGCTTGGTTGAACACTGTAGTTCTCTAGCGGGGTTCAGATGTATGGAGGAAATTGCAGAACTGGCATTCTAGACTATTCAGAAATAACTCCTGATGGCCCAATTTGGACTAAGTCCCATATCTACATATGGACAGTTCTACAGGGTCTGCTGGGAGGGTCCCAGGCCCTCTGCTCATGACTTTTCCTCTTGTCTAGTCAACTTCCTGAAACCTTGGAACTATCAATAGTGACTAGTCAGTGCCTCTCAGCTTCTGCCTCACACCCTATGGGCAAGTCAGCTTGTATGTCTAGGCTTCATGCATGGCAAATTCCTATGCTGGGCATTCTGTGAACAGGTTTGCCTTTAAAATGTTCTCAGCTGGGGCCAGAGCTCATTGGGTAGGGCTCTTGCCTTGTATGCAGTGAACCTGTGTTCGATCCTCAGAATCCTATATTGTTCTCAGAGCACCACCTGGAGTGATTCTTGAGTGCAGAGCCAAGAGTAACCAACTCCTGAGCATTGCCGGGTGTGCCCCAAGATAAAAACAAATAAAAAATATAATGTTCATAGCTGTTCTCCAGTACAAAAAAAGAAAGGGGGGGGCAGAGGGACCAGAATGATAGTAGAGTGAGTAGAGCACTTAGCTGACCTGGGTCCAATCCCCAGCACCCAATAGAATTTCCCCAAATGTCCCTATGAGTGATTCCTGAGCACAGAAGGATGAATAAGCCCTAATCATCACTAGGGGTGACCTCAAGACAAAAACAATAAAACAAAAAAGGCAGAGAAGGAATAGAGGGGGAGGAAGTGACCAGCTCAAACCTTTGAAGGCAAATGCCCTAGAATCCATCATTATGGCAATTTATTTCCAAGTTGTCCAATGAGTGAATTTCTATTGGGAGAAAGTGGACTGTGTCTGAATTCCGAGGGTAAAGAAACCAAATCCATGAGAAGTCTTGCTGGGTGAAATGACTTCTCAAAGCCTTGTGGCTCTCCCTACACTCTGTAAATCTTTCTGCCAAACAGGCTCCCCAGTGGAATGGAAGAGAATGTTCCTGGGAGAAAATAGACTTCTCTATGTTTTATACTTGGGGCTAAGAAATGGTGGCACTTAAGACTTTCTTCAAACCTATAATCATAAAACTGTGGCCTTTTCTGCTGCTAGAATAGTTCCTTGCTTATAATACTACCCTGCAGACTCATTTCCTGCCAAGTGGGGCTCTCCTCTGGCCCGATCTGCAGTATTTCTCTTTCCTCTACTACACTCTATGCAATCAGGAGATGTGGAGGGGTCCTGACACTGATTTGTCTGTCGGACAAGACGCATGTACCCCTCAAATCAGAGTTTCCATTGGAATCCACTGAGCTGGATCCCTGTGGCTTAACTGAACCATCATTATCCCATTTAAATGGAAGCTCGGGCCAGTGCTCAGCTAGCCAGCAGAGATGACTATTCAGAGCTTCCCAATAGTCTCCAGAAATCAAGCCTTTGTGCTGTCATTAGCTGCAGAGTCTGGGAACCCCAGCCCCAATGATATTTGGACAGCCCTCAAGGAGCTTGTCTCTTTAGCCCTTGAGCTCTTGCCTTGCCTGGGTGTGTCTGGTTGTTTTATTTTTATTTATTTATTTATTTATTTATTTATTTATTTATTTATTTATTGGTTTTTGGGCCACACCTGGCGGTGCTCAGGGGTTACTCCTGGCTGTCTGCTCAGAAATAGCTCCTGGCAGGCACGGGGGACCATATGGGACACCGGGATTCGAACCAACCACCTTTGGTCCTGGATTGGCTGCTTGCAAGGCAAACGCCACAGTGCTATCTCTCCGGGCCCGTCTGGTTGTTTTATGCCACTCACTCTTTTCCTGTTGCTGGTGAGAGTCAATGTGGGGACCTGGGGATAATGAGCCAGGCGCTCGCTCTTCTCCCCAGTTTGTTTGGGGTCTATATGCAAGCCCTGAGGCTTTCCAGGCTGGTTTGGGTTGCAGAAGAATCTCAGCTCACCAGGCCATTTCTGGTCCACATCCAGAGATGCTAAGGCTAAAGGGCTTCTTCTTCCCTCTTGGCGTTGGCAAAGTACAGTCAAGCACATGGAACTAGTGGAGGGACCATGCCTTCTACCTGTACCCCTCAAGTAGCCCCCACAGAAATCCTGTGGTGTGGCAGAGCTCCCAGGGACCCTTATCTCTCCCAATAAAGAAATTAGAGAGTGGAGGAGAGAATACCTCAGTTATTCACATATTTCCTCTTCCCTAGAGATGTCAGAGTTCTCAGGGACCCTCCAAGAAGAAGCTCGGGTGTCCTCACCTACACCTACACCTACACCTACACCAGTATCTGCCATGTTATTTGGAGGATAAATAAATAAAGCCCAACAGAAAACACTGCTGCTGTTTTCACACGCCAAAAGATATCTCTGGAATTCATAGGCAATAGATCCACTTCAAGCTGATCATTGATGTGCACCAGCTCCTGGCATAGTGGGTTTGATCAATCAATAGTGGCAATATTAATGGCCATAATGGATCATTTGCTCTGCACCATCTGCTGTACTTTTGATGCTTTCCAAGTATATGACTGACATCTCCTAGGACCCCAGGGTTTAAGGATTATCCATGATCCCCTGATGCAAGGAAAGTACTATCTGTTGCTAAGGTCCAGGAGACAGGTCAAGATATTTACCACAGAATCATTTTCTTTTAGGACTTGGGGCCACACCCAGTCATATTCAAGCTTTGTTCTCAGCTTGGCAAAGAAATTTTTGGGGTTGTTCAGGTGCTGGGAGATTTTGAGGGTGTAAGGTTTGAACCTAGGGCTCCAGCATGCAAAGATCATGCACCAATCCTTTGGCTCTCTTTCCAGGCCCCCAGAAGTCTTTCTTAACATGTTCAGTGACTGTCAGGGAATCTTTATCTTTATAGGAAAAATAGCTACATAAAACCCCTAACACCAACTCCTTTTTCTGGTGGAACTCCTGGGCTTAATTCAGTCCTACTTCTTTTTTTATTCTGTTTTATTTTGGGGTCACCTAATTTGGGGGCTAGAGAGATAGGACAGTGGGTGAAGACACTTGCTTTGCATGCAGCTGACCTAGATTCTATTTCTGGCACTCCAAATTGCCCCCTGAGCCCCACCAGGAGGGATTCTTGAGCACATAGTCAGAGGTAAACCCTAAGCATTACCATATATGGCTCCTAAACAACAAACCATAAGTCTTTGTAAAATATACAACATACATTTGTGATCTTCACTGTTGGGAGTTGGGACTGTCATGGAATAGTTGGAATGATTCAAACTTTAATTTTTAAATAGGGCCATAGTGACAATACAGTGAGTAGGTCACTTACTTTGCATGCAGTCAACCCAGTTTTATCCCTGAAATCCATATGATCCCAAGCCTTACCAGGAGTGAGCAATGCTAGGTGTGGCCCATAAAACCAACAAAAATTTTTTTTAAAGAAATGAGGCTGGAGAGACAGTACAGCCAGTAGGGCAATTCCCTTGCACATGACCCACCCAGATTTGATCGCTAACTCCCTATCTGGTCCCCAATGTGCACATGGTCTTCCCTTCTAGGAGTGATTCATTAGTACAAATCCAGGAGTAACCTTTGAGAATTGCCTGTTGTGTACCCAAAACCAAATTAATGAATAAATAAAACTTGTCCAATCTTTTTTTATTTAAAAAAATATGTAATAGCCAGGGACAGAAGCAACAGCTCCAGTAGGGAGGGTGTTTGCATTGTGTGAGCTGACGCAGGCTCAATCCCTAGCATCCAATATGACTCCTGAAGCACTGCCAGGCTTAATTCTTGAGCAAAGAGTCAGAAATAACCCCTGTGAACTGCTGGGTGTGACCCAAAAATGAAAACGAAGAGCAAACAAAAAGGATGTAATAGCCATTTTCATAAAGAGCTAACGAAGTTCTATATATTAAATGTTTGATAAAATGAATTCTGTGTATTCACTGTGCAGGAAGTAAACAGAAAGTAAGTCATATTCTTCCAGGTAGGAAATCCTTCAAAGGGAAATAAGTCGCTGATGAGCTTCTAACTCAGAAAAACTACTGCGCTTTTAAGTGTAGATATAGCTGCACCAGTTTCATTGACTACATGTCTAATGGATTTTCCATGTCATTACATATTTTAACGGAATTGGAATGTCTTTACGACAAACCATCATTTCTCTAACCAGCCTCATATTGCTAAATATGTACATTTCAGAAGGGTGTTTTGAATTATCGAGGCAAGTTGACATTTTTATTACGTACTCAGGGAAGAGACTGGCACTTGTGAGACAATAAGAAATTGTGATTTTTGGCAAAGAAATGAGTTCCTTAACAAATTAGTTTTCAGTAACTGTTTGAGTCAGTGTGATTCACAACATTAAATTCGTTTAAGCCATATTTTTAAATCTTTAAACTAATTTTTTTCATGGGTGCTGCTCAAGACACAGTAATTACAGAACACAAGCACAACTATCTCCAACAAGAGCCTAGCATCTTAATTAAGCTAAATGTTTTGAACATTATAACACAAATCAGAAGGAAATAGAACCACCTCCCTTTTTAAAAAATATTTTTGGGGCCAACCCAGACATGCTCAGGGATTATATGTAGTGCCAGGCATGGGACATGGGTCAGTAGCATATAAGGCAAGGGCATTATCTATCTAGCCCTAGAGTATTCTTTTACAATGATGAACTCCAGCACCAAACTTGCATTTATAAATATGAAGTTCTTATTTTTTGTATTGAGACAATATCCTGGCTCTGAATTCAGGAATTAACTCCTGGTGGTGCCCAGGGAACTATATGGGATGCCAGGATCAAACCTGGCTCAGCCATGTGCAAGGCAAACTCCTTCCCAATGTGCTCTCTTTCCAGGGCCTGCATCCAGTTCTTGCAAGCAAAACTCTTGGCTCATAGTTCAGCCTTTGCTCTATGTTTCTCTTTCACTTGGAGTTGCCCAAGCAGGCTTGGCTAATGCTGGGGAGGCCCTTATGGGTGTCTTTGCCCATAGATGTCTGCTTGCCTTAAATGTTGGGAGAAACTACATAATGGGGCTAAGCCCACCTGCTTCCCATGAGGCATTTACATTGAGTGAACAGGGTAGCCCATTAGACCTTTCAGAGGGATTATCTTGGCCTTAACCTTGAACTTGACTTTGTCTTTCTACCTGTTGATAGCAGACTACTAGAGTGTCATGCACCTTCACACTCTATAGATTTTCTTCACTCAGGGAGCACAGCCCATTGGGTCACTGGGGCTCCTTTATTTCTGAACTTAGATGCTGAATTCCTTCAGGTCCAGCATGGCAGGATGCCCCAAGCAGGAATCATTCCACAAACCCTCTGAAAACAAATACAGAAGCTCCCGATGCCATTACCAAAAGTTGCCATTTATATTTTCCACATGTCTGAACTTCGTCTGCCTTGGAAAATGGCAGGGAAAGAAAGCTATACAATTTTGGGTTGGCGGGAATAGCTAAAATGATACCATTTACAGGTTTGCCCATATGAAAGCTGAGAATTTAAATAAATCCACAGAGTTCCCCCTAAATGTAAATGAGAATATGTATTATGGAAGAATATGGGCACCAGGAATTACTTTGGGATTGGGGGTTCAATTTTCTTTTTTTTTTAAATTTATTTAAACACCTTAATTACATACATGATTGTGTTTGGGTTTCAGTCATGTAAAGAACACCACCCATCACCAGTGCAACATTCCCATCACCAATGTCCCAAGTCTCCCTTCGCCCCACCCGACCCCCGCCTGTACTCTAGACAGGCTCTCCATTTTCCTCATACATTCTCATTATTAGGACAGTTCAAAATGTAGTTATTTCCCTAACTAAATTCATCACTCTTTGTGGTGAGCTTCCTGAGGTGAGCTGGAACTTCCAGCTCTTTTCTCTTTTGTGTCTGAAAATTATTATTACAAGGGTGTCTTTCATTATTCTTAAAACCCATAGATGAGTGAGACCATTCTGCGTTTTTCTCTCTCTCTCTGACTTATTTCACTCAGCATAATAGATTCCGTGTACATCCATGTATAGGAAAATTTCATGACTTCATCTCTCCTGACAGCTGCATAATATTCCATTGTGTATATGTACCACAGTTTCTTTAGCCATTCGTCTGTTGAAGGGCATCTTGGTTGTTTCCAGAGTCTTGCTATGGTAAATAGTGCTGCAATGAATATAGGTGTAAGGAAGGGGTTTTTGTATTGTATTTTTGTGTTCCTAGGGTATATTCCTAGGAGTGGTATAGCTGGATCGTATGGGAGCTCGATTTCCAGTTTTTGGAGGAATCTCCATATCGCTTTCCATAAAGGTTGAACTAGACGGCATTCCCACCAGCAGTGGATAAGAGTTCCTTTCTCTCCACATCCCCGCCAACACTGTTTATTCTCATTCTTTGTGATGTGTGCCATTCTCTGGGGTGTGAGGTGGTATCTCATCGTTGTTTTGATTTGCATCTCCCTGATGATTAGTGATGTGGAACATTTTTTCATGTGTCTTTTGGCCATGTGTATTTCTTCTTTGTCAAAGTGTCTGTTCATTTCTTCTCCCCATTTTTTGATGGGGTTAGATGTTTTTTTCTTGTAAAGTTCTGTCAGTGCCTTGTATATTTTGGAGATTAGCCCCTTATCTGATGGGTATTGGGTGAATAGTTTCTCCCACTCAGTGGGTGGCTCTTGTATCCTGGGCACTATTTCCTTTGAGGTGCAGAAGCTTCTCAGCTTAATATATTCCCATCTGTTAATCTCTGCTTTCACTTGCTTGGAGAGTGCAGTTTCCTCCTTGAAGATGCCTGTAATGTCCTGGAGTGTTTTGCCTATGTGCTGTTCTATATATCTTATGGTTTTGGGGCTGATATCGAGGTCTTTAATCCATTTGGATTTTACCTTCGTACATGATGTTAGCTGGGGGTCTAAGTTCAATTTTTTGCAAGTGGCTACCCAGTTGTGCCAACACCACTTGTTGAAGAGGCTTTCCCTGCTCCATTTAGGATTTCCTGCTCCTTTATCAAAAATTAGGTGGTTGTATGTCTGGGGAACATTTTCTGAGTATTCAAGCCTATTCCACTGATCTGAGGACCTATCCTTATTCCAATACCATGCTGTTTTGATAACTGTTGCTTTGTAGTACAGTTTAAAGTTGGGGAAAGTAATTCCTCCCATATTCTTTTTCCCAATGATTGCTTTAGCTATTCGAGGGTGTTTATTGTTCCAAATGAATTTCAAAAGTGTCTGATCCACTTCTTGGAAGAATGTCATGGGTATCTTTAGAGGGATGGCATTAAATCTGTATAATGCCTTGGGGAGTATTGCCATTTTGATGATGTTAATCCTGCCAATCCATGAGCAGGGTATGTGTTTCCATTTCCGTGTGTCCTCTCTTATTTCTTGGAGCAGAGTTTTATAGTTTTCTTTATATAGGTCCTTCACATATTTAGTCAAGTTGATTCCAAGATATTTGAGTTTGTGTGGCACTATTGTGAATGGGGTTGTTTTCTTAATGTCCATTTCATCCTTATTACTATTGGTGTATAGAAAGGCCATTGATTTTTGTGTGTTAATTTTGTAGCCTGCCACCTTGCTATATGAGTCTATTGTTTCTAGAAGCTTTTTGATAGAGTCTTTAGGGTTTTCTAAGTAGAGTATCATGTCATCTGCAAACAGTGAGAGCTTGACTTCTTCCTTTCCTATCTGGATTCCCTTGATATCCTTTTCTTGCCTAATCGCTATAGCAAGTACTTCCAGTGCTATGTTGAATAGGAGTGGTGAGAGAGGACAGCCTTGTCTTGTGCCAGAATTTAGAGGGAAGGCTTTCAGTTTTTCTCCATTGAGGATAATATTTGCCACTGGCTTGTGGTAGATGGCCTTCACTATATTGAGAAAGGTTCCCTCCATTCCCATCTTGCTGAGAGTTTTGATCAAGAATGGGTGTTGGACCTTATCAAATGCTTTCTCTGCATCTATTGATATGATCATGTGGTTTTTATTTTTCTTGTTATTGATGTTGTGTATTATGTTGATAGATTTACGGATGTTAAACCAGCCTTGCATTCCTGGGATAAAACCTACTTGATCGTAGTGGATGATCTTTTTAACGAGGCATTGAATCCTATTTGCCAGGATTTTGTTGAGGATCTTTGCATCTGCATTCATCAGTGATATTGGTCTGTAATTTTCTTTTTTGGTAGCGTCTCTGTCTGGTTTAGGTATCAAGGTGATGTTCGCTTCATAAAAGCTATTTGGAAGTGTTTCTGTTTGTTCAATTTCATGAAAGAGTCTTGCCAAGATTGGCAGTAGTTCCTCTTGGAAAGTTTGATAGAATTCATTAGTGAATCCATCTGGACCTGGGCTTTTGTTTTTCGGCAGACATTTGATTACTGTTTTAATTTCATCAATGGTGATGGGGGTGTTTAGATATGCTACATCCTCTTCCTTCAACCGTGGAAGATTATAAGAGTCCAAGAATTTATCCATTTCTTCCAGGTTCTCATTTTTAGTGGCGTAGAGTTTTTCAAAGTAGTTTCTGATTACCCTTTGAATCTCTGTCATATCAGTAGTGATCTCTCCTTTTTCATTCCTGATATGAGTTATCAAGTTTCTCTCTCTCTCTTTCTTTGTTAGGTTTGCCAGTGGTCTATCAATCTTGTTTATTTTTTCAAAGAACCAACTTCTGCTTTTGTTGATCTTTCGGATTGTTTTTTGAGTTTCCACTTTGTTGATTTCTGCTCTCAGCTTTGTTATTTCCTTCTGTCTTCCTATTCTTGGGTCCTTTTGTTGAGCATTTTCTAGTTCTATTAGCTGTGTCATTAAGCTACTCAGGTAAGCTCCTTCTTCCTTCCTGATGTGTGCTTGCAAAGCTATAAATTTTCCTCTCAGTACTGCTTTTGCTGTGTCCCATAAGTTCTGATAGTTTGTGTCTTTATTGTCATTTGTTTCCAGGAACCTTTTTATTTCCTCCTTGATTTCATCTTGGACCCACTGGTTATTGAGCATGAGGCTGTTTAACTTCCAGGTGTTAAAGTGTTTCTTCTGAGTCCCTTTGGAGTTCACAAATAATTTCAGAGCCTTGTGGTCAGCGAAGGTAGTCTGCAAAATTTCTATCCTCTTGATCTTATGGAGGTATGTTTTATGTGCCAGCATGTAGTCTATCCTGGAGAATGTCCCATGTACATTGGAGAAGAATGTGTATCCAGGTTTCTGGGGATGGAGTGTCCTATATATATCCACTAGGCCTCTTTCTTCCATTTCTCTCCTCAGGTCTAGTATATTCTTGTTGGGTTTTAGTCTGGTTGACCTATCCAGTGTTGACAAAGCCGTGTTAAGGTCCCCCACAATTATTGTGTTGTTGTTGATATTATTTTTCAGATTTGTCAACAGTTGTATTTTCTAGGTGGAAAAAATACTGACATTTAGGTTGACTGCATAGAAAATTCTCCTTGTTGAACTGGCTTCTTATTCACTGTTGTCTGGATGCTTTAGCCACAGGATGTAAATGTCTGGATTTTTGTTTTGTTTTCTCTCTGTCCTCTGCCTTTTTAGCACCAAGATATGTCTCCCAGACCCACCAAGGCAGTGCTAGTTATTAAACAGCTCTGAACCCTTGAACCTCTATCAGCATCTTTGTTTTATAAGGAGGAACTCACATCTATCTATTGCCTTTTTGCTGGGTCCAGGCTGCAAATACCAAGCAAAAGGCAGCCATGCAAAGGCCTCCAATTTATATTCATCTGGTATTTGACCCAACTCTAGAACATGACAGGATCTGGAATTTTATTTCTAAGTCAATATTGAACTCAAAATGTCAGTTGTTTATAGAGGATACATTTCTAAGGAAGTACCACCTTTCTGGTCTTTTTGAAAGTAAACCCAGACTCAGTGGCTGATTTCAAGCCTGTAGTATCCACACACAGAATGGGTTATGTGAGAAAGGAAGAAAGGAGGCAGTGTAGACAACCCCTTTCCGGGTTTTATGCTATTCCAATAGGCAGAAAATGATCAAGATGGCTTTATACTCTATATTCCATCCCCTCAGTTTACTCCTCTAATGAACTTAAAAATGTTTTCAGGGCTGGAGAGATGGTACAGTCTTGCATGAGGCTGATCTGGGTTTGATCCCCAGCATTACATATGGTCCCTCAAGCCCACTAGGAATATTCTTGATTGTAGAGCCAGGATTGAGCCCTGAGCATTTCTGGGTGTGGTCCTCCGCCCCAAAACAACAAACAACTGGTTTTCAATGGGGATAATATTCTATTTAGTATTCTGGCTAAAGTACCTGCTTTGCAAACAGGTAACCTATCTTTGATCTTGGGCACTCAGTATGGTCCCCCCAAACCAGGAGTGATTTCTGAGCGCATAGCCAGGAGTAACCCCTGAGCATCAAACAGGTATGGCCCAAAAACCAAAAAAATGGCTGTGTTCCCATATGTATGGTGTGGACTTATCATAGGGATGTAGACACATGTTTTCTGGTTAAGAGACTTCACCAGTCAGTTTGCACATAGGAGTCCAGCTGGAATGGGGTCAAAACATCCTGAGTGCAAGGGCAACATCTTTCAGGCTGCTTGAACTTGGAAATTGCATGAAGTGAGTACACAATTTCTTTAGATCCTCCCGCTCACTGACTCTATGTGACCATACACTTCTGGAGGATGAATGAGAAGAAACAACCAGTAAGAGAAAAAAATGGCCATTCCTCAGCACTCTTCAGGACAGCCCGATGCATGCAGTAAAGGGCAGGTGTTCACAACACTTAATCAAGCCATTAGTTCTGCTGGGTTTTGATGCTCATTTATACATGAGGGAATCACCTCACTTCTCCTCTAAGAACCAATGACCTATTTTAGGATATCTCCAATTTCTGTACTCCTGGGCCTTTGACCCTCCCAAACATTTGTGTCCTTCTTGATAAACTAAGGACACTGATTTGAAGACCTCAAGGCCTTCTTCCTTCTCTTGCCTTCTTTTTTGTTTGTTTTTGGGGGTGCCATATTCAGTAGTTCTCAAGGCTTACTCCTGGCCCTACATTCTGGAATCACTCCTGGCTGGACTCAGGGGGAACCTGTGGGGTTCTGGGGATCAAATCTGGGTCACCCATGTGCAAAGCAAACACTTCCCTGCTGTCATATTATCTTCTGTACTGTCACCCTGACACTTAGTTTATATTTTCTAAGGTCAAGTGTTTGTCATTGTTGGATCCTGCCAATTCTCTTGTTTCTCTGTGTTTACACAGATGAGTAAGATCTTCTAGTATCTGTCCTTCTCTCATTGAATATTTTTGTTTAACGTGACCCCTTTTGCCTCTCCATTATTGCAGTTGGCAAAAATTCACCTTTTCTTCCCATTCCTTAATGTTCTGTTGTGTATTGCAACCACATCATCTTTACTCACTCATCAGCCATAGGATCTTTGTGTTGTTTCCTTGGTGCAACAATCAACACAGGTGCATATATCATATTAGGTCATTATTTTGAGATCTGAAAGCAGATGCCAAGAAGTAAAATTTCTGGGTAGATCGGTGAAAGTTCAATTTTTTCTTTATTTTATTTGTTTTTGTTTTCTTATATTTTGACACTCATGGCTTATTCCTGCCTCTGTGCTCAGGGGTCACTCTTAGTGGTGCTGAGAGGTCCATAAGAGATACCAGGAATGGACTGGCTTAGTCATGTGCAAGGCAAATGCCCTCCCCACTGGACTACTGCTAGAATCCTGCTCTTTCTCTTTTGAGAGATCTCCATTTTGCCTTTCGTAGAAGCTGAACTAGACAACATTCCTACCTAAGGGGAGTTATTTCTCACCAGGCCCCCACCAACAGAGAATGATTCTAGTCTTTTTAAAGTAAGCTATTCTCATTGCAGCAAAGTCAACTTTTTTTCTGTTGGGCAACCCATCAGGATTGGGGTAATAACTTGTTTGTCCAAAGGGGGCTTCTGTGACAGCTGTTTTGTGATCCACATTCAGTCCTTGCTCTGAATAATCCTGGCGATCTGTGTTTTTACTCAATGAGCCCTGACTTTAGGAAGTGCAAGCAATTCTGAAATTCTGTCATAAATATTGCATTCTTCTCAATAGGAAGTTTTCACATAGGTAGTATTCCTTTGTTTATTTTTTTATCCCCATATATATTTGGGGGGAGATAGACCTGAGGAAGGAGAGATTGGTTGTTCTATGAGGAATCTCTTGTCACAGGGAGCTTTTAAGATTTAAGTCTTGATTTCCTCACCATTCTCGGTATGAATCCATCAGAAAGTCTCCTAATCCATGAATCGGCATGAATTTGATTATGTTTGCTTCCAAAGCCATTCTAAGAACTTAATAGCCATTAAAAAAATCTCTGAGAGAGCAAATTGGTCAGAAGCCAAAGCTTATTAATAGATTGATGATAAGAATGGAAATTTCTGAATCCTGACAGAAATCAAACTTGTGTAAATAGATTTGGGGGTGGTGAGTGGGGATACCTGACAGTGCTCAGAGCTGACTCCTGACTATGCACTTAGAGATCACTCCTGACAGTGCTCTAGGGACCCTTTCCACTGCCCTATTGCCCAAGCCCTCTAGGTGATTTTTTAATTAAATTTCAGTATCCCTCAGTTATAACCAACTTTAATACATAAAAAGGGAAGTACTGGAGAAAAAAATAAGAGAGAACCAGGTATACTTGCCACAAAGACTTTTTCCCTGTTTACAGTGAGAAATGATTTATAGCAGGTTTGCTGGCTGCCTCTATAAGAGTCCAAAGCTCATGCTGGTACTCACTGTCCAAATGAATGTTATTTCTATTCCTGACAAAAATAAATGAAAGATGCAAGTAAGCTGTCATGTGGCCAATAGGAATTTGATGGAAAAGCGAAAGAATTGTTATTTTGCTAACTACTGGTCTATATAGATGGGGGAGGGGGAATAAGCTCAGCCATTATATAAGTTTCTGCCCTTGTTTCTAGAAACAGATGACATGGATTCCTTTGTACATTCTTGCTCTCATGCATCTGGTCATTCTGATTCTTCCCAGCACCCAGGCCCTTTCAGCTCATTTCCAAGCAGAGAAAATGTGAGTGGAAGCTGGAAATGCATTCCACTGTGTTTGACGATCTAAACATGTCCCCATTCTTTCTGGATGATGAAGCCACAACTCCTTTTGGCCGTAATTTCACCTTTACTCATTATTGCTCTGAGAGGAAATTCAAAAGAGAAAAAGCATATGGTGTCTGTATATCTGTGGTGAGGATCAATCATGGAAAATAGGCGACTGGCAAGACTAGATAGTTCCTCCTGGGCCAGCATTTTTAGGTAAAGGTAAAAGGAAGGGAAGAGAAAGGCGGAGGGGAGGGAGTAAGGGGAAAGAGGAGTGGTGAAGAAAAGAAGGAATGAAGAAAACATGGAGTTAAAGAAAAAAGGGAAGGGAGGGAGGGAAGGAAAGAGAGAGGGGGAGAGAGAAGGAAGAAAAGAGGGAGAGAAGGAAGGGAGAGGAAAGACGGGAGCAAAGATTGGAGAGGGGGAGAAAGAGTAAGGAAGGAAATAGATGAAAGAGGGAAGGAAATAAGGGGAAGGAGGGAGAAAATGAAGCAAAGAAGAGGGAGGAGGGTAAGAGGGCAGCAGGAGGGAAGACAAGCAGGCAAGCAGCTGGTATATCCAAATGGCCCTGGACAGAAATAAGATGCTCCTGCTAGCCCTGCCTTGTAGATTGGGGCCCATAGTGGCAGTGTACTCTGTTTTCAGTGGTTGTCCCACCAAGGAGATGATGCAGTCTCTTTAGAGGGAGAAGATGACTTATTGAGAATTGAGATGATGTTCTCCTTGAAGTGGCTAGCTTGCTTTTTCAGGGGGTTCCTGAACAGATAGCTTTGGTTGGTGGAGACTTAGAAGAGACAGTGCTCAGCCAAGAAAGAGAATAGTCAGAAACTGCCCTGGAGAGGGAAGATGGTTTGGGAAATTTCCCTGTGTAGGGTGCAGAGATTCTAGAAAAGAGATGGAACCATTAAAGAGTATGCAATCATTCCATCTGACCCATAGTCAGGGAGCCTCAAACAGAATCAAGTGAGCAGAGGAGCTGAGGCATAAAAATACCATGGTTATCCATGAGGCAGATAATCCTAGATTGCATCCTAATCTAGGCTCTCAAAGGATATACTTTGTGCATGGCTTGCTCTGAAAGAAGAGAAAATTATGCATCACATGTGTAGTCAGTGGTACGGCCAGAGAGACAGTATAATAGGTGGAACATTTGCCTCACAAGTGGCTGACACTGGTTCACTCCCCAGCACTACATATGGTCCCCAAGCCTGCCAGGAGTGATCCCTGAGCACAGAGTCAGGAGGAAGCCTTGAGCACTGCTGGATATGGCTCCAAAACAAATAAAAAGCAAGGGGAGGAATGTTTAAAGAGGCTCTTTATTTTTTGAGGGGGGACTCACTGTTCAGAAGAAATTTTGTGTCTTTGTGGCCACCACATCCCCATTGATACTTGGTTTTCCCCATCTGGATAGATCCCACGTCAGAGTCCATTTTCCCTCCTGCAAAGAACATATCCAATGATGTAATAATTAGCTGCAGGGGAGGGACCAATGTATCATCCTTAGAGACTGCGACTGGATCAGAAGTAAAAAGCGACATGAAGTTTCTGGCTTTAATTTGTCTCCTGAAAAAAATTAATCGGGAGTGGACAGCCACTTGTGCATGAAAGGAAAATGGAAGAATATGCCAGATAAATGCATTCAGATGTTGTGGGCCCAGGGAGATGCTGTTTAGACCCGCTGGGAAGATAATTAATTTGATTGGCCTCATCAATAATGAGGAAAGGAACTTCGATTATATTTGAAGTAGGCAAAAATCTCTCTGCTCTCCATTGATGATGCATGACAAAAGACACACCCACATGCCTATTTTTCTTTTCTTTTCTTTTCCTGGTCTTTGGACCACACCAGCAGTGCTCAAGGCTAACTTTAGCTCTGCACTCAGGAATCATTCCTGATGGTGCTCCTGGGACTTTATAGGATGCTAGGGATCAAACCTAGGTTAGCCACATTAGTGCCTTACCCACTATGGCTCTGGCTCCACATTTGGCTATTTTTTTTGTTTTCTTTTTTTTGGGGGGGGCACACCCATTTGATGCTCAGGGGTTACTCCTGGCTAAGTGCTCAGGAATTGCCCCTGGCTTGGGGGGACCATATGGGACCGCCAGGGGATCAAACCGCAGTCCTTTGGCTAGCGCTTGCAAGGCAGACCTTATATCTAGCGCCACCTCACCGGCCCCACATTTGGCTATTTTTTCATGGTTTTCATGGTTTCATTGTATTTTTAGAATAAGCAAAAATATATAAATAAGAGGTCTTAACAAACAAACAAAAAAATTTTTTAATCGGAGAGATAGCACAGCGGTGTTTGCCTTGCAAGCAACTGATCCAGGACCAAAGGTGGTTGGTTCGAATCCCGGTGTCCCATATGGTCCCCCGTGCCTGCCAGGAGCTATTGCTGAGCAGACAGCCAGGAGTAACCCCTGAGCACTGCCGGGTGTGGCCCAAAAAAACAAACAAACAAATAAGAGGTCTTGACTGACCTCCTGCAAAGACAATTACCTGGGCAATAGTTCATCTCAAACTCTGATTGCTAGGACCAGAGTGATAACACATAGTAGGGTGTTTGCCTTACATGCAGCAGACCTGGGGTGAATCCGGGCTTGATTCCTGGCATCCCATATTGTCCTCCGAGCCCACCAGGAGTGATTTCTGGGTGCAGACCCAGGAGCAACCCCTGAGCACCCCGGGTGTGGCCCCATCCCTGTTCTCTGCTAGCGCTACTTTACTCAGCTCTGCGCAGCGATGCTTCTGAATGTGTAGACTTAGGATATCATCATCATTTGAATTCAGTGACAACTGCATCCAAGCGAAACTGTTTCGAGACTCTGAAATGCTCGGGTCCCTGCTAATATTGCATATGTGGAGTTATTTACTTCTAGGCTGTTCCAATAGCAGTATGTGATAGATAGGAAGCATTGAAAAGAAAATCAGTTAAGGACATCTCCCCAGGAAACCGTTTGCCATTTTATTTATATGTCAGGAGATAAAAAAAAAACCTTGAAAAGACCCAGAAGCAATAAACAATTTCTTTTCCTTCCCAAGCAAGCCTAATTTCAGTCTAGTTCTAGTGGTTTAGGTCTTTGAGATTTTTAAAAGAATTGAGACGTGCTAGGTGGTTTATTGAATTAGCACAGGGGACAGAAAAGGTACAACCAATCTTGTGTTTTCCGATACCAACTTGGGATTCATTCCTTGAAATTTTAATTTTAAATGAAATGAAATTAAAGGTGACATTATTACAATGTTTCTCACCAGTTTTGCAAAACATTGGAATTCGGGGGGTGGGGGCTTCTTTTTACTTTTATTGTGGCTGCAAAGAATCTAGCAATTCATGTCTTAAGGGAAAAAATGCTTGTTATTTTTGTTTTGCCGGACTAAATATGTTACCTTCCAAAAATATTCTTTCTCACCCAATACACATGAACATTTTTTCATGATGCTTCTTTACTCTGAGCTATTTACAAGGTGACATTGTCACAGATCTGGGTTTTTTAAAAAGATATCTGGGCCTCTAGTTTTTGCTTTCAACAATAATATAGGCAGATGATTCAAACAGATGTTTGAATGCCAGCGCTAAAACAAACAGAAATGAATGAAGTCTAGATCTTCCTTCCTAAAATGGTGAGATATTTCAAATGGAATCTACCATGATAGTATGGTAGGGGTTTTGGGGTGTATCTCACTGAGCTTGAGAGATTACAAATATAAGCATCAGAAAACATGGAAAGTGAGAGTTTGACCGCATTCACTGAGTTCTCCTGAGGGCACTCTAGACCAGTTGGTAAGGAAATTTGTTCAGTCAGCTTTATTAACATGTTGTTTACATACTAGCTTTGTCCATTGGAAGTATGCAGTTCAATTTTGAGAGAGTTACAGTCACAAAACCACTGGGATAAAAGTTCTGCCAGCAGGTTATGTTCTTATCCTCCACAGAACTCTTTCACAGAGCTCAGCCTCATATGCAGTCCCAAGCTCTTTCTATAGTCCTGTCCCGTCTGACAGTTCCTCCTCTTCTACAGTCCCCAAATCCTTCTATATTTCCTGTCCCTTCTACAGTCCCCACCCACTTCTATAGTCCTGTCCCCTCTGATAGTCTCTTCTCTTCTATATTGCCCCCCTGGTGATTTACCCCAAAAAAGAGATTGTCCTACTTGTAATTCTAGGTAGGACTGGCTCAAGATATTCTGAGCTTTCTGTCCTTACTGCCCCACCCAGGGTGGTCTCTGTACTCAATAAAAATGGTATGGCAGGCAACTGGCTCTCCATAGGGGTAGAAGACTACCAGACTACACCTGTTTCACCCTCAGCCTGGTTTGGTTTATTTCATGTGTGACCCTGATTCAGACTTATTCACGTGGGATTAGAGATATAGCATGTGGGGTGATTTTCCACCTGCCCCTTCTACAATCTCTTCCCTTTCTATAATCCTCTCCCTTTTCTACAATCTTCCTGTTCTTCTCATCCTGAACTGAAACAGATGTCTAATTCTTGTCCATCTCACAATGTTAATTCATGAAAATGAAATAAAATCCTGGGGCAGGGTGACTTGGCGGGCTCAAAGACTGGATTCCTATGCCACATCCAATCCAGTAATGATTACCTGCTCTAAACCTTGTTGAAGTGTAAAATCGTAGATGCTGAGGAGATAACTTGGTGATTGGATGTGGTGGTAGGAAAATGTGCATGCCTTGCATGCAGCTAACCCCAGGTTGATCCTGGCATGGCATCTAGTTCCCTAAGCACCCCCTGGAGTGATCCTTAAGTGCAGAGCTAGGAGTGAGCTCTCAGCACTGATTAGTTTGGCTTCCTCTCCAAAAAATAATAAAAATAAAATGTAGAGCTTACTAGAGTTAGCTTCTAACAAAATTCTCTGTAAATGATCCCACTGAGAGCTGAAGAGTAGTATAGCAGGGAGGGTACTTTTTTGAATGTGACCAAATCAGAGTTGATCCCCAATACCCAATATAGTCGTATGAGTCCCACTTGGAGTGATCCTGAGTGTAGAACTAGGAGGAAGCCCTAACAAGTGTGGCCCAAAACCAAACATATAACATTGAATGTAGGTGATAGCTTTTTCAGGAGACAACCACTAATAGCAATAAATTGATCTTCTTGGGCATGGGATGAGCATGTCAAAAAGTGACACACCCGGAACAACTGGTCAGCCACATTTAAAAAAGCAAACTCAGACCTCCATCTAACAACATGCACAAAAGTCAAATCCAAATGGATTAAAGCCTTGACATCAGAGGGAACCCTAAGCCTTAGGCTAAAGTATATAGAAGAACATGTAGGTAAAACACTCCATGACATTGAGGCTAAAGGCATCTTCAAGGAGAAAACAGCACTCTCCAAACAAGTGGAAGAAGAGATAAACAGATGGGACTATATTAAGCTGAGAAGCTTCTATACCTCAAAGGAAATATAAAAGTGACCTACAGAATGGGAGAAACTGTTCGCCCAATACTCATCAGATAAGGGGCTAATATTGAAGATATACAAGGTACTGACAGAACTTAACAAGAATAAAACATCTAACCTGATCAAAAATGGGGGAGAAGAAATGAAGACACTTTCTTAAAGAAGAAATACAAATGGCCAAAAGGCACATAAAAAAATGCTCCACATCACTAACCATCAGGGAGATGCAAATCAAAACAACAATAAGGTACCATCTTATGCCACAGAGACTGGCACATATCACGAAAACAAAAACAATCAGTGCTGGCAGGGATGTGGAGAGAAAGGAACTCTCATTCACTGCTGGTAGGAAAGCCATCTAGTCCAACCTTTATGGAAAACAATATAAAGATTCCTCAAAAACAATTGGAGCCAAGAGATAGTATGGAGGTAAAGCATTTGCCTTGTATGCAGAAGGATGGTGGTTCGAATCCCAGCATTTCATATGGTCCCGCGAGCCTGCCAGGAGCAATTTTTGAGCATAGAGCCAGGAGTAACTAACCCCTGAGCACCGTCGGGTGTGACCCAAAAACAAAACAAAGAGAACTAAAATTTAACTCCCATATGTCCAGCTATACCACTCCTAGGAATATACCCTAAGAACACAAAAACAAAATACAAAAAATGCCATTTGCACACCTATATTTATTTCAGCACTATTTATAATGGCCAGAATCTGGAAACAACCCAGATGCCCTTCAACAAATAAATGGCTAAAAAAAACTGAGGTACATATACACAATGGAATACTATGCAGCTGTCAGGAAAAAAAATTATGTCATGAAATTTTCATATATGTGGATAGACATGAAATTATTATGCTGAGTGAAATAAGTCAGAGGGAGAGAGATAGACATATAATAATCTCACTCATATATGGGTTTTAAGAAAAATAAAAGACATTATTGTAATGATGCTCAGAGCTAGGGGCCAGAGCAATACCACAGCAGTAGGGCGTTTGCCTTGCAAGGGGCTGACCCAGGATGGATCTGGGTTCAATCCCCGGCATCCCATAGAGTCCCCCGAGCCAGGAGTGATTTCTGAGTGCATAGCTAGGAGTAACCCCTGAACATCACTGTGTGTGGCCCAATAAAACAAACAAACAAACAAAAAAAAATACTCAGAGATACATAGATGAGGGCTGAAAGGACCAGCCACAATATGAAGCTTACCACAAAGAGTGGTGAGTGCAGTTAGAGAAATAACTACACTAATAACTATCTCATGACAATGGTAATGAGTGAGAGAAGTAGAATGCCTGTCTCAAATACAGGCAGGGGATGGGAAGGATGGAGTTGGAAAGCATTGGTGGTGGGAATGTGGCACTGGTGAAGGAGGGTTCTCTGTATGACTGAAACCCAACTAAAACATGTTTGTAACCATGGTGCTTAAATAAAGATATTACCAATAAAAAAAAAGTGACACACTCCTGCCTTGGTTTTGATTGTAGCATGCTGCCTCCATTGTCAGGGGCATGCTTTCTGCGCCCCACCTCCCATCTTTAGCCAGTTCTTTTTTTATGTGTGTGGTTTTTGGGCCACACCCAGCGGTGCTCAGGGGTTACTCCTGGCTGTCTGCTCAGAAATAGCTCCTGGCAGGCACGGGGATCACATGGGATACCGGGATTCGAACCAACCACCTTAGGTCCTGGATCGGCTGCTTGCAAGGCAAACACCACTGTGCTTTAGCCAGTTCTTAATCAGCTTAGTCTTGCACCTCATGCTTTGTTGTTATTAGAACACCAACCCAGTCCCTTTCTCCACCTTCCCTGATCCCTTTCTGCCCCTATAATTGTCACTCAACACCTGCAAACAGTGACTTCCTGACTTAGTTCTGCTTTTGTTTCTTGCTTCTTTCTTTTAGTGACCATGTCTGTGCATTCATCTAGATTGTGATCCAGCAGCCCTACCCTGAATGATCCTCCTGTGGTTGGTCAGCTCTGCATCTCCCTTCACCAATTCATCTGCTGGAGGGGTAGGGCAGGGAGCATTTTAACAAGTTCCACAATTTTGACAGGCGCCTTTGAGAGCACGAGGGACAATGTGAGAGCATCATCTTCAGTTCTTCATGATCTAGTGGCTTCTGCATTGCATGCTGATTCTGTTTCTGCATATTTGAGGGACAGCAGTGGGGTGTGCACCATGGCACATTGATTCCAATGTCTATGCCCTAATCTTACCCTTCTTTGATGCATTTCTCACTCACTCATCCATCCATCTATCCATCCACCCATCCATCCACCCATCCATCCACCCACCCACCCACCCATCCATCCATCCATTCATCCATCCATCCATCCATCCATCCATCCATCCATCCATCCATCCATCCATCCATCCATCCATCCATCCACCTATCCTTTCTCTATTTGTCTCAGTAGCTACTTTTACCATTGAGAGTCTTTTCTGTCAATAACTTGAATTTGCATCTCCCTGGAATAACTGATGTTCAATGTCTTCCCACTAGTCTACTGGTGACAGGCTTGACTCAGGTGTTCAGGCTTTGTTGGGTTCTGGCATTATCCACTCCTTCTAGATTTGTATCTCCCATTCCACACATAATTCCATTGGCTGCCTTTTCCTCTTTCAGATTTATATGATTTTCAGTTCACCTGAAGTCCAATGTGTGTGTGTGTGTGTGTGTGTGTGTGTGTGTGTGTGTGTGTGTGTGCCCCATTTTGGTCTGCTTAATGTCCAAGAAATCTTTCCAAATCTAATATCCTGATGCTTTTCTTCCTTCTGAGATATTTTTTATATTAATTTTGTGTCTAACTCTGGTCTTGGATCCATTTTTAGTTTAGTTTTGTTTTGTTTTGTTGGGGTTTTTTTTTGGGGGGGGGTAATGTATTAAGGATCTTCAACCAGATAGGACATTTGCCTGTAAGCTAATGACCCAGATTCTATCTTCGGCATGCTATATGATCCCCCAAGCTTTGCCATCAGTGATCCTTGAGTACAGAGCCAGGAGTAAGACCTGAGCACATCCAGATGTGGCCTAGATACAAAGCAATACAAATATATTGAGGAACTAGCTTTATCTTAGGCAGAAAACTCTCTAGCTTTCCCAGCACTGTTTGTTGGACAGACCATTAATTGGTTTCTTAATTGGCCTGAGTTCCATTGGCAGCAATGATTGGGACATGGGTTGGGGATGGTTTGGGGATCACAGGGAGGCTCAGTGGTATGTGATCCAGTGATTGTGAGGCTTTGAGTTTGACCTCTAACACAGCACACATGCAACAAGCTCAGATGCAAATTCCACAGGTCCAAGTATGGTGCTTGGTTGTAGTGTTAAATAATTAATGATGGAGCTGAATGGTGAATGGCTGGAGGGACATTTCTCTGCCATCCCAGGCCACGTGGCTTCAAGCCCCAATAACTGGCGGGTCATCATTTTCAGGTGTTTGCGGAGGGAATCAGACTCACTCAAAGACAGGCTTCCAGAGAGATAACATCTTTATTGGCCTGGCCAACGTGTGTGGCCTATTTCATAACCGTTTATGCTGTATATCTATTCAGCCCTGCATTGTACTTGTTTGTCAGCCATCTCTCCTCCGACCTCCAAGCTGGCAAAGGCCAAAAGTCCTTAATCCCCTCTGGTCAAACCCTTATCTAACCTTCCCCAGACCTCTCCCAGGAAATAGGCGGTGTCTTGCAGGTAAAGTTACAGGTCATATCCGCCCAAGACTCCTCCCATATCCGCCCAAGACTCCCCCCATAATTGGGCGATTCTTCAGGTAGTTACCTGTAACCCTGGGTGGTGAGTGCTGGCTCCTTACATGCATATCCTGAGGTGAGGTTCTCTCCTTCCCAACCGTTGGCCTTGCACCTCTATTAGCTGGGGATTGAGGGACTATGCCTATGGATGGACAGTGATGCTTGGACTTGTGTCTCTCCATATCAGGTGTTGTCTGTTGAAACTGTGGTTGTTCCTGGACTGTAAAAGGTGCAGACAAGTGCAGACAAGTGATTGGGGCCGGAGCCATAGTACAGCAGGTAGGATGCTTGTCTTACATGGGGCAGACCTCTATTTGATCACTGGCATCCCATAGGGTTCTCTGAGCACTTCCAGGAGTAATTCCTGGATGCAAAGATGCTAGAGAGCAACCCCTGAGCATTGCCTGGTGTGGCTAAAATAATTTTTTTAAAAAGAAAAATGTGTCTGGTTTTCTAGTAATACTTGTAGGTAGGGTACCATGAAATCCAGACATCTGTGGTCCGAACACTGGATGCCTTTTGGTGAGAGGAAGGCTCATGCCAGGAAGGTTCCCCATTCCAGGACCAGGTGTTTGTGGTAGGGTTGGGAGCTGGTCATTTCTGGGTCAAAGTTTCAAAGGCACATTGCCTCTAGTCAGGAGCCTGATGCTGCTTATATGTGGGAAGGTGAGGATGAACACCCAAGTCTGCTTTTGTTGTTCTTTCAGATACACACCCAGGTGTGGGATTCAGAACCAGCTGTGTGGATCCCAGGGCGTGATGAACAGGGATTTTCTAGGTCACACTGCCCCCATTATGACCTCTATCTCTTATTCTGGGTTCCACCTCTGAGTTTGGACCAGTTTTCATCCAAGTGTGTTGGGACTGAACCCTCAGTGGTGAAACCAGTGCTCCTGGGGTGTATGGGACAGGCAGAACATTGCAGGAAACAAATGAGCAGAAAGGGACACTGCATCTCCTCCTCACTTTCTTGTCTGCCTCGAGGTCCAGAAGCACCCTCCTAGATATGCAGGTAGAGGGACACTGAGAGGGTCCTGACCTGCCACTCAACTCTGGGATCAGGGCTAACTCCAAACAGGCACTCCCAAAAGCTAAATTCGGGAATTGACAAAATAGTGGCAGGGTGACAAATGGGGCACCCCTCCCCCATCTCTGACGCATCCTCCATAGATGGTTTTCAAGGCTTCAGTTGGATCAGAAAAGGAGCGCAGAGGGATGGGCTGAGAGCAGGCAGGTTGGAATGGGCAGCCCTGGTGGATCCTTCCCAGACCTGGTCTCCATCCCCTCAAAACCAACAGGACCCAAACACTGAATCAAAGGGAACACGGAACAAACCACCTGAGACCCAGCAACACTTTGGTTTACTAATAGAGTCATAAATTATAAAGATGGAACCTATTTGCTGAGTGTGGTAAAGATTTAAATTTGTAAAGAGAAAATCATTGGAAGTAAATTCCTTGGGCACTTAGCGTTCCCTGGAAAATTGTGTGCTTCGTATTTGAGCTGTTCCTGCTTTTTTGTTGTGGGGAATTTCCCAGTTATTGCTTAACATAAATAAAGAGACAGTGGGGAGTGGGGGTGGCTGGGTTCAGGGATGTTAGAGCCTGTTTTAGAGATTTCACCTCTTTTCAGATACAGGTAAAGACCATAAGGACTTAAATAATTGACATTTAAATTGATTAACATTTTGATCATGACATACTAAAGTTGACCTTTTTGTTGTTTCATATTTTGGGCCATACCTGATGATATTCAGGATTTACTCCTGGCTCTTCACTCAGAAATCACTCCTGGTAGGGTTCAGGAGACTATATGGAAGCCATAATTGAATCCTTTTTAACTGTGTACAAAGCAGACATCCTACTCACTGGCCCCAGTGCAGTTGAATTTAAAAGTACTTGTGATCTGCCACATAAATAAATGCATCACAAAACATTCTGGTATTGGGGGGCCAAAGCAATAGCACAGTGGGTAGGACATTTATTCGCTTTATATGTGGCCAACCCAGACTCTATCCCCAGCATACTATATGGTCCCCTGAGCCTGCCAGGAGTAATTTCTGAGTGCAGAGCCGTAGCTAACCTCTGGGCAAGCTCTTTCAGAATGTTTGCTGTGCTTTTGTTTTCTTTGTGAGCTTGGCCATGCCTCTTTAAGCACTTATGGCTGCTTTTCCCAAACTCAAAAATCTCGGAGAGCTATCTATCAGGAAGAGTCACGTCAGGTCAGAATCACGACACCCATATTGGGCAGACAGTAAGTGCTCAGAAATAATCGATGAGGCAGAGATGGCCATGGTGGTGATTCTGCCCATCAGTTAGAGGGGAAAACAGAGCAAGCTGCTGAAACAGACTGAGGCAGACAGCTGTTGCCAAAAATTGAATGTTCCTCAGGGAACCTGTATTTACTACATCATACCTTTGCCTACCAGTCAGTGGTGTGGCTAAACTTATTAACCTGTTGATTCCTATTTGGTTTAGATCAAGTAACCTCAGTTAAAACCCAGACCCGTCTATTTCATAGGACCACAGCAAACTTCATTATCCCAACTTCCTCCTTGTCTTCACTCTTGCACTCGTTTCTGAGGAGCTGGGAAAAGGCATGGGTTTACCTTTTCTCTCAATGTAAAGAAATCACTGTAAATGAGAAATTTATTCTGAAAGTCCTTTAATGTACCAGCAGCTCTTGCATCCATATGTTATTTCCTTCCATTGAGCATTCTCAGAATCAGATTCTGCAGATCGTGTTGGAGAATGTCCTAACATTCTGCCAAAAAACAAAGGGGGGGGGTCGTCCAGGAAGAACACAAGAAATCATTCAGAATCTTCCTCCTTCTCTGAAGTACTAAATCTCTTGCTCACCCAAAGAACTTGGCCTCTCTCCCCAAGAGTAGACAGACCTCTGCTGGCTTGAGTTCTTGTCTGCACCACCAAACTTGACTTGTGTTGTTTGGGTACACATGTCCTCAAGCTGACCCCACTTGTGGGGAGAGAAAAGAAATAGGAGTTCCTCTGGCAAGGGAATAGCTTTATCCCCCTCTGCAATGATCCTCAACTGACTCCCCAGGTGTGACCCCCTCAAAAAAAAGGGTAGAAATAACAAGTTTCAAGTTTCAGTAGCTTTTCTCACCAGGTTCTAGGCACTCTTATTAATATTTTTGTTTATTTTTTTGTTTTGAGGCTACACTTCCTGGGTGTGTTCGGGGGTCACTCCTCTCAGGCCCAGGGAATGGTATGGAGTGTGGGGATCAAACCTGGACCAGCAATGGGCAAGGCAAGTGCCCTATCTGCTCTACTATTGCCCTGGCTCCTCATTAACATTTTTAAGTTGCCTGTGAATTACTATGTGGTACATATTTCTTTATGTTTCTTCTGGTTTGAGGGCCACACCCTGTGGTGCTCAGGGTTTATTTCTGGCTCTGTGATCAGGTATCATTCCTAACAAACTTAGGGCACTTTATTATTATTATTATTGTTGTTGTTGTTGTTGTTGTTGTTGTTGTTGTTGCTGTTGTTGCTATTATTGGGTTTTGAGCCACAGCCGGCAGCGCTCAGGGGTCACTCCTGGCTCTGCGCTCAGAAATCGCTCCAGGCAGCCTCAGGGGACCATATGAGATGCCAGGGATTGAATCCAGGTCCATCCTGGGTCGGTATCATGGAAGGCATTCCCTACCACTATGCTATCACTCCAGACCCATCATTAGCACTTTTAAGGTGCCTGTAATTGAATCTAGGCAAGTGCCCTCCTGCTGTACTATCTCTCCAGCCCTGGACATGATATTTCTTATCACACTCGGGTTTTTTTCCTCTTTGATTTTTCCTAAGTAATTTCCCTGAATTCTTTTCACTATACACCCCTAAAATGGAATGAAGAAGGGGAAGGGAAGGAGAGAAGAAAGGATGAAGGAAGGAAAAAAGAAATACAACATTCTCTCCTCATTCAGTAAAACATTAACGATAAAAAATGGAGAGGTAGTCCAAAAATTAAGGTGCTTGCCTTGTGCATGGCTTACCTGGATTTGATCCCCAGCATCTCTAGAGTCCCTCAAACTTCATTGGCGTGATTTCTGAGTGCAGAGCTAAGAGTCAGCCCTGAGTAATGCCAGGTAAGTAGGACTGTTTAATAAGCAGCAAAAATCACTGACAAATGAACATGGTATTTAGCATAATTTGTTCATCCATTCTGCATCCCTTGTAGTGTCTGGAACTGGTTCTCCCTTCATCCAGTAATGTAAGGGCCTTGAAGATTGGGCCAAAGCCATACTACGGTAAGGAGGGTGCTTGCCTGTAATGTGGCCAACTAGGTTTGATCCCAACTATGTGGTCCCTCAAGCAATGCCAGGAGTGATTACCTAGTGCAGAGCCAGGAGTAATTTCTGAGCATTTCTCGGTATGGCTTCACCCCTTCCAAATAAATGGACCCTGCTGCTAAATCCTAAAGGGCCTGGCTGGCATACATTTGAGATTTGAAGTTACTTTCCACATGCCTCTGTGTCTGTGCCTCTGCCTTCAATGCTCAGCTGTGGCATATGGGCGTGAAAGTCAGTTATCACTCTTGTTTCAGGATAATGGCACCAAGATCCCTCCATGATGTCTCCAGGGAATCTCCCACAATTTCATTTTTATGAGGGTCACCAAGTCCTCCTTGGTATGTGTAGTTTCACACTAGTCCTTCTTTGGGGGCAGCATTTTGACCAGAGTTCTCTCATTATGAGATGGGGACATTTCAGATCTATGCCTGGGGCTCTGTGTCTCCACCTCCCTGAAGAATGAGCATCAGAGTTTGGGTGGTAAGCTTGGAGTAAGCTTGCAATCTTGGGGTATTCAATTGCTTGTCAGTGGGTCTAGCTGGAGGTGCAATCTTGCAGGTTTCATTGAAGTCCAACATGGCTCTGCACTACAAAAGAGAGGCCAGGCCACCCTTTTCAAAGCCATGTTTACGCGTGTGCTTTATTTTACAAATAGTTTTTTGGTTTGTGTTGTTGTTGTTCTGTTTTGGGACCATACCAGCAGTGTTCAAGGTTTTCTCCTGGTTCTGTACTCAGGGACTCTGAGTGGAACTTATGGGTCCCTGTGTGGTGCTGGAAATCAAAGTTGGGTCTGCCACATACAAGACATGCACCTTCTCCACTGTGCTATTGCTTGTACCAATGTTTCATAAGTACTTAATAAGTACTTAATCTTTCATGTACTTAATGTTTCATAAGTACTGTTTTCTCAGTCTGAGCTCGGGGTGTTTGGGAGTTAGAATGAGATGGAACGAATGCTGAGTGTTTGAGTTTGTCTGGATAGTAAGATCTTGATAAATATCCATCAGAGTTGTGGGGTTTGGGGACCAGCCCTTTACTTGTATACTTTCTCAGAGCCAGGGAATGAGTTCAAAGAAGACAAAGCTTTCTGGGTACCTCTGAAGCACAGGGATTTCACCAGTGAGTAGCTGTTACAACTTGCTGGATTGCAGAACATGCTCCCAAGTTTCCATGGTCTTATTGGGGCTGTCACTCACCTGGCAAGACCCCATTGAGACTCTGGCTCCCTGCTTGTTGAGATAACAGCAGGAAGGTGAGGTAGAATTTGAGTGATATACATGCTCCACTGATTAAACGCTTATTGAGAAAACAGGCAAAGGTCAAATGTGTAGCTGGGTCATGAGTGAAACAAGAATTAAATTATTTCTTTCTCATCTTGGGGTCTCCAAAGACCAGAGACAATAGACTCTGAAGAGGCCAGCGACTGGTCAGGGGACCTGGTTACTACTGTCCTCTTGGTCTCTTCAGGGCACCTTCTGACTGTCCTTTGTAGTGCTTGCATTAGTGAGAGTCTGAATTTATCGATCGGTTGCATCTGGGATGAATCACTGGCTGCCTTTGGATAAAGCAACCAACAGTGACTGTGATCCTGGCCTAACCCAGGGCTTTTCTGCTGAAAAGTAGAGATAGATAGAGGTTTGTTATTTTATTGGTGGTGAGGGCATCCACTTCTGGTTCTGAGCTCAGAAATCACACCGGATAGAGCTCAGGCAACCTTATGGAATGTTGGGAATTGAACCTGGTTAACCTGGTTCAATTCAGGGTAACTTATATGCAAGGTAAGTGCCCTGCACAGTGTACTATCACTCTGGCCCCAAGAGCTCAATGTTTGGATGAATGAAGCCATCTAGGGTGCTGGAATCCCAGACTCCATTGTGGAATGTCAGTTGGCCACCCCACCAGCAACCTCCAAGGAGAGGAATTGTCTGGGTTCATGTTTTCGAGGCATGTATGTCCTACATAGCTCACAGGATTCTCCACTAGTTTGCTTTGGGCAGCACCATGAAGACGAATGTTTTCTTCCATCAGGTGTCAGTGTCAGTCTCTGTGGAAACCTCCTGTATGCAGATGTGTGTGTGGGTATCCTAGTGTGTTTGTATGTGATTGAGGATACCTGAATGAGGAACCAAGGGGATTCTCATCGTAGTCCCATTCCATTGAATTCTCATCACAGAACCGTGGGAAGGGTTGACATAGACACAAATGTCCTTCAAGGTCTCTCAGTGTGTCTGAGTCTGTTGAAGGGGACAATTGTTAGGAACAAATCTGAGAGATCTCAAATGGAAAGTCCTTTTAATAGCCCCAGACATTTTCTTCTTGGTATAAATATATGTATGGGGGCACCTCACAGACTAATGATTAACAAATGACTGAGCATATTTGGAAAGGTCACCCAATATCTGGTGATGCTCAGTGGTTACTCCTGTCTGCACTCAGGGATCACTCTTGGCGGTGCTCATTGGACCATATGGGATACTAAGGATTGAACCTAGGCTGATAAGATGAGTGCTTTACCCACTGTACTATTTCTCTAGCCCCAATTAGGTAAATTCTCCTCAAAGCCTCATTCTCAAAGATGGAAATGGCTATGCTATATACCTCAGATATTCACGGTGAACATTTGTTTCTCTCCTTTATGGCTTAACCAAGAGGAATCCCTGGTTCAGTAAATGATACTCCCTGTGCTAGAAACTTGGTGGATCTTTCCAATCAGGGATGGTTTCTGTGTCAGGCAATAGCCTTGGTCTTACACACATTTACCGCTGAAATAAACCTATTTTGACTTTGCAGAAGTTTATTCAAATTGAGCAGAGCAGTGTTGCTCAGCCTTTTTGCCATCATGGACATTTCTAACCTTATTTCCTTTCTTTGCACCCTATCCCCCCACCCCTGGTCTCATACCACGATTCTCCATTTAGGTGATTTTATTTTTTTACCTATGACTCCACTTGAAATATCCTAGGGCTAAAAAAATAAAATAAAATAAGAATAGAGGCCGAAATGATATCATGGAGGGAAGGCGTTTGCCTTGCGTGCAGATGGTCTGTGGTTCAAATCCTGGCATCCCATAAGGTTCCCCTGAGCCTGCCAGGAGCTATTTCTGAGCCTGGAGCCAGGAGTGACCCCTGAGCGCTGCTGGGTGTGACCTAAAAAACAAAAATCAAAAAAAAGAAAAAAAAGAAAGAAAGAAAGAAAAAAGAAATATCCTAGGGCTCTCCTGAGCACCATGGGTTCTGATTGAAGAATGCAGAGCTAGAAGAGTCCCATATTCTCACATCAATTTCCCCTGTTTTGTAAATATATTTCTCCTATCATTCTTATAACACAACCTATAATGGAGCATGGGGCTAAAAGTGCAGAAAAAAATCCAACTCCATATCCAGGTTAATGGATGATAAGACCTAGAGATCAAAATGTTTATTGTGTTGAAAAGATTTTTGTCAGGTGTTGTTTTATTGGGAGAACTATGTCTTGGAACTTACCAAGTTTATTTTTAAATAATTTATCACTTAGCTTAGCAGATATTCAAGTGCAAGGATATTATTATATAATGATAGAATAAATGCATAATAAGTAACAAAATAATTCATTATTCTTTATCAGGTATCCATTTTTAGAGATATCATATAATAGTCCATATAATAAATATGTAGTGTTATTTTGCAAATACCCATGTGCTGGGATATCACTAATAATAATGGTGATGATGATTAAACATCATTTATATTTTAAAGAGAAGACATACCTTACTGCTTATTGCTTATTATTAAGAAATAAGTGCTTTATTAAAATTGTATTTGGAGAGGGTGGCTTAGAGTTAAAAGCAGCTGCTTTTGATGTCCTGTGAAAGTGTAAGCTTTGGGGAGTGGAGAGATATTACAGCCCAGGTAAGGTGCTTGCCTTGCATGTGGACCAAAGTTTGATCTCCAGCATTCCATATGGTCCCCTGTGCCCTGCCAGGAGTGATTCTTGAGTGAAGAGGCAGGAGCAATCAGTTATAGACCATAAAACAAACAAACAAACAAAAAAGCACACTCCCCCCAAAATATGAGCTTTTGAGAAGAGTAGAGGACAAGCAAACAGGTGAATAGACCCTCCTGATCTTCACCAGAGACCCTCACACCTTCACTCTGGGGTCCCAAAATACATGTGTTCCAGCCATTAAAACTCTTGAAAGAGAACAAAATTCAGTGGCAAGGCAAGGAAGGCCCTTGACTATTGCTCCTAGCATTGCCTTGTCCAAAAGCCAGTTACCCATTTTTCTGGATCTTAACATATCCACCTCTAAAATGGAAACCATTTGGATGCATTGGTCTTGAATGGCCTTTGTGGTTTGAAATTGTATTCTCGATTCTAATGATATTATTTATCTCCACCATCAGCATGTAACCCCTGGAATGCCCACAGGGAATAACCAGCTCAACTGCAAAGTATTCCTATATTTTCCAAAACTTTCACCTCTGTTCCTTAAATGCTACATGCCTGGAGTCTATTGATTAATATGTACTGTAGAAGTTTAAAATAGTGAGAGAAGGAGGCTACCATTTATCTAAAATTATAAGTAGGGAAGGGAAGTATGTTTACTGATCTCTGCATTTAACATTGTGTTTTTCACCATGTAGTTCTCTATCTTGAGAGGTCTTTCCCTTCCCACTAAGAAAATCAAAGACTACAGTTGTACAGTGAGACACATACAAGACCAGTGTCTTTACAGATGCCACTTTTTTTTATTGAAAACAAGGGTTTTTGATACTAAAAAATAATAAACAGAACTTCCCCAAGTGTTCTCAACAAGAACTTGGAGGGGATCAAAGATAAGCTCTGGAGAGTTGCAGACATACATTCTAACAATGTGTAAAGGGATACTTTGGAATACATGGAATGTCTTCTTGACTGTAAAATACATTTTGATTAAAGAGTGACCAAAAAAAATAGAGGAGATTATGTTTATAAAATACTCAAGAGGAGGTCATTTATGATATGTGGCCTGAACTGCCTATAGTTTGCTCTACATCCATCTTCTGCTTGGAGATGGGGGTTAACAGCACAGCTGTCATTAACAGAAAAATCTTGATTTTTTTTTTTTTTTAGCAGCTTGGAGAACAACTAGCAGACGTGGGTAACTGTAAATAAAGATTGGGGTGATCTTGGGGTTGGAGAGATAGCATGGAGGTAGAGCATTTGTTGAAGGACGGTGGTTCGAATCCTGGCATCCCATATGGTCCTCTGAGCCTGCCAGGGGCAATTTCTGTGAGTAGAGCCAGGGGTAACCCCTGAGTGCAGCCGGGTGTGACCCAAAAACAAAAAAACAAAACAAAAAAAAAGATTGGGGTGATCTGATTCCATTGAAAATGTCAACCTGACTTCTTTAATTTGTTTTGGTTTGGTTTGGGGACCAAACATGACATTGTTCAGGATTTTCTCGTAGCCCTGCACTCCTGGAAGTTCTCTGGGGATCTTATGGGGTACCAGGGATTGAACCTTAGGTTGGATGAGAACAAGCCAAGCACCTTTCCCGCTGTATTAATCTCTCTCCAGCCTCCTGACCTGGATTCTTGAAGAAGAGCTCCTCCGATTCAATTTCCAAAACAATCATAGATATGCCCTAAACTATGGATCTATTCTTCTATTAATAAATTTCCCACTGGGCTTGTTTGTTCTGACCCTTATTTCTTGGCCAGTCATCTTTGTACATCCCTTCTTGTCTCCTGGTGCTTTTTACTTTTGTAAAGATAATCTCCTAAATTCGAAAGTAGAGGCTGGAGTGTTGGTGTCTGCATCTTTCTAAAGCCAGGGCAATAACTTATTTTTATTCCTGACTTTCCCATCTGCCAGCTTCAGAAGTCAGTTGAGACATTCTTAGATATAGTGTTGCAATGTTCAATTTGTCATACTAATCTCAGGCCCACAAAGATACTTTATTATAGGGATGAGAGAAATTATTTTCAAGGATTTCCGGGGGGAAATCCAGAGAATACTGAACTGATTTTAATGTTCTGGGGATAAAAATGAAAAAGAGCTGACTGGGATGAAGGAGATATGTTAATAGTAACATTCACAATCGCCCTGGCATTAACATGACCTGGGAGATGGCCCCAAAGGCAAATGGACCTTTGTCTGCAGAAACCTAGGTTTGACCCCCCACCCCCAGTACTGCATTGCTCCTCACAACAACCTAGTAACACTCTTCTCTGAGAGTCCCCTGAGCATTAAATCTGAAGTAACTGCAGAGCTACTCAGGTGTAGCCTGAAAACCCAGTTTTTGAAAATCAAAGGCTTAATTTAAAACAGAATGCATGACTATGAAAGCATTATCTATTGTCCACAGATTTATTTTTGCCTGCTGCCTACTTTTTTTTTTTTATCCATCCCTGACTGTGTTCAGGGCTTTATCCTAGTTCTGTGCTCAGGGATAACTTCTAGTGGACTCAGGTGGTGGGGATCAAACCCGGATTGGCTACATACATACAATGCAAATGTCCTCCCCACTGTACTATTTCTCCTGAGTCAACTGTCTACATATTTCTGTTGCTGTGTTCTGATGACAGGTCCATCTGTTTTCCATAAAATAGTTAATTTGGTTTTAGTACTATAGTGAACCCCATTTTAGCTTAGAAAACTAAAGATTTAAAAATGAACTCCCAACCTTCTTTGAAAGTGTCATATTCTCACCATCATGATAGATCAGGGGTTACATGAACAATTTTGATTTTGATCTCTAGCACTGCCAGAGTGACCCCTGAGCAAGAATCAGGAGCAAGCCCAATGGGATGTAATCCATCTGTTCTTTAAAGTAACATTACCATACCTTTACAGATTAGAAAATACCATTATTAGCCATGTTTTCTTTTAATCTAAATAATAACCTAAAATTATCATTATTTTGGACCAGAAGCAATAGGACAGAAGGTAGTATGCCTTATATAATAAAGTCACCCTGGTTTTGATCCCTGGCACCCCAGATAGTCTCCCCTGAACTCTACCAGGGACAATCCCTGAGTGCAGAACTAGCTCAAGTAAACCTTGAGCACTCCCAGGTGTGGCCCAAAACCCCAAAGGAAAAAATGATTATTCTTTTTTTTATTTTTCCTTCATTATTGAACTACCAATATAAGCAATTGATGTAGACTAGCCTTGCAATAGATTTTAAAACCCCTCAAATGGTAGTATTTTTATATACAGAAACACACACACACATACATTCATACATCATTCTCATTTCCTTTTCTTAGATAAACAGCTAGCTGAAACTATTTTATTCAGTTGCTTGCCCTCTAAACTCTGCTAAATTTTACTGTCTCACTGTTGTTGTTTTTCCTGAAATAGAACATGAATAAGTTCAAAAGTAAATGTGCTGATCTTTTGACTTGTGCATCTGAAGCTTCAGAGAATTCCAGAGTCTTTGAGAAGGTCTGAATACAGACCTCTGCATTGTGTCAGAGGCTTTTATCATTATCTATTTAGTCTCTGCCTCATCAAAATAGAGCCTGAGATTCTGGCATGATTAAGCAAATGAAGGCAAGGATCCCATTTAATAGATATTTCATATTGATAATAATGTTAGTTATTAAAACAGTGTTTGATGTTGTCATTCAGGCAACATGAAAGATATTCCACAAACCCAGGGCAGGCCGACAATAGAAAATGAATTTTGTTTGTTGGCTCCATACTATCTAGAAAGGGAATTGCTAAGAATGTGCTAGGACCAGGCTACTGTGATTTTTAGTTTGCTCTGTTCTCTGTTTGTTGTTTGTGTTTTTGTTTGAGGGCCACACCGAGTAGGGCTCGGGTTATGTGCTCAGCCTATAAATTGTCTCCATTGTAGAAAACCACCACCATAGGTTATACCTTTTGCTCCTTTTACTGAGCCTGGAAGAAGCAGCGTAATCAATGGTCAATAATGTGTATTTGTATCTTTTTTAAGGAAGGGGTCCACAACCAGTTGTGTTCTGTAGGGTTATATTTTGTCCTAGACTGGCTGATGATAGATCCTCAAAGAGATTCCCATTCCCCTGTCCCCTAGGACAGGGAAGTGATCCTGGCAATATTTATCCACAGCAAATAATCCACACAGACAAAAGGGTAAATAGGCAAGAAGGTTGGACACAGAATCCTTCGTCAGTCTGCTAGCAGCTCCAAAAGCCCAGAGCCCACCAGCTAGCTGTCCCAAAAGACCCTGACCTCCTAGTTTGACACCTATTTATTAGGATCTCAATAGCGTCCTCCACCTGGAAGGGAAAGCAGGCTGGGAAACTGATATTGAAGAGAAATATTATAAAGACCTCCATATACCTAACAGTGTTCAGGACTTAATCCTGACTCTGCACTCAGGGATTACTCCTGATTGGCTCAGGGAACCCTTTGTAATGCCGGGAATTGAACCTGGTTCTACCACATACAAAGTGCCCTACACACTATATTACTGTTCTGGCCCTCTGGGTAGTTTCTGTTTTGGCTCTTGTCACCACCCCCCACCCCAGGTATTTTTTGACTCAACTTTTATACCAGCTTTCAAATTCCTTACCTCAGTCAAAAGAGCTGGATTTTTTTCCCATCAAGACCTTGGGGCTCCCCTGAGTTCTTATTGTTTCCATTCCTTCATCTTCAAAATGATGGTTCTCAGACTAGAGAGATAGTTTAGTACAGCAGGTAAGGTACTTGTCTTGTATATGGTGTAGTGTTAATTAAATAAGGATGGGGCTGGATGGCGATGGATGAAGGCCTTTGTGCTTAGGCCCCAGCCACATGGCTTCATCCCCCATCCAGCCGGCGAGTTCCAGGCCCAGGTGAAACGCGAAATCACTCACTCACACGCAGGCTTCAGGAAGAATCATCTTTATTCAGGCCCTAGCCACCACATGTGTGTGGCCTACTCATAACCTTTCAAGCATACAGCCATTCTAGGCTTGCCCTGCATCTCATCTTCTTTCAGCCATCTCCCTCAGAGAGCTCAGCAGGGCCAAAAGGCAAAAAGCCCTTAATTCCCTGGCTTCCGGGTTTATCTACCTATTCCAAGACCCCTCCCAGGAATGGGCCGGGTTTAGCAGGTAAAGTCACACCTATTATCCGGTTCCCAAGACCCCTCCCAGAAATGGGTGGGTCTCAGGTCGCTACAGGTAAATCCAGGGTGGAGTAACATATGGCTGACCTGAGTTTGATCCCTGGCATCCCATATGGTCCTCTGAACACATCTAAGAGTCATTCCTGAGTGCAGAGCCAGGAGTAACCACTGAGTATTGCCAGGGATCAAAAACAAAAACAGAAAAAAGTGCTTCTATTTACCTTTCCCACAAAGACTATTATATGGAAAAAATAGACAAAATTGTGGAAATGAGGTAAAAAATAGAATCTGAATATAGCATAAAACATTGGTTATACATAGATAAGCAAACATATACTTGTGTACATGTGTGTAAACACAATATTTCTCTCATTGAGATGATTTCCAACACTGTGGTTGTGAGATCATAGGTTGTCTCAAGAAATAATTGGGCACAGAAAAGAATTTAAAATCTGTAAACATGATATCTGCAGTCAAAAAAATAATTCTTTTTTATTTGGAGGGTATGCCACACATGGCACTGGTGATACTCAGGAAATATTCCTGGTGGTACTCGGGAAACCATATAGGATGCCCGGGATCAAATTCTGGTTGGCCGTGTACAGGGCAAATGCCCTCCCTGCTGTACTATCACCCTGGCCCCAATGCCCCTGAGCACAGAGCCAGGAGTAAACCCTGAGCACTGCCAGGTATGGCTTCCCCCAAAAAACAAACAAAAACAAATAAAACAAACAGAATAAAAAAGTTCAGGAGTTTCAGATGAATCCAATCTGTTCAAATGAAAACTTGCCATTTGAATAGCTCAGATTGTATCGACAAGTGGCTGTAACTTTGTCCTGCATCATTGGATCAGAGCAAAACAAAAACCAGAGCTTTGTTGGCATTGCTGTCTCATGGTGACATCGCTCGAAACTTCTATATCTGCGCCTTTGCTCATGGGATTACGTGCCTGCCACGTTTTCCCTTAGGCTCTGTCATGGTGGGGACAGTGGCTAATCTTGGTTGGCTTCTGTCCCTCTCAAAAGTTAAGCCTCACAGCAGAAAAGCATTTGAGATGAAAACTTGCCGGGATCTAGTTCACAAAATCAATAGTCAGGGAATGCGTGGTTTTGTCTTGAAAGCGGTGGTGGCCATTGGAAAAATAACCTTTGCCTTAACCTTCCTAGAGGTGAGCACACCATGTTTGAGTCTCGCTCTGCTTCTATAAATGATGATGAAAACTGGAGGCAGGACATAGCATAAAGCAAGCAGCCAGACTTTACCAGCTTTAGTTGAAACTCTGTGCAGATTTTCTTGTTTTGTTTTGTTTTAGGGTCACACCCAGCAATATTCAGGCCTTACTCCTGGCTCTGCATTCAGCAATCACTTCTGGAGCTCTGGGGATCCTATGGGATGCCAGGGTTCAAACCCAGATTAGCTGTGTGCAAGGCAAGTGCCCTCCCTGCTGTCATTGCTGCAGCCCCCTAAACCCAGTGCTGTTTTTTACTAACATGCAAGCAAGCACATAAACGGGGCCTGGCATAGTGATTCAGGGCCGGGGGAAGGACGGATTCCAAGTGGATTTATTATTTGCTCTGTGAAGCTGGGCCTTTGTGAGTCTATATTTCTGGCGTTTTATTGCTAAAGAGCTGCTGCTTTTGTGGATTTTGATTCTCGCTTCAGGGTACTAGCAAGATCCTGGGGGCTGGTTCCAGTTTGATCATCTATGCATGCACATATGAGTGTTTAAATCTTCACATGGTCTGATGTCACGAAGAATTCACTCATGTATCCCACAGAGCCTATTAGGACTGCTTTGCTTTTATTATGATAAATCAGAGCTGTGGTATGGGAGATACATAGGCATGAAGTGGAACGAAGGAGAGAACAGGCATCTCAGAAGAAAGTATCTTAGAAGAAAGTATTGGTGTGTGACTTGGGAGCCGAGTGCTCCAACCAGGGGCATGCAATGACTTGGAAACTCATTTGGACTCCAGGGCTGCTGAGCTCCTTCTGCATGATCCTCTGCACTTGGGGAAATTTGTCAGATTCTTGTGTCGTGACATCACTAAAGAAAAGGGCAAAACTAAATCATCGTGGTGATTAGAGCAAAGCATGGCAGGAAGTTTCCATGAGCACCAGAAACACATGTGTACATATTTTATTATGCAAAAGTTTGTCCTAACTCAATGAGATCTCAGGACATAAAAGGACAAGGGACAGAAGTTTATGTTATTATGATGGGCCCAACAATCTCTATAAATCCTGGTTCTCTAACCCATTTGGAAATGGTTCCAAATCTGAGGTTGCATTTATACTCTAAATCTACACAATCTAAATATACACAATGGAATATAATGCAGCTGTCAGGAGAGATGAAGTCATGAAATTTTTCCATACATGGATGTATATGGAATCTATTATGCTGAGTGAAATAAGTCAGAGGGAGAGATATAGACACAAAATAGTCTCACTCATCTATGGGTTTTAAGAAAAATAAAAGATGCAATAATTCTCAGAAACAAAAGAGATGAGGGCTGGAAGATTCATCTCACAATATGAAGCTCACCACAAAGAGTGTTAAGTGCAGTTAGAGAAATAACTACACTGGTAACTATCTTAACAATGTGAATAAATGAGGGAAATAGAAAGCCTATCTCAAATACAGGCAGGGGGGAGTAGAGAGGAGAGAGATTTAGGATATTGGTGATAGGAATGTTCCACTGGTGAAGGTGGGTGTTCTTTATATAACTGAAATCCAACTACAATCATATTTGTAATTAAGGTGTTTAAATTAAATTAAAAAAAAAACCTACATTCCGGGGCTGGCGAGGTGGCGCTAGAGGTTAGGTGTCTGCCTTGCAAGCGCTAGCCAAGGAACGGACCGCGGTTCGATCCCCCGGTGTCCCATATGGTCCCCCTAAGCCAGGGGCAATTTCTGAGCGCTTAGCCAGGAGTAACAGGTGTGGCCCGAAAAACCAAAACAAACAAACAAACAACAACAACAACAACAACAAAATTACATCCCAATGCAAGAAAGCAATACAAGATTTACTGTGGGCTGTATTGGCTATAGTGTTGTGTTGTGTTGTGTTGTGTTGTGTTTTGGGACCATGCCTGACTATGTTCAGGACTTACTCCTAGCTTTGCACTGAGGATTTACTCCTGCTAGTACTCAGGGGGTCATATGAGATGCTGGGGATTGAATCCTGGTCTGTCATATGCAAGGCAAATGCCTCCCCACTGTACTATCTTTATGGCTCTGCATTATCTATAGTTTAAAGAAAATATTCGGCCACGCCTTCCAATGAAATCTGCAAGAACAGAGCATGCTTACTGCCATATCCAGTGGTCTCTTTACATAGCTCAAAGGTTAGCATGTATATTTCCTGTTGTTTAGCACAGAGCTGTGTGGTCACACACACAAGCCATTCAGGCCCAGGAGATTTATATCTTCAACTGGCCCAACAGCATGGGGAAGTTATTTTTAAGTTTTTCCATTGGCATATTCATCGCCAATTGTCATAACAGAAGGGCAAATTACATGCTGTTGTTCACACATAAATCTCAATGTTTCATTGAGGGTAAATAGTTCCTTCAAGGTTCTGCCTCTACCACATTCATCAGTTTCTGCCTTTAGTTGTGGACCATTTTCTGAAGCAATCATGAAAAGGTCTGTGTAGCCTCAAAATGGCAGTCTTTGGGGGCTATTTGGTGCCCTAGAAGCATCTAACTATTAGGTTGAAATGGCAGTAGTTTGGCTGAGTGGGTTTGAGGGCATCTGGTGAGAGTTGGGAAAATGCAGTTCTCTTTCTTCAATGAGAAAGAAGAGACCAGACAGAGCAATAGTATGGTCGATAGGGCACTTGGCTTGCACACAGCCAACTTACATTCTATCCCCAGCATCTCATACAGTAGCCTGAGCAGTGCAAAGGAGTGAGCACAGCCAAGTGTACTCTGCACCCCCAAATAATAGCATGAATGTCATAGGGGAAGGCTCAGGGAGCCTAATGCAGGCTGAGCGGGCAGCAACCAGAGCTCCATTACCAATGCTGCATGTCCCCTGCGGAGTGACCCTCTCAAGCACAGTCACCACCCCAGTATCACTGGATATGGCCTCCAAAACAAAACAAAACAAAACAAAACATGAAGAATGAGAAAGGAAGCAGCAATTCCCTGCAGACAAAGCAAAACAAAATCTCCTGAAAATCAAGAGAGCGGGGCGGGAGAGATAGCATAGAGGTAAGGCGTTTGTCTTGCATTCAGAAGGTTGGTAGTTCAAATCCCAGCATCCCATATGGTCCCCAGAGCCTGCCAGGAGCGATTTCTGAGTATAGAGCCAGGAGTAACCCCTGAGTGCTGCCAGGTGTGACCCAAAAACAAAAAAAAAAAAACAAAAAAAAAAAGGAAGAAGAAAATCAAGGGAGCACAAGAACATCAACATGAGCGTCTGGAGCGAGGCTTTGCAAAAGAGCCCTAGCTTTTACTCTCCAACATCTCAAGGGTCCCTGTGCTCTGCTGGGCACGACTGAGGAGTATCACTAAATATGGCCTCCCTCTAAAAAAAAAAAAAAAGCCCCCTTGGGTGGTGATAGTATAGCAATGAGGGCACTTGCCTTGTATATGAGCAACTCAGACTCGATCTTCAATTCTGGCATGGTCCCCTGAACCTCTGAGTGAGGACCAAGAGTAATCCCTGGGGCCAGAGAGATAGCACAGCGGTAAGGCATTTGCCTTGCATGGGTCGACCCAGGAGGGACCCGGTTCAATTCCTGGTATCCCATAGGGTCCCCGAGCCTGCTGGGAGCAATTTCTGAGTACAGAGTCAGGAGTAATCCCTGAGCACCCAGAAACCAATCAACCAACCAATCAATAAATAAATTAAAAAAAATAAAAGAATATTCCCTGAATACTAATGGGTGTAGTGAAAGGAGAGAGGGAGGGAGGAAAGGAAGGAAATAAAGAAGGAAAAGAAGGAAGGAAAGGAGCCTCTGGCCCCAAGTCCTGTTCTTGGTGAGCAAGAGACCATGGTTAGAGCCTAAAGCATGTGGAAGGGAAGTTGACATTTTCTAGAGCCTTTGAGTGGTTTAAGTCTGGCTTTTACATTTGGCTTTTATGTTCCAGTGCAAGCACTCGATGACACGCACCCACCTTCCTATGAACAAACCCTCCCTCTCCACTCCACTCTGCAGGGCTGGAGGGGTCAATACACCGTTGGGATGTGGGAGACTGATGCACACCAGGGAGTATTTTCTACAATAAACACATCCAGGGTGAGCCCAAGCAGGAGCCACGGGAATGAGGCTGCCTCCAGCGGAAAGGAAAAACAAAACTGTCAGTAAAATGATCACTTTGGGCAAGAACTAAGAATTGAAAGGAGATAAAGTGATATGCATGATACTACTTCATTACATAAAAGATTATATAACAGTATTTCAAACCATAGCACTTAAAGGAAAAAAAGGAGAGTGAGTGAGTGAGAGAGAGAGAGAGAGAGAAAGAGAGAGAGAGAGAGAGAGAGAGAGAGAGAGAGAGAGAGAGAGAGAGAGAGAGAGAGAGAGAGAGAGAGGCTGCCATAGAGTCAGGGTGGGGTAACAGGACAGAATCTGGAGAAATTGGTGGCAGGAAATGAACACTAGTGAAGGGATGGATGTTGGAACATTGTATGACTGAAACTCAACTATCAACAACTTTTTAACTACAAATCTCATGTGACTTGATTTGTTTTTTAATGGCACTGCTATAGGAATTCATGCTTTAGAGACACAAAACCAAAACCTTTTTAATTCCTTGCTACTATACCAGAATCAGATGAGCCAAGCTGGGTTGACTGCAAGTGGGGGAGTTTGTTGCTTCCTTTTCTGCTTCGTGCAAAATGTTAGATATATTTTCTTTGATGAGAGAAAACCAGAGGAGGCTGGTGAAATTAGCACTGGTAATTGCTTTCCCGAACAGAGCCAGGAGAAATTTTGGACTCCAATAAAAAACTACTACTTGAGAAAAAAAAAATTTTTTTTTTCATCGTGTCTCCATTGCCTAGTTTTAAAAAGATGCCGAGGTTTGCTTTCAACTTTATTCAGAGGAGGGTAGTTATTTCTACAGAGCCTCCACTCTGAGTAGTAACAGAACATAGAACAAGAATGTTCCTGGGGGACAATCATTAAATATAGTTCCAGCGATGCTCTCACTGCTGCGATGGCTCCTACAAGTGTGGATTTCCATGTTGGCCAAATGTGCAACTAAACAGGGAGCACATGAAGTGGATGCAGACACTTTGGGGTGTTAAAACACCAGGACAGGTTCCTGGGATGAGAGCAAGGACCCAAGCAGCTTTTGAGGGCAGGAGGAGGAATTGGATAAAATGATCTCCAGGTTTCAATATGGATGCAGAGAAGAAGAATCCCTATGGCTGGTCTGGACTCTTGCCGAGGAGTTTAGACTATACTGATAGCATAACATGAGTGTGTTTTCTTCTCTGGGGTATTTGCAAGACATTGTTGAAGTTTCTCCTGGAATTCCTTAGGCTCTTGGCCCACACTCTTGGTGACACTGATATTCTGAGTTTTCGGGATCATTGGCCTCTCTTGGCATGCATGAGAACTCACTATACCTGTGGTGAGTCTCTGAGGGGTTGGCTGCCCCCTCACCCTGGGCCATTGATTCTGCAAAGCAACGTTGTCTTCTCTCCTTCCATTGCATCTTCACTCATCTCCCTTCACCTATTCACTCAGCAAACCAGGTCGTTTAGGAAAGGAAAAGGGATTGTTTTAGTATCAGGGCAGGGTCTCCTTAGGTCATTGGATACACTATGGATCAGGAATTGAAGCACTGTGAGTACAAGAGTGTGGCTTTTCCTGGTCCTGCTCCTCTGTCCAGAGTCTCTGCTTCTCCTAGAGACAGTGTACCAGGATCCAATTTCTAGATGTAGACACAGAAGGCGTGGACGTTATTGGTTCCACCTCTCCATCTAAGGAGTCTCCTAGGGAAGAAACACCAGGATCCAATATTCATCCAATAGCATCAGTGTGGCACTGGGGGAAACTGCTTTTTGTGAGAGGTAGGGTCCCCAGGAAACCCACAGCCCTGATGTGCTGGATCCACTCCATTCAGTCCTTGTTTGTTTTTTTGTGTGTGTGTGTGTGTGTGTTTTTTTTTTTTTTTTTTTGGTTTTGAGGCCACACCTGGCATTGCTCAGGGGTTACTCCTGGCTGTCTGCTCAGAAATAGCTCCTGGCAGGCACGGGGGACCATATGGGACACCGGGATTCGAACCAACCACCTTTGGTCCTGGATCGGCTGCTTGCAAGGCAAACGCCGCGCTGTGCTATCTCTCCAGGCCCCATTCAGTCACCCTCCCCACTCATCCTGAAGAGTATAGATGGATCCCCCACACCCCGAAATTCACATCTGGCCAGCATGCCACCAGTTTGTAATTTGTCCTTTCTAAAAAGAAAAAAAAAACCACAAAACTTTGAATTTGAACCTAGAGGTGATAGGACTACTTGCCTTTTGTGTGGCAGACCCGAGTTGAATCCCCAGCATTTTATTGGGTCTCCTGAGACAGCCAGGAGTGATTCCTGAGCACAGAGCCAGGATTAAGTCCTGAACAATACCAGGTGTGGCCCCAAAACTAAAAAATTATATATTTGTAAGAACTAGTGGTTGATGGGGAAGTAAAGCCAAGTATGGACTCCAAGGAAAATAATCAAGTGTTTTCTTTTTGATCCGATGAGCATTGATTAAGTCCCCTCTGGCTCAATTGCTTTGGAAAGTGCTGAGAAAATAGAAAACATTGTCTTTGATCTTGAAATGCATATCAAATGTCTAGAGAGAGAGAAGTGCATGCATGAAGACTGAGAACATGAGCCCCAAAACAGTGAGGCGTGAGTTAGTGGAAACACCAGTGCAGGTGAATTCAAGGACACAAATTGGTTGTCATCCATGATTTGATCCAACATGTGTCTATGTGTAGAAACTTCTATCTCAATTCGTTTGGAGGCCTTTGTTTTATTTATTTAAAAATATTTTTAAACTTCAGTGTTCTCAGGTCTTATTCCTTACATTCTTCCTCAGGGATGCCAGGAATTGAACATGGGTTGCCAGTAATTTAACCCAGGTCAGCTATCAACAAGACAAGCAAGCACTTTACCTGAATTATCTTTCTAGCCTCTGGAGGCCTTTGTTTTAAGTCCAACTTTCAGTAACTTGTTGCCTGATCATTCATACTTGTAATTTTAAATTTATATTTCCCTTATCATTCTCACTTTTTGAATTGTTTCAGAAAACAATTCTGATACTTTAGATAAAGATTGGTTATACCCTACTTGGCCCCCCAAATAAAAGCAATCCCCATGTCCTCCAGTAGGAGAATGCTAAACAAGCTGATCTACGTGCTGTTTGGGGCCACAAACCAGCAGTGATTAATTAATGGTAAGGCAGTTATTGTATGATATATTGATATATTATTACATAATATATGGCTAAAGCTCATTTACTCTTAACAATTTACTGGTAAGGACTGATCGGTTCTGAGTGACTAAAAAAAATTTTTTTTTGAATTGGGGCCAGAAAAATAGCCCAGGGATTAAGACAGTTACCTTGCCACAACTCATCTTGGTTACATCCCAGCAATGCATATTGCCTCCTGAGCCCCTGAGTCCCACTAGGAATGATCTCTGAGCACCACCAGATGTAGCAAAAAAAAATCTAAATAAATTAATTAAAAATAAAATAAGCAGACAGACCAGCACTTAAATGCTGACCTGTCTCACAGATATGCTTAGAAGTCCCCAATCCATCAACTATTGAAAAAGTAGAGGACAAATAATTTATTAGAGGAGAGTGGCTGCTTCTGGATTTATTTACTGAATGATTGATTCTTTAAAAGCCATAAGAAAAATCACCTCCACATAGACAGGTGACACTTCCCCAAAGTGGGTCCCTAGCAGAGGCGGGCTGTTGACAAGGATATAGGGAAGAAAGTCAGCTGTGTTGATGGCAAGACTTCCCTGATTATTTATAACCTTTGAAAAATGAAGTGCTTCGGAAGATAGGGAATCTGTAATGGGGGGGGGGCAGACTTAGAGCCCTGAGTTCCTGGAGGAAATGCAACTATAAGAGGCCAGTGGGGATTCATGGTGAGGTCAAGTGGGGTGAGGAAAGGGGGCCTCAGTGTTTTAAGTGGTGTGTATAATTTGGAAATAATTTATGTATGTAGGTGCAGCAGATCCCTTCCCCAGAGTTCCTTTTAAAGTGCTTCTAACCCCACCCTCCTGGCTGCCCTTTCCCACTGGATGAAAATCCTTCAAGCTTGACAGAGCAAAAGCAATGGATGTGCCTAGGGCTGAAAAGGGGCAGGGGAAGTGGGGTGCACTCTGAGTGTTTCTGTAGGAGTTGAGGCCACTTTGGGAATGTCAGAAGTTAAATTGGGTGTCCAAAATAATTTATATACTGGGAGGAAGAGGCCCACACCTAGCAATGTTCAGGGGTTACTATTGACTCTACTCTTAGGCAGTACTTGGAGAACCAGATACGATACTGTAGAATCAAACCTGAGTTGACTACATGCAAAGCAAGCATCCTACCTGCTGTACTATCTCTCTGGCTCCATGTACTGGAAACACTTTTTAAATCTTATTTATTTATTATTTTTTAATATTTTTATTTAAGCATCATGATTACAAACATGTTTGTAGTTGGGTTTTAGTTATAAAAGGGAACATTCCTCTTCACCAGTGCAACATTCCCACCACCAGTGCTCCCCAACTCCCTCCTCCTCCACACCTTGCCTGTAGACAGGCAATCTATTACTCTCACTCACTACCATGGTGGTGATAGTTGTCAGTTCCTTCCTTCCTTCCTTCCTTCCTTCCTTCCTTCCTTCCTTCCTTCCTTCCTTCCTTCCTTCCTTCCTTCCTTCCTTCCTTCCTTCCTTCCTTCCTTCCTTCCTTCCTTCCTTCCTTCTTTCTCTCTTTTTCTCTTTTTTTCTTTTCTGGGTCTTTATTTTGGGGGGTGGGGGAGGCATACCCAATGGTTCTCAGGGATTATCCTGGCTTTGTGCTCAGAAATTACTCATGATGTTGTTTGGTGGGCCCTAAACCATACTGAAAATTGAACTAAAATTGCCCACATAATAGGCAAGTGCTTTAATCCTTACTGTGTTATCTCCCCAACTCTGTGTCTTTCCTGTTTCCCAAGTTGGTCTCTTGGTTCTCCCTCCTCCCCCCACCCACAACCCATCAAAAGCCCTTCTAACAACCCTTTCCTGAGAACATTAACCTGCCACCAGTCTCCTTGGGAACAAAAAAATGAAGCAAATGCATCTTTTCCAAGCAGAATGACCTAGGATTTTAGAGGTGAACTGCTAATGAGACAGGATGCCAAGTGGTCTGCTAAGTCTGGGCAGAAAATAGGAACCCCACCATCTACCTCAACCTCAGCAGAAAATGGAAACCCAAGTTCCTCACCCCAATTTCAGCATCAGCTTATTTCCTGGCATGTTTATTTCATATCCATTTCACTGGTGGCTCTTTTCTGATTTCTCATTCTTCAGTATTCTTTCTGTCTCTTTCTATCCCTCTCTGTTTCTATCTCTGTCTCTCTCTAATTTCTTTCATTGGATCACCATGAGACACAGAGTTAAAAAGTTCTTGATGATTGAGTTTCATACAATGTCACAACACTCATCCATCCCTTCACCTACCAGTGTCCAATTCCCACCACCTGTATCCCCATTTTTCCCTCCTATCCTCCTCTCCCTGAAGCCTGCCTCTTTTCCAGACACCTTTCTTCTCTATTTCCCCCTCCTTTATTTCTTTTAGGCTGGAGGTTCAATAATGCATCTCTTTTCTCCTAATTCACACCCATCACCACCCTTCCTGTTATGTAAATATTTAAAGATGTTTATTTGTGTTAGCGTGGCCTTATTCTCTTCTCAGCTTCCCTGTGCATTGAATCAGCACCTTTTTGCCCCGCTGCAGACAGGGGTAGGAGGCACAGCTGAAGGAAAGAGCCCTTCACCTTGGTAAAATTCTATTGGAAAAAGTCAAAAGGTTTGTTTAGAGAAAATAAAAGGGTATTACAGATTCTGTCTCCTCCTTTCTCCCAAAACTGATGGGTTCCACTAAAGCCCATGAGAAATTTGATGTTTAATGGAGTCATTCTTTCATGGATGCTAGACAGATTATATAGTCGCTTCTTATTCCCATTTGCTGAAGCCAAGTGTGGAAATTGCTTTCTCTAATGGGGACTCTCCTCTAGTTTGCAGGAGTTTTGCAAAGTCCGCCTTGAAAGGCTGCTGCTGACACCATTCCCATCCATCTCAACAGATACAAGTTGATTTAAATAATTTGCTTTGGAAAATAATGTTTCTGGCCATACTTGATGGGCACCAGGAGGGAAGGCAGTGCTGCAGCATAGGACAGCGCAACTTTCCCTCAAATAAGCTTTGCATGTTCCTAAGATTATCATCCTGAAAGACCCCTGGAAACCCCAGGAATTGTGCCAGCTCATACCCCTGTCATGACCATTTTGAGGTCTCCAACACAGCACAAAGTTCCCCAGGCCAGGGCATCTCCAAGAAGGACATTTCTAAGTAACCAGTTGGCCACACCCACTTACTTAGCATCAACAACAACAAAAAGCAACCTTATGAAGTCATCCTGGGTTTCAGAGCTGGGGACCCTTTTCCTGGGAAGCACTTTGCGAGCAATTTTGAGAAGAGGAGCTGATAATGAAGATCATTCTGCAGCGGCAGCCTTGTGAGCCCCACTTAGCCAGTGGGGGGTGGGGGGAACCCTCCCTAGGAAGCTTGAGGATGAAGATCGCATTAACCCTCTGCCTCACTATTCTCGGGGCTTGAGCACCGGTGAGTGGATTTTTATCGAAGACTTAATGAGCGCTCTGCGGGGGGCGAGCTATTAGTGGCCTTTTCTCAACCTCTTCCAGAGCTTTCTCTTTGTTTTGGAATTGCAGGGTGCAAGGGCCCTGAGTTTCGCTCCAGGAGTGGTGTGCACTATGTGGTTTCAAGTTCCCCAAGGGAGGATTCAGCTGCTGTGGATGACCACCCCATCCCTTCCTTTTGTCAGAGGAGTAGAGAGGGTCTGCCTCTGTGATCCCCCTCATGCCTGATCCTGTCAGAGCTAGAAAGGGGACACCGGGTTTCCTGTGATTCAGGGGAAACTGGGCAATATGCATTGTTGGGAGATCTGGGGCAAAGTTGGGGCCACATTCAATTGGGTGCTCAGGGGCTACTTACTCCTGGCTTTGTATTCAGGGGCCATTTCTGATAGGGTTCTGGGGACTCTATGTATTGCCAGAGATCTAACTAGAGGCAAATGCGTGCAGGAGTCCAGAGTGATAGTACAGCAGGTAGGAAACTTTCCTTGAACGTGGCCAACCTGGGTTTAATCCCCAGTATCCCAATTGGTCTGAGCATGGACAGAAGTGATCCCTGAACACAGAGCCAGGAGTAAAGGAGTAAGCCCAGAGCACCCCAGGTTTGACCCAAACATCCCCTCCCAAAAGCAACCAGAGATGACTGCATGCAGGCTCTAATCCTTGTGCGCTCTCTCTCTCTGTCTGTCTGTCTCTCTCTCTCTCACCTGTCTGTCTTTCTCTCTCATTTGTCTCTCTCTGTCTCTCATCTGTCTCTCTCTGTCTCTCTCTCTCTCTTGTCCTTTGGAGTAGGCAGTAAACAGAGTTTAGGAAATTTGATGAACTGTGATTCACCCCACTCAGTCTCTATTCTTAAGAATGAGGGACCTAATTCCAGGAGCATCTCTGTGGGGAGAAGTCCTCATTCCTGCAGAGATGGTTTCAGAAGCAAAGAGAGAGGAAAGATCAGACAAAGAGGCTGATAAGGGCATGAGCAACTGGGGGAGAGAGAAGGGTTTGAATGCTCACAGCTTCATTTGCCCCATCAGACTATACAAAGGGAGGACTGCAGCCATAGTACAGTAGATAGGGCATTTGCTCTGGATGCTATTGACCGCTATTTTATCCCCAACATTCCCATAAAGTCCCCTAAGCACTGTCTGGAGTGATCCCTGAGCACAGAACTAGGAATAAACCTTGAGCATTGCCAGGAGAGATCCCAACATGCAGAACCTGGATTAAGCCCTTAATACTGTATAGGGCAGGGGTCTCAAACTCACTGCCCGTGGACTGCAAATGGCCCACCATACAACATTTTGTGGCCCTGCCCTAGAGGAATCTTTTTTTGTTTTGTTTTGTTTTAGTTGTTTGTGTCACACCCCCCAATGTTTAAGGCTTACTACTGACTTTACACTCAAGGATCACCCCGACTTTGCCTCCTGCAGTCCCCAGGTAAATTGAGTTTGAGACCCCTGGTTTAGGGCCTCAAAATAAATAAGAACGTGCATAGGGAGGCCAGTTACTTCACAGGGCAGTTTGGAGAATAGTTCAGGGTAAAGGGCTAGTGATACCCAAGGGTAACCCCATTAGCTGGATCTCCCACACCTGGGGAGAACAGGAAGCTTAACTGACTAGAGTATTTGTTATAAAACAGAAGTGATGCTCCCCAAGACCCCTTCAGCACCCTTAAGAAAGATTCAAAAGGAAATGATGGGACAAACACAGGTTTGGATGCTATGGTTCTCTAGTACTGTCTACAATCATAATTTCCAGCGCAAGCACAAACTTTCATTCCTTATCCTCTGTTCTTTTGTGGCCACAAAAGTTAGCCCTGTCAATCTGCTTCTGTTTATTTCTTGCTGGCACTTAGCCCGGAGTCTGCCATGATTTGCACAGAAACATTGAAGACCCACCTGGGTCACCACTGATCTTTCCTGTAAAGAGTGAGCTGGAATCTGAAATGAGATGTGATGACTGCATTCCTGAGAAGTGATCAAAAGGGAAGGAGATGTAGTCCCCCACAACACACACACACACACACACACACAAAACACACACACATGGCAATGTTAATGAGGTTTTGGTTTCAAGATGTCAATACCCATTATTGTTAAAAAATAAAATAAAATAAAACAATACTATGCTCTTCTAGCACCAAGTGTGTTTGGACAGGGAATTTGGTATCTGGAGCCTACATACAGCACACCAGGAGGTTTAGGGAGGACTGTTCTTGCTCCCTCCTCCACCCAGGTCTGGGATGAAAGAAGATGCAGTTACATTGATGCTCATTTCATTCAATCCACCCTCAGCAATTCTGTCTCAACATCCAAAAGAACCTCAAGGAAGACTTCGCTGGTACAGTTTTAGGATTTTCTTCCTGACCTTAGCGGCCTGGCAGCTGGTGGCAGAGAATAAGTGATAAGAGGCCAATTGAAACTCTTGGCTTTGGCATCAGCCTCATCAAGAGCAATTGGATCCAGACAGAAAAGGAGATTAGCACATCACTTAGTGAGAAGATACTGGCAATAAAGATACAATCAAGTTGGGACCAGAGTGACTGTAGAGCAAGGAGAGCATTTGCCTTGCATGTGGCCAACCAGGATTCTATCTCAGGCATCCCACTGGGCCCCCCAAGCACCCTTAGGAGTAATTCCTAAGTGCAGAGCCAGGAGTCAGCCCTGAATATTGCTAGGCATGGCCCCAAAGCAAACATTTTAAAAAGATAAAGAGATAATCAAGTTACTGGCTGCTCTTTTTTTCAGGGGGTCACTCTCGTGATCCCCCCATCTTTAGTCCTGATGGTGGACAATCATAATCAAGAATGTAGTGTTGCTTGTGACCTAGAATGCCAGCGACCACCTGGGCTACCCTGGAAGTGGGGGCTATTGGCCATTGGTATGCCACCCTGAAAACTGAGCTATCTTCCCAGTTCCATGGCTGATCTTTGTAGAGTCACTTGAACCCAGAGCCTCACCACTAGCTTGAGCTCTGGCGAGCACTGAAGAATTTATCATGCTTTCATTCATTGAACAGAACTCACTCATTCATTCATTTTTGGTTTCTTGAATGCCTCTTGCCTTGGGAACTGACAGCATTTGAAATAGGAGCAGCTGGTGGGAATGATGGCTGGTCAAACCTTTTTGGAGGACAATATGGACATTATTCAAAATACTAGGAATTGAGCTTCCATATGACCCAGGAATTCTACTCCTGAAAATATAACTCAAAAGCCCAAGAGCACAATGCAGAAAATGTATCTTTACCCCTAAACTCATTGCAGTACTATTCACAGTAGCCAAAATATGAACACAATTAAAGTGCCTATGAAGAGATAATTGCATAAAGAAACTATGGTACATCTACACAATGGAACACTACCCAATGATAAGAAAAGATGAAGTCATGCAATTTGCTGTAATGTGGATGGATCTGAAGAGTATTGTATTGAGTAACATCAGAGGGAGAGGAATACACTGAGAATGATCTTTTTTATATGTGGGATAGGAAAAAACTTTGTAGGAGAATATCAAATACCCAATGGTGATAGAAAAACAGCAGAACTGATCTTCAGTAGGAAGCTGTGACTGGGATAGGGGTAGGGGATAAGTTAGGGAAGAGAACATTAGAGCATGGGGAAGGGGAAAATATCTGCCACAAAGGCAGGCTGGGGGAACAAGGAAAACTGGGAAATTGGTGATTGGTGGAGGGATTTTTAAAATATAAATTGCTTTATTTAAAGACCATGTATCACAAAGTTGGCATAGCTAACCGTAATACATTTATTTCCAGGTAAGTGGGAGCAAAATTATTTAAAAAGAAAAAGAGGTGAAAGTAAGAATACAGTAACAAGAAAATTTGTGAAAATTATTGTATCTCACAATGAGGTCATTCTCAGAAGGTTCTTTCTGTTCTTTCTTTTCTTTCTTTCTTTCTTTCTTTCTTTCTTTCTTTCTTTCTTTCTTTCTTTCTTTCTTTCTTTCTTTCTTTCTTTCTTTCTTTCTTTCTTTCTTTCTTTCTTTCTTTCTTCTTTCTCTCTTTCTATTTCTTTTCTTTCTTTCTCTCTTTTTCTTTCTTTCTTCTTTCTTTCTCTCTTTCTATTTCTTTTCTTTCTTTCTCTCTTTTTCTTTCTTTTCTTTCTTCTCTTTCTTTTTCTTTTCTCTCTCTTTCTTTCTTTCTTTCTTTCTTTCTTTCTTTCTTTCTTTCTTTCTTTCTTTCTTTCTTTCTTTCTTTCTTTCTTTCTTTCTTTCTTTCTTTCTTTCTTTCTTTCTTTCTTTCTTTCTTTCTTTCTTTCTTTCTTTCTTTCTTCTTTTTCTTGTTTTTGGGCCACACCTAGTGATGCTCAGAAATTATTCCTGGCTATGCAGTCAGAAATCACTCCTGACTTGGGGGACCATATGGGACGCTGGGGATTGAACCAAGGTCCGTTCTGGGTCAGCTACATGTAAGGCAAATGCTCTACCGCTGTACTATCGTCTAGCCCCAGAAGTTTTTTTTAAGCTTTTGTTGCTTATTAGTTTTTGTTTATTAGTTTTGTTGCTTTTATTACTTCTTTTGCTTCTGAACATTAGATGTCTTCAGATACACATTGGCATCTAAATTGGTGTGTTTCCCCTTGGCTCCAAAGTATAGTAAGGAGAAGGAAATAAATTGAGTGAGGAAGGGGCCGGAGAGATAGCATGGAGGTAAGGTGTTTGCCTTTCATGCAGAAGGTCATCGGTTCGAATCCCGGCGTCCCATATGGTCCCCCGTGCCTGCCGGGAGCAATTTCTGAGCAAGGAGCCAGGAGTAACCCCTGAGCACTGCCGGGTGTGACCCAAAAACCACAAAAAAAAAAAAATTGAGTGAGGAAGAGAACCACAAATATTAAAGCATGGTGGCCAGGGGCCAAGTGGTCTCGGGTGCATTGGTGATATTAAAAAAAGGACAGAACTAAATATTTCAAGCCAAAGTCAACAACAATGGAATCAAGAGACCAAAACTTCAATAATATAAACTTAAAATGGGCCTGTAATACTGGCATGCTGGGGGCAGGAAGTTGTGGTTGGATGTACTCTGGAAACATTGGTGAAAGGAGGTCAACATTGGTGGTGGGATTGGCCCTGATCATTGTATGTCTGAAACTATGAAGGACTTTTAAATCACAACTGTTTCAATAAAATAAAGTTAAATTTGGGGGAAATGCAAAAAAATTTTTTTAAAAAGCACAAAAAAAATAAAATTAAATTTAAAAAATAAGTTGCTGTATTCCTATAGGGATGATGGTATTAAAATAATTGGAGTTGTTCAGGAATTTCAAACACTATCACTGATACTGTGGTGTTTGTTGTGCGGCGTGTTTTTGCCTGCCAATGCTTCCAGGATTACCAGATGTTGGAAGAAGGGTATCTGCACTCAAACCAAAAAGTCCTGGTGATATCAGCTCAAAAACCAGCATACCTGGAGTTTCGGTCATATTGGTGACTGTACAAAAAGCATGAAGAGTGGTGAAATTGGACCATAGTTGAAGAGACAGGTATAGGTGGGTGGAAGATGCAGCTGGTGTGGCTTCTGCAGGGCAGGGACTTGGTCCGCCCTCTCCTTCTCAGCTTGCTATTTTTAGCTGTGTGACCAGTGTACTCATGATTTTTCATGGCTTGGTTTACATCTCTTTCAAGAACCGAGTGAATCTATGGAGATTGCCAAATGTAGACATGGCAACTCTGTGGCCATGGTGGAGGTATTGCTGATGGAACAATATATACCTGAAAATCAATCATAAATATCCTTGTAACATTATAATTCATGGTGATTTAATAAAAATAATTATATTTTACATCAATAAAAGTTTCAGTAGAAACGAGGGAAAACCAGACTAATGAGAAGGTCTCTAAGGACTTAAAAACTAAATGAATGTCCTCTTTCTAGACTGCCTGTGCATTGTACAAGTTACATCACAGATCTCTCTCTCTTTCTTGCTCTCTCTTTTCTCTCTCTGCATCTGCAACTGATGGGTTTCAGAAGGAAGATTGTGCTTGGAAAGAACAAGAATTAAGTTATGAACTCGCTGCTTCCTGCTACCCATCATTTCTTTGGAGAAATCATTCCTTCTTTTGCCCCTGATTCTTCGTTATGAATTTTGTGTTCATAAATAAATACCATGGAGAATTTTTTTCTCTTGAAAACTTTTACATGCCTTCATTACATTTTCCCTTCATTCTTCATTCAAACAGTATATTATGGAATTTTGCTGTAACAGTAAAGCTCATCCTATTTATATGAGCTCCATTAAAAAAAAAGCTTTATTTAATCTCTCTCCACAGAAAACCTTATTGGAAAAAAGCCAGTTAATTTCATAGAAAGTGAACAACTTCATTGTCTTCTTTTGCTCTTCTTTCTTTCTAATTTGTTGTATTATGGTTTTGGTAATTTGAATACAACCCTGCTAATGTTTATAGGACTGAAGTACAAAGTTACAGCCTCTTTATTAACCCCCAAGTGACCATGATTTTGTCATTTTTTTTACTCTTCATTTCTTCTCCTCCCCATACTTGGTGACCTCAGTTCTGTAATCTAGGACAAGGGCTTGCCATTGTTCAAATAAGGTCTCTTCTCTCTTTCTGTCTCTCTCTATCATCTATATATCTATCTTTTTCACTAATGAGTGTGCTCCCAAGGTATTCATTTGTCTCCCTCTGTCTTATTTCCCTTTACCCTTTGACAACCTGTTCTATTTGTATTGCCACAAGCAGCAAGATTGCCTCTTTAGGGGCCGGGCGGTGGCGCTAAAGGTAAGGTGCGCCTGCCTTGCCTGCGCTGCCTTGGACGGACCGCGGTTCGATCCCCTGGTGTCCCATATGGTCCCCCAAGCCAGGAGCAACTTCTGAGCGCATAGCCAGGAGTAACCCCTGAGCATTACCGGGTGTGGCCCAAAAACCAAAAAAAAAAAAAAAAAAAAAAAAAAAAAGATTGCCTCTTTATCAATGCTGCATCTCTCCATTGTGTGTGTAACCACAGCTTCTGCTTCTATTCATCTGTATCTACCACTGTTTGAACTTCAGGATTTTAGTCTGAATAAAGTCACGTTCATTTTGACACGAGGATGCCAGATGGAGTGATTGTCAGTATTGGTTTGTGAGTGACCACATAATGCACCCAGGGCCACAATGATCTCATTGTAGACTCAAAATAATGAATATGTCCTGTAAAGAAAGGGCTGATTATAGTTGGAGTGATAGTATAGTGAGGAGGGCACTTACTTTCCATGTGGCTGATCCAGGGTTAATTCTCACATCCCATATGGCCTCTTGAGTACCAGTAGGAATGATTCCTGGATGCAGAGCTAGGATCCCTAAGCATCACCAAGTATGTGCACCCCCCCAAAAAAATAATAAATCAAGAAGGAAATGACAGTTTCATTATGAACAAGATCTCAGGTGAAAGTATTGACACAAGAGAATGGACTTGTTTGAAGGTCCTGATTCCTCATATTATAATACAAGAGTATTGCTTCCATTTTTCTTCTGAGGACACTACCATGAAGGAACACAATGTCACCTCTGGAGACTCAAAGGTTGCCTGGAGAACCCTGTGTACAGAGAAAAATTTTTTTAATTTTTATTGTGACCAATGTGAATTACAAGTCTTTCACAGTTACACTGAAGGTACATAGTGACAGTGAATTAGGGCCATTCCCACCACCAGTGTCCTCCCTCCGCCCCTGTTTTTAGCATACATTCCATAGTTCCCCTTTTGCCCCTTGGACTGCTAGTGTAACAGTTTCTCTTTTTATATAACTTGTTTTAGGCTGGATATCATGATTCTGTTGTTATTGACTTTAGGTTTGATATTTAGATCTGATCATTTTTTATTTCCACTCAATGTTCATGTGACTGTTTGCTACTGGTACCATCTACTTTTTTCCCCTCAATTTATTGGAAATCCTTTAGAGGAAAATTAATTGAAAATCCTTTGAGACTGAGCCAGAGCAATAGTACAGTAGAGAGGGTGTTTGCCTTGCAGTGGCCTACATGGGTTTGAGCCCCAGCATCCTGTATAAGCACTGTCAAGAGTAATTCCTGAGTGCAGAGCCAGGAGTAACCCCTGAGCACTGCCAGGTATGGGCCCAACAAATAATAATTCCTTCATGACTATATAAAGTATCTGAAGTCCTCATGCAAAACCTTAGTTTAAAGCTTTTTTTCTCAAAAATGCCTACTTGAAGTTATAAAATATCCTGTAATATGTCATTGGAGGTTTTCTTTTCTTGTACAGCTTCATGAGTGTCGGCTCACTGTGCTGCTCTGTTTTCTTGGATCTGAGGTGGGACTGACTTAGAGACAAATGCTCCCTATTTTGGAGTGTGTGCCAAAGCCATTGAAGTGTTCCTCTTTTAAACTCCTTGTCCTGGGGCTCAAGTGATAATACAGTGGGGAGGGCACTTGTCTAAGTGGTGACTGAAGTTCAATCTCCAGCACCCCATAAGTTCCCCCCCGAGGGCAGAGCCAATAGTAAGCTCTGCAGACCAATTGAGCCCTCCAACCCCATAAATAAATTCTGGCATTTTTCTATCAAGAGCATGACCTTCTTCTTCCCCACCAGTGTCAGGATTCTTTTAGAAACCCACATCCCTGAGTTCAGACAGGAGGTTCAGAAGGCCCATTACACAGAGATCAGCTGCTCACCTCCAAGAACTGTACTATCTCTGGAAGCAGACTGGGGACATTAACCTTACAGGTATATCCACTTGGACTTTCCTTTAGGATCCTCTGTGTGTCCCATGCTGCCTCTGCCAGACCCCCAGACACACACTCAGGTTCCTCACCCGCCTGCCCCTGCATAGCCGCACACAGCCAGGAAGCACAAAGATAAACTTTGATATTCAGTTTGGGTTCCCAGGAGAAGGGAGCCTACAGGGTAACCCCTGAACACAGGCAGTGAATTCGTCAGCATACTCTGAAAGAAGGAACATGCAGCATTTTGTCAGCTTCTGGCTGGGCTTTTGTGAGCATATGTTCTCCAGGTAGCACTGCTGCCCCTGATCACAAGAGAAACTGTTTTTTTTTTTTGTTTTTTTTTTTTTTTTGCCCAAATCTGAGAGAATTTCCACTTCTTGGGAATAGGAGAATCAAGACTAAGGTCACAGAGAAAGCTGTGTTAGGGGACCATCTTGGGTTTTTGTTGTGTCTTTGGGGCTGCATCTGATGATACTCAGGTTTTATCCCTGGCTTTGCACTCAGGGATCACTCCTGGTGGGCTTGGGGATATGACCCTTGATTGGCTGCATGCAAGGCAAGTGCTTATCCACTGTTACTGCTTCATCCTAACATATTTTTGTTTGTAACTGCTCCATGTTACTTTTGTTTTCTTTTTCCTGGTGTTTTCCATCTCTTCTGTTCTTGTGAAGTCTTGGTTCCTTATGTCACTGTTGGGTAAAAAGGATTCTGACATTCATGGCAACAATTAATGCCATTTGTTCTATAGTGATTGTCTCTAATAGCTGCTGTTTATCAAGCATTGGAACTGTTTGTTCCTAATTAAGTAAGAAGTGGCATGCATCATTTTTTCATTTTAGTTTGGTGTTTTTTTCCTCCTTAAAGATCTGCATAATCATGTTTGAGGATCAACAGAGATGATCATGTCAAGTTATTTCACGTTAAATCATCAAAAGCACTTCTGAATTTTCTTATTAATAAGGCTTTCTGGCATAATTGAAACCGAATTTTATATGAGTTGTTGTGGTAGGTTGCCACATTAAATTGACATTGTAAGTTATTGTTTTTAGTTTGTACTTTACTTGGCAGTGCACAGGGCTATTTGTGGCTCGACACATAGGACTTACTCTAGGAAATGTTCAGGGGAACTATATGGGATGTTGGGGATTGAACCCAGGTTGGCTGCATACAAGGCAAATGCCCTACCCACTGAACTATCTCTCTGGACCCATTTGCTTTATTGGTTTTTTTGTTTGTTTGTTTGTTTGTTTTGTTTTGTTTTGTTGGTGTTTGGGCCTGCTAACACTCAGGGGTTATTTTCTGGCTATGTGCTTAGAGATCCATCCTGGCTCAGGGAACCATATGGGACACCAGGGATCAAACCCGGGTTAGTCCTGTGTCAGCCGGTGCAGGGCAAATGCCCTACCACTGCGCTATTGCTCCAGCCCCCATTTTATATTTTTTAAATATAATTTTATGAATTTGGAGCAATAGCACAGAAGGTAAGGTGCATTGCCTTGTATGTTACCAATCTGAGTTTGATCCCAATATCTCACAGGGTCCTCCGAGTCCTACCAGTAGTGATCACTGAGCACAGAGCCAATAGTAAGTTCTGAACATTGGTAGTGTAGCCAGACAAACAGAACAAAATGTATCTTCATTACTTTGGTGACCTTGTGATGATTCTTCTGCCCAGGTATTTCTAGGTTGGGAGCAGGCTTAAGCCAGCCTGTCCCTCTTTTTTCCGATAACTAAACAATGTGATATTAGGACTTGTTCCTTTGACACTCAGCACCCCCCCTCCTGAGAAACCTGCATTCTGCTTCAGTCTGTGTGTTGGGACAACAAGGGGTGAGTTCTTGAGCCAATTTTATTAATGTTATGATTATTTGGGGGACCACAATTGGAAGTATCAGGGCTTTTCGCTGGCTATTTGCTCAGGGATAACTTTTGGAAAGACTTGGGGGGATTCTGTGCACTGCCAGGGATCGATCCAAGTTTGAATGCATGCAAAGCAAGCAAGCACCCTCCCCACTATGCTATCTCTCTGGTCCTTGTTGTTTTCAACATCTTTCATCAAGATTTTCAAATTATGTGCAGGCAGTCTTGGGTGCTGGCCTTTCATAGAGTTTACTAGTTACCTGGTTTGGGACACTTATTCTGCCTTCTTTTGTAATAGATTTTGCTATATTGGTTTGCTGGAAGCAGACTCCCAATTAGGTGTCAGAGGATTCAGGGCTTTGCAGGCCAGATAACTCAATAGTCAGGGTCATAGGGGTGGTACATGGGCAAATGGTGCTGGGAGCCACGAGGGTTCTTTGGGGGTGGGGTGTCATCCAGGCAGTCACTTGGAGTCTCTAAATGCCAGGCATATGCTCCCACCCACTCAATTCTCTTCTCACCTCTCTATATTTCTTTTATTTGTTTTCTTCTTTTTCTTATCCATATTTGCCGTGCTAGTTGTTTCTCAAAGGCCCAGTTTATTGTTGCTGTTGTTGTTTACTTCATTGATTTCAACTGTAGCCTAGTGTTTTAAAATCTATTTTTCTGTGTGTGCCATACCTGGTAGTGCTCAGGACTTACTCCTGGCTTTGTACTCAAGTGTTACTCCTGGCAGGCATGGGGGACCAGAGGGATGCCACTCAGGTCAACTGAGTGCAAAGCAAGTGCCCTCCCCACTATAATATCACTCTGGCCACAGAGTTTTAGAATCTAATATCAACCTCTTTCCACTTACCTGCTTTGGATCCATCACAGTGAGCCAAGCACATTGTGATTTCTGTAAGTTCAGAATTGAAACTTTTAGATAACAATTATCTAGAAAAACATCTAAAATCTATGTAGGGAATACTAGCTTGTCCTTTGATTTTTCTCTTATAAGGTTCATGTGGATTTACTCACTGACAAAGTATGGATGGTGTCACCCTTTTCAGACAGTCCTGTTTCATTCATGGGGGATCTGTGTTTGAAGCCCATCTTTTCGAGACAAAACTAGTGTCTAAGGAAATGTAGAAATCTTAAGCATGTGATTCAGTAAACATTGGAAAAGATAACTGTGCAACAACAACCCAAAACAACATAACAACTCCCTCCCAATTTTTCTGTCTGCTCTCCATTCTCTCTTCTTAGGAGCACTGTGGTTTCTGTTGTTACTGAGCATCTATCTTTGCCAGTTCTGGAATCAAAGACGTAATCAGAACACGCTTGCATGAGCATTGCTTCTCCAAAGCTGCTATTCTGAGTAAATGCATCCCCCGGCACAATTCCTATCTATGGATCCAAAGTGATCGCTCTGTCCCGCCCCCACCCCTGTTTCTGGGTCATTGGTTTGGGTCCAGGTTTAAGTGTCTGATTCCGGTTCCTTGGTCCTTTGCTCAGCATTCATGTGTCTTGTCTATAAACCTCTAGAGTGAAGCTGCTGAGTCAACGAGCAGACATGGGCTTTTCTGTTTAGTGTCAGCTCCTTTCATGGCTCAGGGGCCCCTGTGGTATCTGCTGTACCCATGCCAGAACCCCCTCTTGTGCATGGCGGTGTTGTAATAGGGGGGTCTCCTTTTCCTCCTTGCTCCATTTAGTTATGTATACATCCATATGTTCCAGGCTCCAGGCCGGAAAGCCAGGGAGAACTGGGCACTTTGAGTTACTGATCAAGACCAAATCTGAGTCGGGAGGGGCCAGGCCCTTCATATGGAATATCAGTCACTAGGTTTTTTTGGTTTATTTGTTTGGGGTCCACACTTAGTGGTGCTCAGAAATTACTCCTGCCTCTGTACTCAGGAACTCCTGGACTCAGGGACAAAATGGGGTGCTGGAATCGAACCTGGTAGGATCTGTAAGGTCACAGCAGGATCCTACCATATCCTGAGACCCCATGGCATGGGCTAGAGGCCCAGTTCTGTGGCATAGATAAGCCAACTTCAAAATGACAAGCAGGCTAGACAAAAAGGACTGGGGTAAGACTGGTCAGGTCGATCCCTGGCATCCTAGAGGGTCCTTAAGCACTGCCAGGGGTAAGCCCTGAGCACCACTGGGTCTGGTACTGGGGCCAGAGCAATAGTATAGCAGGTAGGGCATTTGCCTTTCACAACCAACCCCAATTCAATCTCTGTATCCCATACAGCTCCCTCAGGCCTGCCAGGAGTGTTCCCTAAGCACAGAGCCAGGAATGAGCCTTGAACACTGCCAGGTTGGGTTCTCATCCCCCCCAAAAAATATGAAAAGGAATTATAGGCAGGCAGTGAGATAATCATTTTTCCTCAATGAGTGTGGATGTGCTCAGTTACTAATTTGTGTTTCCACCCTGGATGATTGATATTGAAGATATATATAGCACCCAGAGCTTTGCCAGCAGATTCATATACTTCTGTCTGGGATAAATCTCTTTCCTGAAGACTGCTAGGCACACACAAACTCACACTGCTCCCATTTTATCCTCCACACATGGGGTGGGGGTCTTTAACATGGATTGGTTTTCCTAGCTGCATTACACTCGTGGGAATCTAAAACCATGATTCATGCAATTACAGAGAACATGGTGTTTTCATGAGGAGGGACTGAAGACATAGGCATGGGTGAAAACTCAACACCGTGTTAGGACATGGAATCTCAGACCATCTGCTACACTGCCTCCAAATCCACAGGCACTCATGGAATAAGCACAGAATTTCAGCCCAGCCTACCCCCCAGTGTTGCAACAAAGGCAAACAGTGGGGGAAAAGGCAAGGAGGTTATATCACCACACTAGGCTTTCAGAGAGTACAGGTTTGAGAAAGATACACTTCTAAGCTTTGCACTTCTAAAATCTATAACCCCTGTAGGGAAAGGACTCTTAATTTGGAAATTATCTTGCCAGTTTCCTTATTGGTGCATAAAAACAAAAACACAACAACCAGCTGGCAGTGAAATTTGGACATCTTTTGGGAGATAATTAAGGTTGGGGTGGGAGACAGAAAAGTTCCAATGGTTCATAGCTAAATAATGCAAGAAAGCGGGGCTCCTAAGAGTATTTGGAGGTATATAGCAGGGTCTGTCATAGATAACGTTATCTGTGTGGGTAGACGGGGGAAGTCTGCATTATAAAATATTCTAGCTGTAAGATTTCTTTTTAATTGAAACCAGAGCAATAGTAGAGTGGGTAGGATGTTTGCCTTCATGTGGCTGACCGGGTTTGATCGTCAGCATCCCATATGTGAGCCCTGCCAGGAATAAGCCCTGAGCACCACTGGGTGCTACTAAAAATAGAAAAAAATGTATTTATTTGTTTTATTCATTTTAGGGGTGCCCATACAGGAGGGGCTCAGGGCTTACTCCTGACTCAGATATTCTTCTGATCAGTACTTAGAGAACTACGTGGTGCCCAGGATTAAGCTATGGTGGTTGTATGCAAGGCAAATGCCTTATTCCTCGTAGAGTCTCCTGCCCACCTCCTTAATCTTTTCAGGATCTGGGATGGGATAAAAGTGACAAAGTGCAAGGGTAGCACTTGTCATACCCAGTTCACCCCCCCAGGACTAGCTGTGCCCTTGGTGGTCCCCAGGTATGGCAGCACCAGACTGAGCACTGAAGTCTCAAGCCTCCAGCTCTAGCTGCCCTGAGGGTGGGACCTGGGACAAAATAAAATGAAATCCATGTATTAAATGTGGGATCTGTTCCAAGAGTGGGTCCTGGACTTAGAGTCCTGTTTCCCAAAATATCTTCTGGAACCTTCTAGGTCAGTAGGTTGGGCCAGAAGAGAGATGTATCAGGTCCAGAGAACATATGATGGCAATGAACCATACATAGCCAGAAGGCTGATGGGGAGTGCATGTGTGCACATGCATGTATGTGAACATGTGTGTTCGTGCCTGTCGGCAAATATGTTTGCATGAGTATGCACATGCATGTGTGCTTGCCCTCTGTCTTCAGTGGCAAGAACTGTGTTGCTCCTACCTTTCCCTCACTCCCCTCCTCTTCTCTTCTCTTCCTCTTTTCCCCTCCTACTCCCTTTCCCTCCCTCTTCTTTTCCTTCTCTTTTCCTTCCTCTCTTCCCCTCCCCTTTTCTTTATTTCCTCTCCTTTTATCTTCCCTCCCTTTCTCTCCCTTCTCTTCCCTTTTTCCTTTCTCCTTTCTTCTTCCCCTCACTCCCTACCACCTTTGCTTCCCTCCTCCTTCCCTTCCTTCCTTTTTTGTTCTTGCTTCCTTCCTTTTCTTCCTTCTTTTCATCCTACTCTCCCTCCTCCTTTCTTTACTTCCCTCCTACTTTTTCTTTTTCCCCTTTCTTCCATTATCCCCTATTTCCTTCTTTCTTTCCTCCTCCCTTCTTTCTCCTTTCTTCCCTTCCTCCTTATTCTCTCTCCACTCTCCCCTCTTTTCTACTACCCTCCTTCCCTTCTCTTACTTTTATGATTCCCTTCTTCCCGTTTTCCTCCCCCCCCCCCCACCTTTTTTCGGTTTTTGGGCTACACCTGGTGGCGCTCAGGGTTACTCCTGGCTCTGTGCTCAGAAATTGCTCCTGGCAGGCATCATCATATGAGATGCCAGAGAATCAAACCTGGGTCAGTTGCATGAAAAGCAAATGCTCTATCAACTGTGCTATCGCTCCAGCCCCTTTCCTTTCCTTTCTTTTCCATCTTTTCTTCCTTCTTCCCTCTGATCTTTTTTATTCCTCTTTTATTCTCTCTTCTCTTGAGATCTCTTCTTACTTTTCCCCTTCTTTCAAGCTCCAGTGTAGTCTAGTTGACATAGGAGAACTGGACAGATTTCGGATGCTGTCACACAGTGGCTAACATATGCTGCCACACAGTGGCTGCAGTGCCCAGCACCAGGGCTGGAGGAAGAAGTGGCTTTGAACATAACAAAAGTCTGCACAAAAGTCTGGCAGAATCAGCCCAGGTTTCAGTATAGACAAGCTTCTGATGGGGGTGCCTTGTACATGAACACTCCTGGCATAAGAAGTGAACTGAGTCACCTCTCCCAGCCCTTCTCCCAGCCTTAAACCATTCCTTCTTCCCAAAAGGCCAGAAACCTAGCCTGGCATGCCCACACAGGACCCGAAGCATAAAGCTCAACAGGATGTTCTTGTGCATTTGATAAATTGCAAAGTGCCATTAAAATTACATTAGTCCATTACTCAGATGAAATATGAAATCCCAACACCACTCGGCCCCAATCTCCAGCCCAGTAATGGGAATAAGAAGCATTTGAGCACGGCAATTAAGGACATAGTGTCAGCCTAAGTAAATTTCTTTTTCATCTTGTACTCCTGCAAGTCAGGGAATCAGGGTCTGTGGATTTGGGGCTGTTACTTCCCCCCACAGCATCTTCCTGCTTTACAACAACAGTATGCAGTTGAGTTGGTGGAATCTCAGGCGCATTCAATGTGAGAAGTCCCAAGCAGTACTCGGAGAAGAGAGATGCCTTTATAGAAATAATCATAGTGAATGTGTTTTGATTCGAGAACCACACCAGCAGTGCTCAGGGCTTCCAGGCTCTGTATTCAGGGATCACTTCTGGTGGTGCTTTAAGGGGGGGGGGCACTTGGGGTATCCCGGGATCAAAACTAGGTTGGCTGTATGCAAGGCAAATGCCCTTCCTGCTGTACAATCACTGTGACCTGAAGTTTTATTTCTTTAACAAGCCCTTGATGGCGCTGCTCTTCCCAGCTATGTTCATTCACGATTATTTCTCTAACTCTTGTCCCCACTTCTCTTTCCACCAAATAAAGTCACAGTGCATTCAGGTGAGGGAGAGAGTTTCAGTGATATCATGAAAGCCACTATGTGTGTGTAATGAGGTACACTGAACTCATGCATCCCTAATTCCACTCCCACCCATACCCCAAGAAACAGTTGCTCTCTTGCTCCATGTTACTTACCTTCTCTCTCCCTTTCCTTTCCTTCTGTTTACCTGTCATTGAGCTTAGCACCCACAAGTGCATTTTGTTTTATTGAATTCATCCACTTGCATCCTGTGTATAGTACATTGGCATGGAATCATGCAGTGTTTGTTTTTCTCTTTTGAATCTGCTTCAAACAGCAGCGCCCTATTTGTTTTTGTAGGCAGAGTTAATTTTATTGTTTTCTAGCTGAGGGGGATTCATAGCTTCTGCCTGTCCATCACACCCTCTTTATTCATCTGCCAGTGGGTGGACACACAGGCTCCTTGCTTTCAGGGCTGTTCTAAATAATGCTGCAATGAGAGGAGCAGAGATAGTACTGCAGGTAGAGAGCGTGCCTATAATACATGCATTTTTCTTCTTTGTGGAAATTTTTCCCCCATTTGAAAATGTTTACAATGATAAATAAAGTAATGACTTCTTCCTTCCTTTCTTTTTTCTTTCTTTCTTTCTTTCTTTCTTTCTTTCTTTCTTTCTTTCTTTCTTTCTTTCTTTCTTTCTTTCTTTCTTTCTTTCTTTCTTTCTTTCTTTCTTCCTTTCTTTCTTTCTTCCTTCCTTCCTTCCTTCCTTCCTTCCTTCCTTCCTTCCTTCCTTCCTTCCTTCCTTCCTTCCTTCCTACCTTCCTTCCTTCCTACCTTCCTTCCTTCCTACCTTCCTTCCCTCCTTCTTTCCTTCCTTCCTTCCTTCCTTCCTTCCTTCCTTCCTTCCTTCCTTCCTTCCTTCCTTCCTTCCTTCCTTCCTTCCTTCTTTCCTTCCTTCCTTCCTTCCTTTCTTCCTTTCTTTCGTACTACCCTCAGTGATGATCAGGGGAAACTCCTACATCTATACTCAGGGATCACTCAGAGGGCTCAGGGAACCATATGAGGTGCTGGGGATCAAACCCAGGTCAGCCACATGCAAGTCAACTGCCTTACCCATTGTAGCATCACTCTGGTCCCAAAGGTCATGATGTCTTTATATATATAAACTTTATTTAAGTACCATGATTACAAGCATGATTGTAGTTGGGTTTCAGTAGTCATAAACAGAACACCTCCCTTCACTAGTGCAACATTTCCACCACCAATGCCCTCCTCCCTCCTTTCCAACCCTTCCCTGTGTTTAAGACAGGCATTCTACTTCTCTCACTCATTAAGATTGTCATGATAGTTGTTAGTGTAGTTATTTCCCCACTGCACCACTTCTGTTTCTGGTAGGCTTCATATTGTGAGCTGGTCCTGCTGGTCCTCATCTCCATTGTCTCTGGGGATTATTATAATAATGTCCTTAATTTTTCTTAAAACACATAGATGAGTGAGAATGTTTTGTGTCTATCTCTCTTTCTCTGACTTATTTCACTCAGCATAATAGATTCTGTATCTCTGAAACATGCCATTTGGATTTTTTTTTTTTTTTTTTGGTTTTTGGGCCACACCCAGTAACGCTCAGGGGTTACTCCTGGCTATGTGCTCAGAAGTTGCTCCTGGCTTGGGGGACCATATGGGACACCGGGGGATCGAACCGCGGTCCGTCCAAGGCTAGTGCAGGCAAGGCAGGCACCTTACCTTTAGCGCCACCGCCCGGCCCCGCCATTTGGATTTTGATAGTTATTTCATTGTATCTGTGTATTGCTTTTCCCCCTCATCTCTTAAGCCAATAAAACCCTGGGTCATTTTCTCTCTTAGCTGATGAAATTTTTTTATCTTTTATCTTCCCTCCATTTACTTGAAAATTTGTGACCCACTTTAATAAAAGGATATTTGTTGACTCTGAATACTTACAATTTCTAAATTTGTCAAGGGTACTGGGAGGAAACTAATTGAAAGGTTTGTAAAAATGGTAATTGAAGGGTTGGAGTAATGGTATGGCAAGTAAGATATTTGCCTTGCATGCATCTAACCCATGTTCAATCCTAGAATCCGATATTGTCCCCCAATCTCCACCAGCAATCATTCTTGAGCCCCGAGTCTGGAGTCAGCCCTGAGCATGGCATAGTGTGGCCTAAAAACAAACAAACAAAAACAAACCAAAACCCAAAATCAAAGCAATCAAAATGGTACATGACTTCTCCTTGATCCCTTGCTTTCTTCTCTGTTTTTTTTTTTTTGTTTGTTTGTTTTGTTTTGTTTCCTCTCCCTTTCTCTCAGAATTGGCATCAAGGATCTCCCGAGTGCTTTACCCTCTCTACCCTCTAAAAGCCATTTAAATAAGTCATTCACCCCTTCCCTGCTCTCAAATGCATAAACAAAATCCACAGTAATCATGGGACTGTGTTGCTTTCATTTTTAGGACCAGTGAGTAAAAATACACATAATCGATTCGTTTTCATGTACCGGTACTTCTTCCCAGGGAGATAAAAGCTGCACCCAGACTCCTAGTTCATAGTTTCACAGCAAGAGGACCCCCATCCACAAAGAATCATCTTCCCTTTTTTGAGGCTTCATTGAAAAATCAGAGTTGGCCATGTGCTGGGGATTTGAAATGGTATGTGAGCTGATTATTGGAATTATGCTCATTCATTATTCTACCTTGCCTTCACTGCCTGAGAACACATCAAGCTGCTCTTTGGGTGAGTTCAGGTCTGTAACGAAACATGAGCCACTGTGCAGCAACTCTTGTCTACTAAGGGCCCCTCTGTCCTCTGGAGCTGTTTCCATTCAGGTCCTGTTGTGCTTTGCTAAGTATGTCTGGTGTCTCTTGATGCCATGAGAGCAGAAACGCTTCATTTGTGTCCAACTAGTTCCCTTGAGCTCGTCTCTTCTAGCTTCACTCCTGAGTTGCAAAAGGTAGGATATCTGTCTCTTTTGATGACTGAATAATCCATTATGTGTCTGCCGGTGTGTTCATGCACATTTGCATGCATACATGCACACTCACACATTGCACACATGTTGTGCCATGTCCTCTTCATGCTATGATTGTCTGTAGAACAGCAGGCTGCTTTCCTCGTACAGCCATTGTACAGGCATTGCCTCTCAATGCAAGGCAAGTAGCTCTTCAATTGCTGGTTTTCATTCCTACTGGCCCCAAGGGCTCCTTCCAGTATTTCTGATCAATGATCATTGCAAAGACCTAAAGCCTTTTAGAATTATTTTGGTTTTGGATCACATCTAGCAGTGCTCAAGGTTACTCCTGATTCTGTTTTCAGGAATTGTTCTTGGCAATGGAACCATATGGGATACCAGGGATCAATCCCAGGTCTGCCGCAAGCAAGGTATATAGCCTTGTGTAGCCTACCTGCTATACTATATCACTCTGGCCCCAGACCCAAGATTTTGGTGCTGCTCAGATCCTGTGGTGCCAGGCATGACTTTGGCTCTCTCTATGGTGCTCATGGACCCACAGAACCATACCAGCAATGCTGGAACAACCAGGTGGTAATGGGGATCAAACTGAGGCCAGGTGTACGCAAGGTATGTGCATTTCCCTTGGTACTATCTCCCAGTTTTCCGTGTTACATTTGTCAAGAAAGTATACGCTGGGAGATTCAGATTATAGTAACCAAACCAAATTAAAAATGTGCCTGTCAGTGAAGCAGGCTTGGAGGTGGGAGGCAAAGGGGGAGCATTGGTGGAGGAAAGTTGATCCTGGTGTCAGGATTGGTGTTAGAAAGTTTATGTATACCTGAAACTCAGCCATGAATAACTTTCTAAATCATGGTGCCTAAATGAAAAAAAAATTTTTTTTAAATTATACCTAAAATATATGCTTGGAGAAAAATTAACTCCAATAGAGGTCAGGGGAGCATGTGAGAAGCCAAGGATTGAATATGGGTTGACTGCATAAACCTGGGTTGGCTGAATACAAAGCAGCACCATCCCACTTTACAATCACTCCAGCCTCCACAAAAATGCTTTTTTAAAAAATAATGGATATTGATAATAAAGGTGGAAAAGATAATATAATAAAAAGTAGGCATGGAATTAAAAGTTGCCAATGGCAGGGTACCAGATTGATAGCACGGTGGTAGGGCATTTATCATGCTGCTGCTGATCCAGGACATGCCCAGATTTGATCCCTGGCATCCCATATGGTCCTCTGAGCCTGCCAGGAGAGATTTCTGAGCCAGGAGTAGCCCCAGTGAACCACCAGATGTGACCCAAACACCAAAAAAAAAATGCCATTGGTAATTCAATGAGAGTTGGTCTGAGTTTACCAGTGAGTTGAGGTGATGGAAATGGGAGAAAACCTGTGGACATTATCTGGGAGGATGCTGGTAGTCTGCACCAGTGAGTGTGCTACTGGTGCTAAGTTTAGGCTTGAAATGCTGCTATCTAAGATATTATAAATCAAGGTGCCTAAATGGAAAAAATAAAATAAAAAAGAATAAATAATTAATATGTATCACTGGAAATACACTGCAAAAGAAAATAACTCATTCTGTTATCCAATAGTGGCTGGACTACCAGCCATGTCTAGGACCCTCTTTAATCCCTTCCATCCCCATCTTGTTTCTATTGTCATTTAAAACTCACTTTTACTTACTAATATTTTTTGGTGGCTGCCTGTGGTCCATCTTTGAAAGTGGGGTGTTGAGGTCACCTCTGAATGTGATGTTCTTGGTTTCTCCCTCAGTTCTGTTAATACTGGCTCTTTAGTTAGTTGCAATGGTCTGTACCATTGCTCTATCTTAATGATGAATCACTCTTTGTCATCATGGAGTGATTTGATTTTAATCTTTTGTGACAGAGTGAAGCTGAAAAAAAGTCCATTGTCTAGATGTGACTAGTTCCATTTTTTTCCTCTCCTTGGTTGCCATTTATATGGACTGCCCTCAGTTCTTTTAAGTTCATTTTTATAACACCATGATTTACCAAGTTTTTCAGTTTAGTATCTCAAACACACAGGCTCCAATAATAATTCCACCACCGGTGTGACTTTTCTATCACCAGTGTCCCCAGTGTCCTTCCCATGCCTTTACCAAGCCTGCCCCCTTTAACAGGCACATTACAGATTTACTTCATAGTGCTTGCTCCAACAAAATGACAAATGGAATTATCAGAGAATAGAGCAATAAAAGTCAACTTGTAATGATTGATATCGCTCACAATGATGTCCCTAAAGTCATTGTCTGAAGAGTTTCTGAACAAGTTAGTGTTGGTTGAACCTTCTGTATTACTTTTTCACTCATTGAGCTTTGGTGGGCTTCTACATAACTTTATCACCAAATTTTCTATGCTGCTTTTGGGCTGTCAGTTGTGTAAAATATGGAGGAGGCATCGTGCAGCCACATGTGTGACCTCATGCTTCAGAAGCTGTTTTAGGAACCCATCTATATGGCGGAGAAGATGAGGCATGTTGGTTGCTGGGATTACCTAAAAGGGGGGGTCTTGTCACCCCTTTCTGAGAAAGACAGAGATTTCAGGTCAGTAATTGAACTACCTGGAACATTCTGGTGGTGTGCACTGCCTTCTGTTCTTTACTTCCAGTCTGTGTGTGTCCTTAAAACTCAGATGAGTTTTTTGCAGGCAGCATATTCTGGATCTCACATTTGTATCTATTTATTCAACTCTCTACCTTCTGATTAGATATCTTAGTCCTTACCATTATAAATAATGATTTCTGAGTAAGGACTTATTATTATTTGGGCTTGGGTGGGCCTTTTTGGATTGTTTATTTACTCCTTTTTAATTTTTTCTTTTCGTTTCTTGTATACATATTGGATCCTTTTCGATAGATCTATCTTTAACTACTTTCTCATTTTTGTATTGAGTCAAGGCTTTTTCAAACTGGTCACCATAAAGCTTCCAAAAATATTTTAGAATTGTAACAGTTGATTCCAAACTGATAACTATTTCATTAATATACAAACCCTCTCTATTCTTTTACTTCTCTCATTTTAGGTCTTTGAGGTCCAATTTGACATTTTTACATTGTGTGCCCATTAACAAATTACCTAGTGCTCTAATTATTTTAAAACCTTTGTCTCTTCACTTTGAAACTTGCAGTAAAAGAGATTTATGCCCACCTACCCACCCCCTTTCACATCAGAGCATTCTGCACTGGACTCTCCATTTGTCTTTACCAGAGCCTCTGATTCTTCCATTCTTCATGCTGTCACAAGGCATCTTTCCGTTTCAACTTGAAAAACTCCATCTCCGTATTCTCATGAGGCAAGTGTGGCATGATGGATCACTTCAGCTTGTGTGTGTCTAAATACATCTGTATATTTCTTTCTTTTTAAGTAGTAGCTGTGTTCATTATTAGTAGTAAAACTGTAAACATTTATGAAGCATCATTGATGGGTTGGATAACCCAGGTAGGAATGGGCCCTCAAAAGAGCAAATAATTCGAAATGAGTGATACTAAATGTGTCTTCCACGGCAGTGTGTGTATGTGTGTATGTGTGTATGTGTGGGTGTGTCCGTGAGTTTTCAGTCTTGCTGTTGCACTTTAAGAGTTTGGCTTTGAATTCCGAACGCTTTTCTCTTTCAAAGGGACTTGCCATTCTCTCAGAGCTCCTCAGTTCAACACAGGTTCTATTTACCACTGGGAATTAATGTGTTTATAGAAAATCCATACATATACATAAGACATTGTTTTTATCCTATATGGGTCTTCCTCATTTCTGCCCATCATGGAGTCCTAAATGGCTTTTATTGATCAGTGAATTTTATTCCCAGATAAAAATTGGTATTTCAGCATGCTGCAATACCAATTGGAATAGGAATTCTGGGCCAGAGAGAATTTTGAAAGAATTTGAGGAGGTTTTAGATTACAGGGGAGAAACTTGCATGGAGCTCCATGTGTGTGGATAAAGTTATCCCAACAGTGGCTAGAGCTAGATTCTTACAAAAATGTATTTGCAAAACCCATATTACCAGCAATGGGTGTAAGAAGACTGAAACAAGAGATGACCTGGGGCAATGGTGAACCAGCTTTGGCACTTAGAGTAGGGGCATGGCACAGGGACTTTATACATCAACTTCATAACGTTAACACTGTTGTAATCATATTACCATATAAATTACTATGTAAAGAATAATAAAAATTTAAAAAGTAAACTGGAGCAGGGCTGGAGAGATAGCAGTAGGGCGTTTTTGCTTTGTGTGCGGCTGACCCAGGATGGCTGGTGGTTCATATCCTGGCATCCCATATGGTTCCCCAAGCCTGCCAGGAGTAATTTCTGGGCACTAAGCCAGGAGTAACCCCTAAGTGCCGCTGGGTGTGACCCAAAAACAAAAAAAGAAACAATCAAAATGGACTGGAGCAATAGTACAGCAGGTGAGGTGTCTTCCTTGTATACTGTAGGCCTTGGTTTGATCCCTGGCACCCTAAGCTCTGCCAGGAGTAATATTTAAGTACAGAGCCAGAAGTAAGCCCTAAGTGCCACCAGGGTCTCAATACCCACCAAAGAAAAAATAAAAACAAGTAATAAATAAATGAAAGGGTGTACTTGGAATGTGTTGCTTAGGAGTTTTCATCTGGTAAAATCCAGATGTCAATGTGCCAGCCCCACTAAAAACTATAGCTTCATCTGACAGTCCTTCACTCCAATGAACCAGGCCTGGCTCTGATTTTCCAGAACAGGAAAATGCCTTTTACCTGGATGTAGTATCAGGCCTGGGGAGAGAGTCTTCTCAGTCGTGGGTTGCTGAGCTGTCATGGAGCCAAGTGTCCTTGCCCCAGTTTTCTTCACAGGATAAATCTCTCCTGGGCAGAGCAGCTAAGGTTGTCCTTGGCTGTGGGAAGGCAGGGCAGGCTCCGTTGGTTTTGGAGAGCCATTCCTGTCAGTTATGCCGTTGTGGGAAGTGACCCCTGGCATGGGAAATGACCCCTGGCAGGAAGGCCAGCATGCATTCACAATTATAATCATTTCCCACTCCTTCAAGTCTCCTTGAACTATCTAGAATCAGTACTTTTGTGATCCTTTGATATGGCCTCATAGTATGTTCTTTTGTGCATTTGTTTGTGGGCCACATGTGGCTGTGCTCAAGGCTTACTGATAGCTCTGAACTCAGGGATCTTACTCCTGGCAGGGCTCAGGGGAATCCTATGAGGTGTTGGGGCTCAAATTCAGGTCATCTGCTAGAAAGTCATGTATCTATCCACTGTACTATCTCATCACCTCCCTTACTGACTTTGACCCCTGTAGAAGAGTGTAGAAAGGACCTTTCTAGGACAGGTGATGGCAAAGCTTGGTGACATGTGATCCTGAGTTTGAATAGCCTGTTGCCTGTACCCCCCTGTTCCTCAGTTCCCACGCCAGTCTTTATAGACTAGGGGCTCCCTCATCTCTCCTCATCATCTCCAAGTCTATCCTGGCCCTGACTCCAAGGACTCATTCAGGCCTGTACCCATGGCCCCAGCAGACCCTCCAGGTCCTTCCTGCCAAAGGTGCCTTCTCTTTTCCAGAAGTCTGGATCTAGGACACTATAGCTATATCCTCACTCAAGCAAAATAGCACCAGACTCAGTATGGACTTGAGAAGCAGGGACAATCTGGATAGTCCTTGAACAGATATATCCAGCCTCTACCCGCCTCCAGCACATCCAAGCAACCACCACTTGACTTGATCACCAGGTGTTTTAGGGAACCTCTGGCCTTCCGTTCTTTGAGTTAATTAGCATGTGCCCTGAGAATTGGCCCAAGCAGTTCCTGAGAATGCTGCTTTCAGCTGTGTGTCAACTCCAAAGGTCACCTCTGTCTACCAGGGTCTGGGGAATCCAGGCAGAGCATAGCACCTTGTGATCTTGCTCTCCTACCAAGCCTCCTATTTGGCCCCTGGGGGTTATGTACTGCCCTGGGTTAGCCCCGTGGGGCTGAGGCTTTCAGGTAAATGGTGAACAGCCTCATATATAATGGACTTTCTCGAAGGAATTCATCAACCAAAGATGGGGGACATTGGTGATGGGAATGCTGCACTCATGAAGGGTGTTCTTTTTTGACTGAAACCCAACTACAGTCATGTTTATAATCATGGTGCTTAAATAAAGATATTATTTAAAAAGAAAACAAAGTCTAAGTTCACACTTAAGCTCATAGGAAATATTCAATGACATTGGAAAGTTTGTGTTTCTGCTTTTCTGCATTTCCCCACCTGAGGTCAAGTGTCTGAAACCTTCCACTTTCTTGACTGTCTGTATCTGTAACCTCTATTGTATGCTTGACTTCCCAATGCCTGATGTGGGGGGAGGCAATGTGCTGAGATAGTGAGGAACCTTTATTTCTATGTTCTATTTCATTATGGATGTGAAAAAAATAAAAACACAATGCAGAAGGGCCAAAGAGATAGTACAGGGACCGGAGAGATAGCATAGCGGTAAGGCATTTGCCTTGAAGGATGGTGTTTCAAATCCCGGTGTCCCATATGGTCCCCCAAGCCAGGAGCAATTTCTAAGGGTAGTGCCAAGAGTAGCCCCTGAGCACTGCCGGGTATGATCCAAAAACCAAAAACCAAATGAATAAATAAATAAATAAATAACAACAACAAGAGATAGTACAATGAATAGGGTGTTTGCCTTAAATTCAGTTCTCTGGGCTTAATTCCAGACAATGAAGTCTCCTGAACCCTCCAGGAGTAATTCCCTGAGCACCACCAAATGTGCCCCCTTCAAAAAAGGGGGGACACAATTCAGAAGCTTGAAAGAGAGAGCAGCAGGTAGGATGCTTGCCTTGCGTGCAGCCAATCCAGATTCAATGTCCAGTACTCTCTAAGGTTCCATGAGGCCCACCAGGAAGGATCCCTGAGTACAGAGCCTGAGCATCGCCAGGTGTGAACCCCTTAAAAGTGAAAACATGCTCACAGAGCAAGCCATGTCTGATCTGCAGGAAGGCTGGGAGCTTAGAATAGGAGGGCAGTGTTGGTCAATTTGTGTTCAGGAAAATAGTGGCCAGGTATCCACTCTGGAGAGTCAGACAGCTGGGGACAGGAAAGCTTTTTCCAGGAGAGAAGCAATGTCTCTGGGATCCCTTGGAAGTCAACAGTAGATTTTAGGAGCCAGAGCTGTGGCGCAGCCTTGCACATGGCTGACCTAGAATGGACCACAGTTTGATCCCCCTGCGTCCCATATGGCCCCCAATCCAGGAGCGATTTCTGAGCACATAGCCAGGAGTAACCCCTGAGCATCACCGGGTGTGGCCCCCAAACCCTCCCAAATTTGGAAGGAAAGAAAGATAAGAAAGAAAGAAAGAAAGAAAGAAAGAAAGAAAGAAAGAAAGAAAGAAAGAAAGAAAGAAAGAAAGAAAGAAAGAAAGAAAGAAAGAAAGAAAGAAAGAAGTAGATTTTTAAGCAAGCATGGGGTGAAGATGAAGACTGAAGGGATGAAGACTGAAGCTGATGAGTCATTCGTTGTCCCTTCAGGCATTTCTGACCTCTGGGAAGGTCTAAAATATCATCGGTTCCCCTTATGTCCCAGCCCCGCAACTTTCAGCAGGAAAGTTCAGGTAACCCAACCCAGCTGCGTCTGCTTCCAGATCTTTTTACAACCCCAACAATCCAGGAATCTGGAGTGATAGTCTAGCAAGGGATAATATTTGCCGTGCATATGTCTGACCCACATTTGACCTCTGACATATCACGTGGTCCCCTGAGTACCACCAAGAGTGATTCTTAGTGTAGAGTCAGGAGTAAGCCCTCAACATCTCCAGCTGTGGCTCCAAAACAAAACAAACACAGTTATAACAAAACAAAAACAAAACCCAATGACCCAGTTCCCAGCTCACTGGCCTCTAGCAGCCTCTCAAGGTGGACCCAGGCTCAGGTCTCCACTCTCCAGTGATGCTGCAGTCAGGTAAGGTTGGAGAGTGCTCATTCTGAGTAGGCTCTCAGGATTCAATGGTGGCCCCTGCTGAGAGTCCAGGCAGGGTGGCATGGAGGGATTTCATCTGTCAACTTGCGTTTTCAGAAAGATCAGGGAGTCCTTTTTATGCATCTTGAAATTTGTCCCACATCTATGAGTAGTACTTCCCTTGCAGCCCTGCATAGGGTGGGAAGCAAGGCAGAGAGTGCAACAACTTAAGAGCATCTTAAGCCAGAGTAAAGAAGACAAGATCTGGGAGCTGAAGCCATAGCCTAGCAGGGAGGCATTTGCCTTGCACACGACCAACAGGAATTTGATCCCTGACATCCTGCTAGGATGACCCTGCCAGGAGTAAATCCTGAATGTAAAATGAGGAGTAATCCCTGAACACCACTGTTTGTGGCCAAAAACTCAATAAAAGCAGACAATAAGTAATAATAATAAAGGAGACAAGATCTACTGGAGAGATATAGATTACAATTGCCAGGTATATATTGGTTTGAGGGTCACACCTGGCGGTGCCGAGAACTGAACCTGGCTCAGGTGCGTGCAAGGCTGATTTCTTCACAGGACGCTTTCTCTTGCCCCTAACTTACCTTTGGTGGTCACAGAGGCTCCTACATGCTAAGGCAGGATGCAGAGAGAAGATATGTCCCTATCAGAGTTGTCCCCAGGGGCAGGAAGCGCTGTCCTACTTCCCTATGGAGAATCCCAGCTCTGACTCAGGTCAAGGCATGGGAGTGGGGGTGGGGGTAGGCAGCTGTCATCAGCATGTGTAGGAGCAGGGACATGGGAGGGTCCCCCACAATCAACTGAATAACCCAGAGGAGGAGCAGCAGACCAGAGTCTCTCTCTTCTGGAGAGTTCTGGCAGCAAGGGCTCCTAGAGGCTGTGCTCCCCAACGCAAGGATCTTGCACATGTGTTTCCCATTGGCAGCCCTGGGAGTGGGCCTGCCTCAGCGGCTCCCGGACAGAGTTGGGTTTCAAAGCCCGCAGCCAGGAACGCTGTTCAGGAAATTCTTCAGGCCTGGGCAGGGACGCACTTGGCTGCCTCTGGCGGGGCTGGAAAATCTGACCGATCCAGAGAGGCTTGTCCAAGGGCTGGGCTCTGCTGCCTTCCCACCTCCCTGGGAGGCGGGCCCCCTGCTCTCCCCAGCGGCCAGGGCCTGGGCGCTGAGCAGCACACAGCAGAGGTAGGCTGGGACCATGCTCTCCTTTGGGCCTCCCCTTCCCCACACCCCTCCTCATCCCCGTTTTCTGTTGCTTTGCCAGAATCCCCAAGATAGGGGGTGGGTGTGCGTGTTGTCTGTGTGAGGGACTACGAAACTCTCCACTTCAACAGCTGCTGTGGACACAGGCTTCTTTATCTCTCACTGCCATCTATGAGCCAGTTTCCAGCAAAGCCAAGACAACTTTAGCAAGTTGGGGTGGGGGTAGTGCTGGTGGGGTGGGGGGTGGAGGGGACTAGATTTGTCGCTATGCTGACTTTGTCAAGTAACTCCATGAAGGAGCGAGCAGCAAGAATATTAGAGTAGAAGCTGTGCTGTCAGTCTCCAAGCTGGCAGGAGGAACTGCAGACAGTCGTGCTCTCTGGGGGCCCAGGAAGGGGTGGCCACCCGATTTCTATTTTGGAGTAGAACTGCACAGTGGAACTGGTGTGTGTGTGTGTGCATTTGTCTGTATGTTGTGTGTGTGTATGTGTGTGTGTGTGTGTGTGTGTGTGTGTGTGTGTTTGTGTGCGTGCTCGCGCGTTTGCATGTGCCTGGCACTCCTGTCTTGCCCAGAGAACATTTGCCTGTTACTGGGAGCTGGGGAGAGATTCACTTAAACGTGAGCTGGGCTGGCCGGTGTCCTTCCATTTTCGTCATCATGTCTGTTTGATTCTAAGTTGTGGTAAAGGGCATTTTGACTCACCCCACGTTTTTCAATCTTAAGAGCTCCATGCCCCGTTGTGATGCCAAAAACAGTCATTGATTGGAGGAGACCAGAGTTCTAAGTGGAACCACAGTAGCAACTTCCTTTTGTGTGTGTGTGAGTGGGGGAGTGGCGGAGTTTGGGGCTCAGAGTTTCTGGGGAACCACTCCAAATAGTCTGTGACCAAATGAAACAGTTAAATGCTTAGACTTTGCAGTGCCAGAGCCCCCCCATCCCCGGCACACACATACACAGCTGTGCTAGGGGGCATGTGGTGCCAGAAATCAAAGTGGGTTCTCATGGCCTGGAAAGCTTGTACCTCTGATCCCTGTGTTAGCACCCTGATTCCCACACAAGAGTATCTTAATTTCATTGGTTCTCTCATGCTGCTCTCCCCTAAGAAGTATTTTAAAGCTACATCAAGATATGAATAATAATTGCCCTCCCACATGCATTTGTTCTGGGCCAGTCTAGAACCCCACCCCACCCCCTACTCTTATGTGCCCAAGAAAGTGAAGTAACAGGTCGGAGTGGGAGAGTTCAGTGCCTGCATTAAAGAACGAAGCACAACTTCAGAAAAGTGAGTGGATCCTGGGAACTACTTTGGGGTTCTGATCCCAGACAACTGGACTGCTCTGACTTTCACGAATTGGGGGGCCTTGGGGTGGAGGGTAGGCTGCTGGCTGCTTCTTGAATGGTGCCAGAGGGGCCACATCTACACAGAAGAGAGCTCGTGTAAGAATGCCAGTGCTCGGTGCAGAATTTTGGGACCCTCAGAAAGTCAGCAATAGTACAGCAGGGATGGCACTTGCCTTGGACATGGATGTCCTGGGTTGGATCCCCAGCACCCTATAGGGTCTCCTGAGCCCAGCCAGAGTGATTCCTGAACTCAGCTAAGAGGAATCCTTGAGCACAACTGGATATAACCTCAAAACAAAACTGTAGAATTCTGGAATTCTTGGAGAGAGCACAGAGGAGACAGTGAGGTGTGAGGTGGGGGGTTGGTATTGGTGGTGAGAGAAAGAAGGGGCCTGGTGAACCCCAGTTTTGGGCTAGCCTGCCTTCCTTGATTCTCACATGCAAGATATGGAACCAAGAAGGAACAGGTAGTAGAGTTGAGCAGTGTTCCAAGTCCTCTTGACCATGCTTGTGGAACCCCAAGTGATGCAAGGCCAGCACCCTACTTGCTGTGCTACCTCTCTGACCCATGATTTTATACTCTGAGTGGTTCACTGATGAGTCTCTCCCTGCTCTCCCTCCTCTCTGGAGTTCTGATGAGGTGGGAGGATTTGGTGGCTGCAGGGCGTGGGCTCAGAGGGGTGCGGCCGAGGTCAGAACAGACAGTGAGAATGTGCTGGCTATTTCCGCAGCGCCTACTGAGTGGGCAGTGGGCAAGATGGTTTAGAAGTGCCAGTGCCTGGGCTAGAGAGAGTCTGAGAGCTGAGATGTCAGAGCTCTCCAAGCTCTGCAAGTGGCAGGAATTCACTGGAGGGCACAGAACAGGGTGCAGCCCTGTGGTCTGGCCCAGTTCAGGAGGGAAAAGGCCAGCTTCAGCCCTTCTAAGTGACTGGCAAACAGGAGCTAGAGTGGGGAGTGGAGTGGGCCAGAGGGTTGGTCCCAGAAAGGAAAGAAGACACAGCATAGGCACTCCAGGTGTACCCAGAACCCACCTGCTCCTGGAACAAATAGTGCATGGGTGAAGGTGGGTCCCCACTGGTCCCTCCCCCACCCTTATGCTAGTGTTCTCTTCTCCTCACCCTGAGACTGTGGGCGGGTGCTGCCCTGTGTTGCCCCTGCTGGCAGCTGTCAAAGGCACATTGGGCAAGAATGTTCTCTGGAGTCACATTACTGTGTGAGTGGTGGCGCCTGGACCATATTTTTAGCCCATGTTTGTTGTCCACGGGGAAGATCCTGAGGGTGAATGAAGGGAGCAGGTGTGGCAGGACCCAGCCCAGAGGCCTGGCTTATCTGCTGGTTCTCGGGAAGGTGGAGCCAGCTAAGCTCACTGCTAGCCCATAGGCCTCACAGACTCCCATTTCTCTGTTTCTTTCTTTGCAGAGCCTTGTCTAGGTTTGTTGGGTAGACCTGGGGCTGGTTTTATGGGCCAGGCTGTCCCAGTGCCTGGCAGGGATTCAGGGGACATGTCTATGTAGGACAGACAGCACCTAAGGCCAGACTCCCTAACTTCCCTCTTAGTGTTTCCCACACCTTCCTTCCTCAGTACCTGGGTGAATTCCCTTAAGAAAACAATGTTTTGGGGTCCCAGAGAGATAGCATGGAGGTAAGGCATTTGCCTCACATGCAGAAGGTCGGGGGTTCAAATCTCGGCATTCCATATGGTCCCCTGAGCCTGCCAGGAGCGATTTCTGAGTGTAGAACCAGAAGTAACCCCAGAGCGCTGCCGGGTATGACCCAAACCTCCCCCCCCCCCAAAAAAAAAAGTAAATAAATAAAAGAATGTTTTTTTTTTTGGTTTGGTTTGGTTTGGTTTTTGGGCCACACCCAGTTACCCTCAGGAGTTACTCCTGGCTATGCATTCAGAAATGGCTCCTGGCTTGGGGACCATATGGGATCAAACTGAGGTTTGATCTGGGTCATCCACATGCAAGGCAAAGGCCTACTGCTGTGCCACCAATCCAGCCCCAACAATCTTCTTTTTTTGGCAGAAGGTGAGGATGTTTTGACAGAAGGTGGGGATGTAAGAGAGGGTTCACACCCAGTGATGCTCAGGGGTTACTCCTGGCAGTATTTGATGGACCATATGGGATGCCAGGATAGGACTCAGTGAACTACTCCAGCTTCAACTAATAATCACAGTGTTTTTTTTTTGTTTGTTTTTTTTTGCTTTTTGGGCCACACCCAGTGATGTTCAGGGGTTACTCCTGGCTATGCACTCAGAAATCGCTCCTGGCTTGGTGGACCATATGGGACACTGGGGGATCGAACTGCGGTCCATCCTAGGTTAGCATGAGCAAGGCAAATGCCCTTCTGCTTGCACCACCTTGCCAGCCCTGTAATGATCACTTTTAATGCTCCACACTTCCTGACGTGCCCATGGGCCTGTGAAAGCTGCCCACTCTCACTCAAAAGGACGTGTGTGTTTATGTGTGTACATTTGTGTATAGTCCTGAATTTGCATATATGTATGTGTATGCATTTATATAATGGGCATGCATATGTGTGTATGCATTTATATAGGTGTGCTTGAGTGCATGTATATGCATTTGTATACAGGCATGTGCGGGCTTGTATCCATGTATAAGTGTGGGCAGAGCCTGCTCTGTTCACAATGACACCCAAACATCTTCTCATCCACCAGAGCGGCTGATCTGTAGTGAGGTGCAAGCATGGGCACGTGGCTCGTGGGCACCAGGCTTGTTCATTCCCAAACTAAGATCTTACTCCCCAGAACCCCATTAGGGACACAAATGTGCTGACAGTCCATTGTTAAGCCTGGAGGTTTTTCTCTTCCAGGTCTTGTCCCTAAATCCCAGACTCACCTCACGATGCCTTGGTGACATCCCATCCCAACTCAGTAGTCCTCACAGACATCATGTGGACTTTCTGCTCTGCAGAGCTTTCCCTCCACAACATACCCCTACGCTACTCCCAGTACCCCAGTACTCCCAGTACCCCCGCTCATGCTAGAACTTACTTGGTGTCTTGCTTCTCCCTCAGGCCCCAAGTCCAGCCATTTACATGCTGGCCTCTCTACATCTGCTGGCAGTGCTGCAGTCAGAACCCACATGATCCCCAATCCTTCCCAGACTCTGCTTCCCATTTGGCTGCTGTCACCTTTAGTTGTGACAACCTTGTGCTCCTGCATTTCCTCCTGCAAAAGCATCTAGTCCTGAGGGTCCCAGATAGAGGCAAGCGTGGGATTAGATGCTGCCTGTGCTCTGGCTCTGGAAAACTGTCCCACCATGTAGTATGCAGTCTCTACACTTTCCCCATGCTCCCCTTCTACATACATTTCTATGGGAGTGGAGGAGTAGTGGTTGTGCTAAGGAAACTACTGTTTATATCCACACACTCGAGCAGAGTCATGCAGGGAAAAAGTCCTCATCGTCTTGTCCTTGGAAAACAAGCATGGAGTGTCAGAGGTTGCAATTCTCCAGCATTTGCACCATCCAGGAGCATGTCACAGGAACCAGTATTTCCTTTTCTGACTGGGTTTTGGGAGAACAGTGTTGATTGGAACATAAAAGCTGAGAGTATGCATTGGTTACAATTGCCTCTGGGGTGCCCAGCATTAGCTGGCCAAGAGAAATGCCTTATATGGACCTCTGAGCTTGGATAAGCTGTGGGTGCAGAGAGCTGCATGCGTCAGGGCCCTCAGAATCAACACACTGTGAGTGAGAAACTGTGTCTACGCCTGGATTTTCCAACATGGCCAGAGTCCTCTGCAGAATGTGTGGCCCCCTCCTGTGTGGATTAGCTACACCATTCACAGTGAGGGTGAAGCTCACTACATGTTTGTATCTGGGCTGGTGCTGCTCAGAGATTGGTGGCTCACTGTAGGGGTCCGAGGCTACAGCCATGCTTCGCTGGAGACCCTCAGAGCCTCCTGGTAATGATGAGGTTTTCAGGACTTTGCCCAGAGAGCTTGTGAGGTGGTGTGCAGGGGTGGGGCCAGACTCATACTCAGCAAATATTGCTCTCCTGTCTCCACATCTTGGGTCCCCTTTCTGACTTTTTGGAAATGTCGCATCTAATGATGCTCAGGGGTTGGTTACTCCTGGCTCTGTGTCAGGAATCACTCCTGGTGGTACTCAGGGGGATGTATGGGATGCTGAGGATCAAACCCATGCCAGCCACATGCAAGGCAAGTGCCCTCCCTGTACTGTCTTCAACCCTGCTCAATGACCATTTTCTGGAAATCTTGACACAGAGGGATCAAAGGGCACAGACTTTCTCCCTGAAATGTGGGCATGGACAGGCCTACAGTTCCTGGGAGAGAGATATGTTTCTAGAGGAGGGGACATGGCTTTGGTGTCAATTCTTTCTGTTGGAGAGACATGTTTTTTGGGGGGGACACAACTGTGGGGGTATACGGCTCTATAGAAGATAACACAGCTGTGGAATGCAGTTCTTTGGGAAACACAATTCTTTGTGGGACCCTGCTCTGTGGAGTACATGGTTCAGTCAGGAATATGGTTCCAAGGGGGATACAGCTCAGTGAGGGGGGCATTGCTTTGTGCGGGACCCTGCTTTGTGGGGGACATGGCTCTTTTCAGAATAAGGCTCTTTGTGGGGCACAGCTTTTTGGAGAGACATGACTCCAGGGAAACACAGATCTTTGGGGGGACATGACAGTGTGAGGCATGGTTTATGGGATGTATGTTGCAGAGCCACTGGGACACACTAGGACCAACTCTCCTCATCCAATCTCTCTCATCCATCCTGGTAACAGGTTCTTTCTCTTTCTCCCTCCCTCCCTGCCTACCCCCAGATGCCCCAAGAACAGTTCCCGCACGCCCGCAGCGCCCTGCCTGGTATCGAAGGCCCCCAAGTCTACAAGGTGGGCATCTATGGCTGGAGGAAGCGCTGCCTCTACTTCTTTGTCCTGCTCCTCATGATCCTCATCCTGGTGAACTTGGCCATGACCATATGGATACTCAAAGTCATGAACTTCACAATTGTAAGTGACTCACCAGGCTCTGTGGCCACCCTATTGAGACTGGTGAAGCTTTGACCTGTATGTCACTTCCCATACAGACCCACTGCCCTTTGTTGTTACATAATTGCATGGAGATGAAGGATTGAAGACACGTTAGACAGACAGAATCAATGTCCTTAATTATAGTAATTGGTGATGATGAACCCATAGAGATCCTTCTGGAACATTCCCAGGTTATAGGGAGTGAGACAGTGGGGGATGTTGAATCAGTGGTCTTTTTACAGGAGCTGGTATGTCTAACAGATGTCACCCTATTTGACTCTCTTTTTTTTTGGGGGGGGTCACAACCAACAGTATTCAGGGGTTACTCCTGGCTCTACACTCAGAAATTGCTCCTGGCAGGCTCAGGGGATCATATGGGATACCGAGATTCAAATCACTGTTCTTCTGCATAAAAGGCCTATGCCCTACCTCCATGCTATCTCTTCGGCCCCCTATTTGACTCTCTTTTTTAAATGTTTTTCCTTTCCTGGCAAGAAGTTGAGTCAAAGTCCCTAAAGGGCAGGGAATGGGAATGGGGGTGACAGTGTGGGTGCTGAAGCCATACCTTGGGAAATGTGATGATAAACATCTCTGTCTTCAAGAATCTTCTAGAATCTGCTATCTCCAGAAAGCTTGTTAGAAGTGGTATATGTAAATAGAGCATGTAAAGGGACCATGTAAACAGCCTAGAGAAACTTAATAGCACTGTGATATGAAGGCACTGCTCTTATGAAATAGGCTCTTTTCTGGTATTAGTGGTGGTCAAAATTCAGTGTTCTCAGAGCTTTTCCAAAGCAAGTGCTTAGGAGGTGAGAATCATGCCATTAGCCCCAATTGGTGCTTCATCACCTCAACACCTGGGAACACGCAGCGATAAAGCATCCAGAAATTGGTGTTTGCTTGCAAGTTAAAAGCATGTTTTCCATCCATCACAGGTAGAAAACAGATTATTCTAGGCTATAATTCTATTCAGCAAATAATAATTTGCTAGCAGTAAAGAGCTTCACAAAGAGTGAGGTGTAAGTCAGAGGTCATGTGGGGTAAAGGGGAGCAGAACAAAGGAAGTAGATGGAGTTAAGATTTTAATGCATGGATGTAGAAAAGCTGAGAACAGTGTTTCTTAATATCTCCTGTAGACGCCCAGGATATTCTTGTGGGGGGGTTGTTACAGGTAAAAAATCACAGAACTGGAAAGAGAAACAACATAATGACTTGGGGTTAACTGGCAGAACACAGTGGGAAGTGGGCACAGAAAGGAAACCAGGTCCAATGGATGCTGGGAAACATGGTGAACAAACTGATCTGGAAGAAAGCACAATTGCTTTGTGGACCTTCCTATGTGGCCTTGTGGGATCTGGGCAGATTTTCCCCAAAATACTCCATTGTTCTGAATGTGATTTGTTGCTCTGGGAGCTCATCAGAAAGAGTTTGGTGGGCTGGACAGAACAGCCACTAAGCACATGCATGGTACCCCTGGGAGTTATCCAGGAAGGACCCTTCCCCATAGCTCCCTGGACAAACACCCACCATGCCTGCCCCAGAAGTAAAGTGAGAAAATCCCATCTCAGCTTGCTTGAGGCAGAATTTCTGGACTTTGTTTCTAGACAGTAAGACACATACAGTTTTAGTGTGAACCCCTAGGAACAATCCCAAGTCTCCTTGACCCAGCCTAGAACATAATCTAGTGCTCAGAGGTTACTCGTGCCTCTTTGCTCAGGAATCACTCCTGGTAATGCTTGGAGGACTTTATGGGATTCAAGAGATCAAATCAAGGTTGGGCCCATGCAAGGCAAATGTGCTACAGACTGTGCTATCACTCTGGCTTCCTCTCATTTCATCTTCAAGATAGCTCTACAGAGCTGTAAATGCTGACTCCATATGGTCCAGGGAGATGTCCACGCTCAGAGATGTTGAGCAACTTGTAAAAGACACACAGAAGGAAGGGCAAGAGCTGGGCTGAGCTTTAGAGTCCACCTTGTCCACCATGGGGTAACTCCAATCCAACTCAGAACTCAGAAGGAGACTCTTGGCCTCCCCCATCATCCCAGCAGTGCAAGTTCATTACTGTGGAGAGCAGTCCAGGGTTGCTGTGAGATTTCTGTGTTGCCTCACTCTATTCATACTATGCAGCTTTCTCTTTGCTTCTCACTTCATTGCTGCATCCTGGTCCTAAGGCTGTTCATTCTAGGCTCTGGGCAAGGACCACTAAAGGAAGAAGCATTTAGAGCCACCTCTGTCCCCTGAGAAGAGGCTCAGAACCACCACACAGATATGTGAGTCTCAACAGTGCCATGTCAAGGGGAAGGGCTCAGACTTGTGGGACCTGGCTGTATGCATCAATGATTGTATGACTTCTAGTCAGTGCCTTGAGTTCTCTGAGCCACAGTACCCGTGCTTTGAGCCACAGTATTGCTCAAAGCTAAGCACAGCCTTCCTCAAGGCAACCTAGGAAGAAGAAACAATGGAATGTGTGCAGGGTTCAAGGAATGGAGTCTTGGACTTGCAGGATCCTTCTGCACTGAGCACTGCTTGAGAAGTGTCTTTTTCTGGAACCTTCTATAGGGAGGTGCTACTGGGATGCAGTTTTGCCAGGGTGGAGGGACTGTGAGAAGTGTTTATTCCCAATCTCTTGTTGGGGCACTGCCTGGTTTCCCGCCTTCTGAAGCTGAGAGAACACTGGGTCTTTGTCTTTGGGGCTTTGGCTGGCCCTCAAGGCACAGGAGCCTTCTATCTGCTCTATTGATGGGTGTGTGTTTGAGTGTCTGTGAGAGAGGAGAGTCTGTGAGTGTTATGTCTGTGAGAGCATCTATGTATATGTGTGAGCAAGTGGGTGTGTGTATATGCAACTTTTGGTGTGTAAACATATATTTGAATATGTTAGTATGCATGCATGAGTGCACCTGTGTTTTAATGTCTGTTTTCACGAGAGTAGGTCTATGTGAATGTATGACAATGAGTGTATGTTTTTAGAGTTATAGGCATGTGTGAGTGTGAGAATAAGTGTGTGTGAATGAATTTATGTGTGAATGTATATGAGAGAGTATGGATCTGTGTGAAAAGTTATGAGTTTGGGTGTTTTGGTGTGTGTGTAAGTGGGGTTGTGTGTGAGTGAATGGGACAAGTATGTGTAAGAGCATGTGTGAGTCTGTGTTTCTGTGTAAGAGCTTCTGAGTATGCTTTAGTGCATGTGTGTGAGTGTATTTGTGTACATATGTATGTGTTTTGTATATTTTTAAATATATATACATATATATACATATATATATATATATATATATATATATATATATATATATATATGAGTGGGTTTGTGTGTGCATATTGAGGTTGTGGTTTGCTGAATTTCTACATTTTTCTGTTTTCCCCAAAGCCCAGGAGCCTCCTCTGATAACCCAAGACCAACTTTTGGTCTTAGCACCGTAGATTGTTCATCATTTTGTGGAACACACTGTGAGGAAATCATTAGGAGGAAGTAGCCACTGTAGATTCAGATGGGAAAGATGGACTCAGAGAACTTGTGATAGTTTTTACAAGGAAGCACGTGTTGATTTATGAAGGCAGCAGATTCTAAATGAGGCTGGTGCCCAAATTAGGTAGTGAAAAGGTTGTGTTTTGGAGTTTGGTGTTTGTTTATTTGGTTGGTTGGTTGGTTTGGTTTTGGGTCCACAACTGGCAATGCTCAGGGCTCTGCAATCAGGGATCACTCCTCCTGGTGCTTAGGGGACTATATAGGATACTGGGGATTAAACCAAAGTGCTCTCCCTACTATTTTCTTGCTTGGCCCTGAAGGGTATTTTTAATCAAGACCTTCTGCTAACTACCATTCTTATGGAACACATGCCATCTGGAACTGAAGCCTGAGTGCAGAGGAGGAGAACATCTAAAAAATAGTATGTGAATCTTATGGTTATGTGCATCTTGTAGAGCAAAAAAAAAAAAGTACCTATTTCAATAATGGGAAAGGAGCAGCCTAGAGCATGAAATCACTTCAGAGCTGGAATCAGGGTCCTGGTCTCAGTCCTGGAGAAAGGTATACGGTTTGCCTCCCTCCAGCCACTCTTAGAACACTGTAAATGAATGAACTGGTCTGAATGAATGCATGAGAAGTGTATGACATTGATGCTACATGGCTGCTAGATCACAGGGGAGCATGACAGCATGCTCTGACCCAGAATGAAGGTTCTACCATCACAGCTTATCCAACAGTCCCAGTCCTTCCATATGTAGCCACTATGTTGTGACAACAGATAGGTTGAGTCCCAGAATGCCCGACTTCTGCAGGTTCCCTACACGATTAAGGATGGTTTGGAGCATGACAGAGGCTGGACACTGGGATCCTGCCATCAATTGAGAAATTAATTGGGTGGATTTGCTTCTATGGGGGCTGTTTCTTTAGAACATCACTAAGCTCAATATGAGTGCCTAAGGTTATATAGGGAGTCTATTTTGTTCAGTTTGTTGCTTACTCGGAGGGAAAAAATGAAAGGGTAGGGAAGGGAAGAGAAGAAAAAAGGGAAGGAAAGGAGAAAAGAAAAGAAAAGGAAAAAGGTGAAAAGAAAGAAAAGGAAAGGAAAGGAAAAGGAAAGGAAAGGAAAGGAAAGGGGAAAGGAAAAGAGAAAGTAAATGAAAGGAGAAAGGAAAGAAGAAAGGAAAGGAAAAAGGAAAGGAGAGGAGAAAGGAAAGGAAAGGAGGAAGGAAGGAAGGAAGGAAGGAAGGAAGGAAGGAAGGAAGGAAGGAAGGAAGGAAGGAAGGAAGGAAGGAAAGAAGGAAAAATAAAACAAAACAAAACAAAAAACTGTTATTTTAATGCCTGATACTGGGTGACTATTTGACGGGAGTATGAAAGAGGCACTGGTCAAAATAGGAGGCTTGTTTGTTTTTGTTTTGAGCCAATACCCAGTGGTGCTTAGGGCTTACTCCTGACACTGTGCTCAAGAATCACTCCTGGTAGGACTCAGGGACCCTGTGAGACACCAGGGTTGAACCTGGGTTGCCAATGTACAAACAAGTGCCCTCCCTGCTGTACTATCACTCCAGCCCCTGGATGGTTTTTATTTTTAATTTTGTTTTATTGAGACTTTGTGATTTACAAAGTTCTTCATAGTTGGATTTTAGACATACAATGAATCAGGGCCAATCCCATCACCAATGTCCACATCCCTTCACCAGTGATCCCAGAGTACATCCCATTCAACCATCTTTTGTCCCCTGGCCTGCCAGTATAATAGGCCCATTTAGATTGCTATAGTTTAGGTCTCTTGATTATATTGTGTTGACGTTGGCTTCGATTTTAGTTCTGTCCTTTTTTATCTCACCAATACACTTGAGACCACTTGGCCTGAGGCCCCCAGACTTCCAGTCTGGCTCAGGCCATGGAGCTATGCTGGAAGTTGCAAGAACACTGGGATTGTACCTTGTCTCTGACTGGGAGGAAGAAAGTGGCTCTAGAGCTGAAAACTCAGGCTGGGGGAAGGGGCTGCACCAGGAAAGTCTATCATTACACAGATTAGAGATGCAATTGAGAGGTTCAGAACATCATTGCCCACCAATTACCTAGCAACTCTACCTTGTCATTGGAGTACTACTTGGGGCCTTTCCCTAAACCGTGCCATGGTTTTTCTCCACAAAAAATTCCAAAGCAGAGGTCTGGCATGATAGTATGGTGAGGAGGGTGCTTGCCTGGTATTTGGTTGACCTGGGTTCAATCCATGGTAGCCCAAAGTGTCCCCTGATCACCAGCAGGAGTGATTCCTGAGTGCAAAGTTAAGAGTAACCCTTGAACATCGCTGGACATGGCTCCTAAAACAAGTAAAACAGGAATATTGATTCCATTTGGTTTGTTCCCAGCATCCACAGGAAAACTCAGAAGGGCTGTAGTGGACTCCCTAGTGGCTGAGAGAATGTCACTGCGCTATTAGTTCCCACTTTTGATTGTTTGCATTTAATTAAGGGGTATTCTGGAGAGAATGAAGGACAGCATCACCTCAAAATTCTGCCTTTGAAGCTTGAATAATTGGCTGGAATGCCTGGGTCTGTGACTTGCTGAAATGACATAAGTCTCCAGATGGTGCCTCAAAAAGGTTCTCATCAAAGCTCAGAGGATTTCATTTTCTCAACCAAATCGAAACTTCCCGAGCCCAAAATCTTGATATGTCAAGTGTTGGTGAAATTGATAGAAGCATAATTCATCTCAGTGAATCATTTACATCATTTTGGATTTGGGTCTCCCCAACCCGCCAATCCTGCAGTCACCTTTTCTCAGTTCACCTCTAAACATCGCATATCATATTATATTCTAGCTCTCCCTGGTAAAGCTAAATCCATATGCATAGCTCCACAAGTATGTCCCTCTTTCCTCTGATTTATGGCTTCCATCCTGGGAGGCAGTGAGCAGCTTTGCAAACCATGTGTTCTGTTTGGAAAAAGCACAGCAAAAGAAAGGCCGGGTAGCTGTTGCTTCAGCTTTGATGGAAGCTAAGGGGTAATTAGCAATCTGATTTCCGTGTGTTGCCTCAGCCTGTGCTTTCTCATAAAGTTCCCTGCATGCTTTCAATCCACTTGAGTGGCAGCTCAAATGACATTGATCAGTTTCATATCCCAGAGAATGCCTCTTACTTCAAAAACCTCTGCATTTTCACCTTTCTCGTCCTAAGAATGGTAACATTACCTTTAGCACAAGTGATTCCCTTCACAGGGGTCTTTGGAAAATCATAATGAACCCTTAATCTCTGTCTAACCTCTGATGTGCTCTCTTTTTTTTTGGAGGGGGGGGCTTACATTCTCCCACAGTGGTGCTCAGGAATTACTCCAGGGCTCAGGTGACCCTATAGGGTGCTGGAGATTGAATTTGGGTCATCATTTGTGCAAGACAAGCACCCTCCCTGCTCAGTCCCTGATGCCTGCTCTCTTGATCAGCAGATCATTTTTTTTCTGGCGAGTTCCCTGGTCAACCCACCCAATAAGACTGTCACTCAGTGGTCACATGGAGATGTGGTATTCTACCTTTAATGTTTTTCTGAAAGGGGTTGTATAGTGCTTTGTGACTTTGGTGAAAGCACCAGTCAGACAGTCAGCCTCACCATCTTGGATAAAGTAATAGGAAAAATATTGAGTCATAACAATACTCACACTCAAGAGTCTGAAATCCAGAAAGTTTATTGGAAAGTAGAAGAAAAAGAAAAAGAAACTCCCCAACTGAGGAGGTACTTAGTACGTGACTAAATTTAGTATGTCTTGTTTTGCTGGGTGGAGTTAATAGGGACACTGAGTATTAGTATTAACTTGTCAAGTGATAAGAATAGTATTGAAGAGTCATAGCAGTAGCATAGTGGGTAGGGTAGGGCATTGCCTTGTACATGGCTGACCTGGGTTTGATCCTTGGCCTTCCATATGATCCCCTGAGCCTACCAAGAGTACTTTCTGAACAAGAGTCAGGAGTAAGCAGTGAATATTGCTGGGTGTGCATATCCCCCCTCCCCAAATGTAATAGAGGCTGCAGAGATCTGACAAAGAGTGATCTGGCCTATTTAGGCCCTTTGGGGTTCTCTTGTTGACCATTTGCCTTCATTTTCACCCATTATCTCTTAATATCTGTAAGCCAAGGTTCTGGGCCAGAATTTATGGTCTTGGGAAACAGAAAACTTTTTTTCCTCAGAAAGAGCCCAAGATTTTGTGGGAATGTATAAAATGTGGAACAGCTAAACAAAGCTGCTCAAAGAATCTGCCAAAGGGGAAATTGAGGCTACTTCTTTCATCATGGAAAATATTAACTGACTCCACCTCAGTGGAAAGTGGGCTCCCCAAACAACTTAAGAGAACCCTAGAGATCTAGGCAATTCTACCCTTTGCATCTTGCCCAAGAACACAGATTTGCTCCATTGGGGAAGATTATGCATAGCCATGTTGCTGCAGGACTGCAATCAGGGCCAAGGGTACCCACTTAGATGGGGAGTGCTAACTTTCCAAGTGTAAAACCCTAAGTTTGGTCCCCAGTAGTGCAAAAAAAGAAGATCACCATTGTCAATCTACAACAGCCAAAGTTCATGAGGATTGAAAGGCAAGGACAGTGCATGTGGCATCTGAGAAGAGTCAGAAAGAGGACAAACACTGGTGCCTCTGATGTGTCCTCCTTCCCCTTTCCAGTGATGTGCTCCCCTTCATGCTCCCAGGTTCTGGCCCCAACTGGTGGTTTGTACTCCACAAGGAAGAACATTGATGTGTAACTGTTCTAACCTGCTGTTTGTTCTGGCTGTGCTCCTCCTTGGTGCTGTGACTCCATTGCAGTCCCTCCTGGCCCCTGTGCCTTTCCTCACTGGCCAGACATTGTGTGCACCCCCAGAGAGCTGGAAAGGAGGGGTTCACCATGGTAGAAGCAGGTGGGACCTAGCTTGCTTTCTTGAGGTCTGGAAGTGGAGTCAGGATGGGCCAGCTTAGAATCCACAGATGGGCAAGAAGGTAGGAACTTATATAGTGTTGGGTTCTGCAACAGCCTGTGGTCTGTCTGGGTGACACAAGTCTTAATAGAGAAACATTCTTGAAGGTGGAATCCATGATACCAGATCCCCAGAGTAGAAAAGCTGTTCCCATTTACCCATACTCAACTCCCCAAGTGCACTGGGTAGGCCCTGTTTGCTGGGTCCAAGATCTGCCTTTTCTAAGAATGGGTCTTTGGGGCTTCTCCTTGGGTGCTCCTAAGAAATGACCCTGCTTATTTAGTGCTCCATAGTGGGGAGCTTGTCAGCTGTGGGGATGCGGTCAGGAAAGGGAACACTATGACAGTGATAGGTGAAGTGGCCATTGGACCAGAGCTAGGTTCTGAAAGAAGAGAAAGGAACATGCATGTATTGTAAACCACAGTGCCTTAAGGGGGGGTGCCTGTCATAAAGGCTGAAGAGCACCCCAGCTTAGTTACTTTAGGTTCATTTCTAGATCTCTGATTGTCAGCGCTCTCTGCATCCCAGTATGTGAATTCCTAGAAGGAAATAATAACTGATCCAGAAAGAATTTGGGGGAACACAAAAAGGCAGTTCCATTTATTCTCTTAAGCGTAACTATGCATCCTCTGTATGACTAAGATTAGCCATGGGAAGTGTTTGAGGCTAGAGAGAAGGCTCTGCAGGCTAAGCATAGGTTTTTCACACAAGAGGCCCAGGTTTGATCTCTAATACTGCATGGTCCCCCAGCAACAGGAAGGACCCCTGAGTAAAGAGTCAGAAGTAGCCTTCAAAGAATGAAACAGGAAGGAAGGAAAGGAGGAGGGAGAAAAAAGAAAGAAGAAAGTAGGAAGAACTGGGGACTAAAAGAGGAAGGAAGGAGGAGTGAATGGAATGAGGGAGGAAGGAAGGGAGGAATGGATGAAAGAAGAGAGGAAAATAGGAAGAAGTGAGGAAGGAAGGAAGAGAGGAGAGAGGGAGGAAGGAAAGAGCTTTCTGCACTTTGTCAGGACCTCTGCCCCACTAGCTCCCCATCTCTCTGGCTCTCCCTAAATGCCTATCTTTAGTCTCAGAGGTTGTGAAAGGTTGTGCAATCTGGCCTATAGGTCTCGGCAGATTCCATTTCCAACTCCTTCTCTGCCCTCCTGTGTCAGCCCAAATGTTCCTCCACATTGCAGAAAATGTGAAAAAACTGTGATTTACATCTCCTTTCCTGCCAGAGCAGAGAGGGATAGGCATCATCATGCTACAAGAGGCACTTGTATTCCATGGTGTAGTTGGTCTCAGATCATAATCCAAAGGTCTCGACCCTGGTTTCACTCCTGCCTGTGTGAACATTGGTATTTGTTGGATGACACATAGGGGAGACATAGGTTTGCTCTAAAGGGGATATTGTGGGGATATTGTATGTTCATCTGCTGAAATTTCTGGTTTTTCTTTAACCCTCATGATTCTGTAGAACTTGGAAAGAAAAATGTGATGTCATGTTACTTCTATACCCCCTCGTAAATCCAGGCTAATGTTGGTTCTAATGTTCCTTTTTTTTTTTTTTGGCTTTTTTTTTTTGGCTTTTTTTTTATCTGTCTATTTGGTAAGAATGACTAAAAAGTCAGGAATGCATTAAAACAACCCCAGGAGAGCCTGTATTTGGAGAAAAAAAATCTAAAAAAAAAATCATTTCAAATGGCCAGAACAATTTTACAGTGGATAGGGCATTTTCTTCCCTTGCAAGAAACTGGCCTGGATTTGATCTCCAGCATTCTGTTGGGTCCCTTGACCCTTCTGGGAGTAAGACCTGAGCATAAAGCCAGGAGAAAGTCCTGAGCACTACTGCTTGTGGCCCAAAAACAAGCAAAAATCACTCCATTTAAGGATTAATATCACAGGAGCCCAAGACACATTTCACTTGGGAAAAGCATCAGGAATTCTTTCCATCTCTGTAAAAAGCATTTATTATCTGTACTCATCCACAAATGCACACATAAACACAGGTCAGCCTCATTTTAAGGAAAAAAAAAAAAACACTGAGCAAAACCAGCTCAAATGTCTGTGACCCCAGGCCAACAGAACCAAAGATCTACAGAGAGGAGAATAGGAACGCAGCACCTTCTCAGTATTCCTCAGTACCTTCTCTACTTATTCCCAGTGATTACAAATTTTTTAATGTTTTTATTCAATAACCATGAATTACAAAGTTAATCATGATTAAGTTTTAGGCATACATTTTTCCAACACCAGACCTTTACCAATGTTCACTTCCCTCCACCAAATTCCCCATTTTCTCTCCCATCCACTCTCCCAATCTTTATGGCATGCACTCTCCTCCCCACCCCTCTTAAAGCACTGTAGTTTGCAATACTGCTACTGTAGGGTATCATGCTTCTCCCTTTCCCTCCTTTCAGCACCTCGCTCTGGTCCAATGACCACTTTCACCTATCACTGTCATAGTGGCCCCTTTCCTGACTCCATCCCTCTACCTGACAAGTTCCATACTAAGGTTGTTTTCTTCCCAGTAATTTTGCTGGCAAAGCAGAGGCGGTGGGGGTGGGGGGAGGACAGTATAGATCTTTCATTTTTTGTTCATTCTTTAGTTAGTTTGGGCCACCCCCTGAGGTTTAGGTTGCTATGCCAGCTCAGTGCTTGGGGGGAACACTCCTGCTGATTCTTGAGGACCACGCTGAGCCATTCCCCAGCTTTTCAGCTGAGATCAGTCTGTTAAAGAAAGATTTCCTCTTCTGCAGTCAGGAGGCATAAGAAAGGGTTGTCTGTGCATGTTCTGCTAGGTTCCTCGAGCCTAAAGAACACCTGGGCTTCCTTCACTCCACCGTGCACTAAAGGCTCAGCATAAAATCATCCCTAGGATGAGCCCCAGGGGCTGTGTCACCAGTAGAAAAGAATAGGGATGATGAAGTGCGAGCACTGGGGGTACAGCTGCATTGCTGGGCTCTCACCAGTCATGGGCTCCCCTAAGAGCACCCAGGACCTCTTAACAGGTGCAGCCTCATTTTCCAGCCCTGCGCTCCTTTGTGAATGGGATTTCTTTTTTCCAAAAAAAAAGGAAAAAAACCCAAGTGGACATTGGAGCTGAAGCTGCCTCCACCTCTGCGCATAACAGAAGGCAGCTCTGGTTTTGTTCCCCAAGCCTTGATAGTGAGCTGTTACTGTGTGGTTTCTGCCAGGCTCCGTGCAGCGTCATGGTGGGCAAGTACGCATGCGTAATACTCCATAGCCCGCCCAGCAGTGGGCGTGCCTCCTGGCGTTCCTTGGTAACGTGTGTGTTGACGCGACACGTCAGCGTGCGCTTGCGTGAGGACGTAAGCGTGTGCGCATGCGCAGCGGCTTTACTCGCCCCAGAGCCGTTGGTTAGAAGCATCGCGCTGGTCCTCGGCTTCTCCATCCTCATCCTCGCCAGCCCTCCGCCGCCATGGCTTCCTACAAGACCTACCGGATCAAGCGGTTCCTGGCCAAGAAACAGAAGCAGAACCGTCCCATCCCGCAGTGGATCCGGATGAAAACCGGCAATACGATCCGCTACAATTCCAAGAGGAGACACTGGAGAAGAACCAAGCTGGGCCTATGAGGCCAGGGCCTAGTTGACCCGGGTCGGCCCCAGAGCATGGGTCGCACACATGTGACCGGGACATGGCTTCTTGCTTTGCACCCCGCTGCTTTCCCCGCTTTGCACCCCTTTCGTTTGCACCCCAAGAGGAAAGAAGATGTTGAAGATGTTCCCTGGCAGCGCCCCTGGTAACTCCTAGGTCTCGCCCTGCACACCTTGGCTCTCTTCACCTTGGCCCCACCAAGCTTTTTTGGGACCCCCTCTCCCCAAGAACCTTTGCAGAGAGGACACTGCTGCAGCCCACTCTGGTAAAGCAGCCTCCATCCATCATCTCATCATCCGTGCAACTGTCCTCAAGATATGCTGTGTGCCCACAGAGCGATGGCCCCGTATGGAAGGCACCAGGGGTTTGGGGAATGTAGCCCCCAGATCTAAGAAGGATCCTGGAAAGGAGATTTCTGGAACATGAGCCACCCCCGTGTGCCTGCAGATGTGATGGGGCCCAGCACCACCACCACCACCATCACAGGAGTCGAGGAAGGGCACTGAAAATGAGACTGGGAGTTCTGCAGACACCCGCCTCTTCTTTGCCATCCTACTCCTACGTGTCTCTAGACCCGATGGAGCTCAGTGAGATTGTACATGTGTGACCCAGTGCCACCAACCATCAATGACCCCCGCAACGAGTCTCTTCAGTGTTGGAGTGCATGGATCTACTAGTAAAGACCCTGGAAACAGGAGATGGGGATTCAATAAGTGACATCTCTTCTCTCCATCATCTCAGCTGTCATCTTGGACATGGACCACAGCATGGACTTGTTGGGTTCAGAGGGACTTGGGGACCCACAACCAGACTCCTTCCCCATCTTGTTGAGGGCCTGGGGAAAGCTGCTTGCTTGTTCTCATGTTGTTAGTATTGTATTTGCAGAAAAAAATGATTTTTCCTCTTTGATGAATTTGCCAATTGTTGGAAGCCTGAAAATGAATTTTTTGTTGTAGAAGGAAAAAAAGCTTGGAGAGTTTTATTTGCGGCATTTATCTATTTTCTAGGTAAACCTTAACTGTAGCTCGAGATGCCAAATTCTTGATCAAGTGGCCTCTCACCATTTTGCCCCTTTGGCCAGAAATGGGATGGTTGGTTTTGGATTGGAGGAGACAATGGAGTGATGCATACTGCCAGCTATGTGGGTTGAGGGGCTCCCTCACATTATAACCACAAAAAGGAAGCAAGAGCCAGAAAGGCGGGGTCTGCATGGCCTGGCAGTCCACCATTGTGGCCAGAGAGTGGGAGAATGGAGAGGGGTGGCACAAGGGGGATGGGGAAGCTCAAGTAGTCTTCAGCCCTGGACACCTGTGTCAGAAATTCTGGTTCAATAATTGTGGCCAGTCTTGAGCTTTTGCTGCTACTTTACTCACAGTGAAAGGAGGTACTACCTAGGACTCAGTGGTCGGCAACCTTTTTTTTCAACTGAGCCAAATCTTGCCAAAACCATGATTGAAATTTATTTTGAGAGCCACACAGGGCATGCAGTGACAGAGGCTAGGAGCTGAGTCCTGACTTCTGGAGTGGCCGCCCGGCACACAGAAGGGCCAAATTAAAAGTGTAAAGAGCCACATGTGGCTCGAGAGCCGCAGGTTGCCGACCACTGGCCTAGGTTAACCAGCTCAGCAGCAATAGGGTACATCTGCCCAGGGCCCGTAAGTACTGTATCTTATTTTTTTGGCTCTGCACTCAGAATTACTTCTGGCAGTATTTAGAGGACCATATGGGATACTGGTGTTCAAACCTTAGTCAACTGCATGTAAGACAAGCACCCTACCTGCTGTACTTGCTTGAGCCCTACGTGGTTTTTTTATGATAAAAATTAGTGACACGCATTGAAAGCTAAGTGCAGGCTTAGCAGGTAGGAGGTTATGTCTCTTCATGATGAGGTTCATGCACAGAGCCAAGAGTCACCCCTGAGCTTCATTGGTATGACCCCCCCCCTCAACCAAAGCAAAAATGTTTTTAGCCTGAATATTTGAACTATTTGTGGGAAAGGGATCAGTAGGTGGGGCAGGTCCCAATGGGGAATGTGTTGGGGTTTTTGATCTTTTTTTTTAAGGCACCATACCTGCCTGTACTCAGGGGATCTTATGCAGTACTGAGGATTAGACCCAGGAGATAATGTTTTTGAGGAGAAATTTCTTGAATATGGGACATTTCTAACACTTGGCCTTGCAGCCAGCCCTGTTTTGATCCCCAGCAGCACATGATCTCCTGAGCACAAAACTAGTAACAACCCCTAACCCCCAGTACTGTCAGGTGTGGTTCCCAATATCCCTATGATTTTTGAATATTTGAAATGTTATTCCCACTCCTTGACAAGGATAAATAGAAAATTTGAGAGTTACAGAATTCCCACTTTTCTCATGGGTCCCTTCCTCTATGGTGATCTGGTGACAGACATTGGAAAGCAGTGAATGTGAACTCGCTTTGTGAGTCATTTTTCATCAGATGCAGGTGTCTTAAAAGTCCCTAAATAGGAAACAGTATTAGAATGGGGTCCATGTGAATTGCCAAGCCACTGCTTTAGGAAAGCAGCCGCATCGTGGAATTACAGGTACAGTGCTCCCACAGAATTTCACATCATTTGAGCTCATAATCCTGAGTGTTGCTGAGCAGTGTAATGAACCTGCCAGCAGAGCCTACTGATGACATTCAGTGGGACCTGCCAGGGTGGCCAGCCTGGGCCAATGACAGTACAAAGACATGGAAGCAACCCTGGTTCCTGAGTTTCAAACAGGCACCCTGGAGCAATCATCCAGGAGGGAATGAAAGATGGTTTTGTCCTGTTAATTTTCTCAAACTTGGTGGGCCCCCAGAAGGAGGCGCCACTGTGCATGTCTATGGGGGATATGGGTAGCAGTGCCCCTGGGCTGGCTGACTTGTGTTCAGTGCAGTGAAACTTGGGTTTATATGGAACCCACACTTCATGAATGGTCCTTTGGCTCCCTCATTCTTTGTGACATTAATATTTACTGGTTCTTGTATCACTGAGTTTCACTTTGGGGGTCCTATTTCCTAGCAGGTGTACATGGTCTAAGGGCCCTGCATTGGCCAGGGGAGAAGTGGCACAGTCCCACCCCTGGTGGAGGGTGGCAGTGGGACAAGCCATGGCTCTGATGAATGAGCCTCACAGTACAGTGCATATTAACCCACCATTAGGATCGGCCAGTGAAGGCTCCATGTGGACAGAGTAGAAAAAGTGGGTAGTGGGAAGTAGAACCCCAAGGGAGTTGGTGGGACCATATTTACAGGCACCTGAACTCTGTGTGAGAGACCCCAAGCAAAAACAGTAAAAGTCCTGCACTAAGACCATCTTGCACCTCAATTTTATGGTTCATGCATTTCTCTAAAAGAAAAAAAAAAAAACCTTCAAGTATCTGTTATGGTCCAAGTACTCGAATTCTAATAGAAAATGTAATAAGCAAGACAGAAACGTATGCTCAGAACCAAAGGGTAAGGTGCTTGCCTTGCATGCAGCCAACCCAGATTTGATTCCCAGCATCCCACATGGCCCACCACGTACAGAGCTAGCAGTAACCCCTGAGCATCTCTGGGTAGAGCCCAGAAACAAAAAGGAAAAGATACAATTTTAAATGCTGACAAAGGCAGGAGAACAAGCCTTGGATGGAGTTTAGAGACTAGCATTGAGTTAATATTTGTGGAGTTCAAGGAAAGGCAATACAGGAGCCACTGGCAGCAGGGAGTTCCGAGATGAGTGTGTTTCCACAGCCCAAGTTGGAGTGTTGCTGGCACCTGAGTTTGATCGCCAGCATCCTGTATGATCCCCTGAGCCTGCCAGGAGTGGGTTCTGAATGCAGAGCCAAGAGTAACAGGTGTGGCCCAAAAACCAAGACCAAAAAATAAAGGTGACAGTTTTGTGGTTCTGGGTCTGCTTTGCACAGCCTGTTTGGCTACGCAATGCTCTGACATGTTCACGGGACCTGTGGGGCATCTCTTGACCTATTCTTTGGGATCAACTTGGTGACAGGTACTCTAGCTGGTCCCTCAGATGTTCCCTTTAGCCATTGCAGGCCATTGGCTCAGCACCAAACCACAATGTAAGTATTCATTCCTCTCCTGTGCTCTGGAACAGTGTTAGCTCTGAGGAGTTATCGGAGTTAACATTTCAGGGTATAGCAGATTCTGGGGTCTCCCTGCATCAGAGCCCAATGCATCAGAGACACAAGCAGCTGTAAGATTTTGGGATAAGCCTTGCGCCCCAATGCAGCACTCCCTGGGTGTAAAAGCACCTATAGGTAGGACTGAGCTACATTGTGCATGAACCTCGGTGACAGTACTCTTTGGGGGTGCCAGGGACACAGGGGGCAGGGTGAGGAATCAGGTCAGTGTGCGGTCAGGCTGGGATTCTGCTTATCCCCTGTGATTCGGATTTGCTGCTCTGTTATGGCACCATACCTGTCAGATGATAAAAGTCTGGGCCTCGGTGATTAGAAAGGGCCTCCCCTAAGGGAATAATGCTGAACCAGTTTTTAATTGTAATATAAATATGCCATCTCCTGACTCATTCACATCTTGTGCTTCAGGCTATTGACTGTCAGGGGGCTTCAGGATGTGACCTGAATGGTGCCAGGAACCAAGGGAAAGCCCCTCCCTCAGCCCCCACACAAGACCAGCGAGTCTCACTCGGCTTGGCAGATGAAGGCTGCCCAATTCCACACTCACAGCATTGAGTTGGAAGTTTGAGGGTTCAGGAAAAGGCTGACCCAGGAGTCACTGGCAGCAGGGGAGTCTCAAGGTCCATGTGCATCCATGGCACGTTCATAGTGACCAAGCAGAAGAATGGCCCAAAGCTCAGGAAAGCTCCAGGGAGCCTTACAGCTTTGGTTCATTTCTTGGCCTCAGTAGTTCCCATCTCCTGGGAACAGAAGATAGTCAATCACATTCATCATAATGCTTCTCCCCCTTTGGGTTGAAGCCTGCCTTGGTTCTGTTGATGTGGCACCCTCACTCAGTAGAGTGTGTGCTCCTGAAATAACTCTGAACCATGGTTGGGGAGAAAAAACAGACCTTGAAAGAAAAGGAAAAAGGGGGCCAGAGTGATTCAGGAGGGTGTTTGCCTTACATGTGGCTGACCCAGATTTGATCCCACAAATCCCATATGGTTCCCCTAAGTACTGACAGAAGTGTTCCTGAGTGCTTAGCCTTGAGCACTGCTGAGTGTAGCACAAAAACAAAAAGAAAGAAAAAGCAAAGAAAGAGGTTACCCCACCTCCCAACAATCCTGACCACAAATGGTCTTATTTGGAAGGGAGGCAAGGAAAGGAGGGATACAAGCTAGTTCTTACATGCCGTCCTGCTTTTAGGCTTGAGTATGTCACAACACCATGAAGGTGTTATGTGTGTTCATAACACACATGAAGGGGGAGAGACAGAGTTTATTTCCTTGCACTGGGCCCAGGGATCAAACTGGGTCGTGGATCTCTAACCCATTTGACAAACATGGTTTGTCCAAAACACGTTGCATTTAGTTCCAAAACTACATTCCGAAGTGACCATGGAAGTCTTGCAAGATTAATTTGTACTCCCATTTCTATAAAAGTCAAAGCAATTTTGCCATACCCTAATGGCACAGAAGGAAAGCAAGATAAAGGTACTTCCAAAGAGTAAGCAATATACAGACCACAGGAGAGCAAATGGTCCTTCACCCCACTCAGAGTCAGAGTACACTTTCTCCCAAACCTCCTGAGCACAGAGCTGTGACTCCTGGGGGCTTCCTCGGGATCCAACAGTATATGATTCACAGCCCAACCTGCCAGGGGAGGCAGATAGTGAATAACATTGGCAAAATCATAATGTCTAGAGAAATAGATTATTTGCCTATTGTGATCACACTGTAGTTAAAAACATCAGGGGTGAAGAGGAAGAATAAAAAGTCAGGGGTAGTCACAACTTGAACTGTGGATCCAGGAAGGCTTCTTGTGAGCTTTAGACAAGGTAATGTCTGTAAAACAGAGATCTCCACACCCAGTATCAACCCTTAAACCAAGTAACCAATTCATCTTGGAGATCTTGATCTTGTTACTTCATGGGGATAGGAGTGGGGTAGGTTGTGGTAAGCATTACTTCTAGACATTAAAAACTTGAACCGCCCATAGCAGCTGCTCCATGAAACTATTGGCATTTTCCTTTATCTGATGCTCACAGAGCACATCAAATGGGCTTTGTCCCTACTGACCAGTCCCCTCCGACTGCATTTCTGAGAGGTCAGACTCCCTGAGCTAGAAAATTGGGACAATGAAGGCTTTCAGTGCAACAAGTTCCTCAGCCAGGAGCCCAGGTTGTGGTGGGGGGGGGTGTGGGGAGTGGAGCGGGAAGGCTGGGTGCTGAGGCCTTGGCGATAAGGAGTGCAGCTGCCTTTCTCCCCTGGGCTCCCCAAGACTGGTCGGTCCATACTTTGTGACTCCAGAAAGATGGGCTTCAGGTCACTGTACCCTCATTTCCTTGAGGAGAGTATAACAGGACACTACAAAAGTCTGCTCCTATGTTGGCAAGATCTGGGAAGCAATTTTGAAAATGTAAAGTAGTAAGTGGTATTGAAATTTCCTTAAGCATCTTGCTCCATAAACATCTCAGTACAATCTCTAGATTTCCACTTGGCATTCTTTTTTTTTTTTTAAATATAAACTCTTTATTCAAGCACCGTGATTACAAACACAATTGTAATTGGGTTTCAGTCATTAACAGAATGTTTTCCTGAGTTCCTGTTTCTTACAATTCATAAAACTCAACTCCTGGAGCCAGAGCAATGACACAGTGGTAGGGTATTTGCCTTGTATGCGGCTGGCCTAGGATGAACCGTGGTTCGATTCCCCAGTGTCCCATATAGTCCCCCAAGCCAGGATCGATTTCTGAGCACATAGCAGGAGTAACTCCTGAGCATCACCAGGTGTGGCACCCACCAAAAAAAACTCAACTCCTGAGGTTTTTTGTTTGTTTGTTTGTTTGTTTGTTTCTGTGCTTTTAAATGTCTGTCAGTACAGTAGCAATTTAATTGTAACTTCTGTGAAATGCAAGGCTACGCAGGTCTTTAAAAAGATTGATGTGAGGGCAGGAGTGATGGCACAGAGAGTAGGGTGCTTACCTTGCATACCACTGACCAAGGTTTTATCTCTGGCATCCAAAATGGTCCCCTAAACACTGCCAGTAGTGATTCCTAAGTGTAGAACCAGAAGAAAGCCCTGAACAGCAGAGGTATGCCCCCGAACCAAAAATAAATAAATAATTGTTTAAAATTTAAAAAAATTTTAAATGAGGCAGGGGGCAAAGAGCTGGTAGAGTTGGTAAAGCATTTGCCTTGCATGTGACTGACTCTGGTTTGATTCCTGGTACCCCATAAGGTCCCCTGAGCTTCATCAGGAGAAAATTAGACCTCAACCAGGTGTGCATCCCCACCCAAATAAAAAATCAAACAAAATTGAAGCTTCTAAGGGCAAAGAGATAGTGTAGTAGAGAGGGCTTTGCCTTGCATGTGACAGAGTTCAATCACCAGCACACCCTATAGCTCACCAATAGTGATCCCTGGGCACAGCCAAGATAACCCCTGAGTGCAACCATATGTGGCCCTAGACAAACAAAAATCCTCATCCTCCGCAGCTACATTCTGATTTGATTTCAGTCTCTCACTGCCAGCTGTGTGCATGCTGGGCAGTGGGGTCAAGGGTTTGGCTGAGTTGTGCTCTGAGTTCATCATTACAAGCTCAGTCTTGCAGAATGACCCCTGGCCAACATGTGCTGGTCAAACTGGCAAAATACTGACTTGCAATGCCTGTGTCTCCAATGCCAAAGTGCCTTCCCTATCGGGCCCTCCTGGAGGTGTTGGACAGAGTCCATCTGAGAAGTTGAAAAGAGTTCTGAGGGGCCGGTGAGGTGGCACTAGAAGTAAGGTGTCTGCCTTGCAAGCGCTAGCCAAGGAAAGGACCACGGTTCGATCCCCCGGCGTCCCATATGGTCCCCCCAAGCCAGGGGCAATTTCTGAGCGCATAGCCAGGAGTAACCCCTGAGCATCTAATGGGTGTGGCCCGAAAAACCAAAAAAAAAAAAAAAAAAAAAAAAAAAAAAAGAAAAGAGTTCTGAAAAGCTGATGTCTTTCTCGAAGCTTCATTTCTCCTTGCTGCTAAGACTGACTATTGGTGGCTTTCTCAGCTTTTAGGATCACAGCTGGGCTCCTTTGTTTGACCCATTCTGGTGTCTGGATGTAGGTCTCTTAGGCCAGCTCCTGCCACACTATCTCCCAAGCCCCTTATCTCCACCCAATCAACAACCTGCTTCCACACATCAAAGCATAATGAAAACCAGTTACTTCCATCCAGCACTCTGGTGGCAGAGGGAGGACTCACCTAGAAAAAGGCACCAGGAAATTGTGCACAGGCCTTTAAAGTTGCTGAATTCTGACTTCTCTTACCACGAAACCCGTGAGTTCTGCAGATTGCAACTGAGCTTGGATTTCAACACAGAGTATGGAGAAGGCTGGAGGAAGGAGAAAGACACAGAGAGGCAGGTTAGGTAGGTTATACTAGGAGCTCCAGGGAGCAAGGTTAGGTTAGCTAGGTAGGTTATACTAGAGAGTCCAGGGAGCCCCTCTGACCTCTCTGTAGCAGAGGTTTCTTACTCCCTATGGGCAACAGGCAACCCCATGCTTGGGTCAGTCATGTAGTGATCATAGCACTCTAGTGATAGGATGTTGGGGAATGGAGAGGGTGCTGGCCATGCACATAGCTGACCCAGGTTTGATCCCAGACACTCCAAAGGTCCCCTCAGTACTACCAGATGTGATTCCCAAGCACAGAACCAGGAGGAAGCTCTGAGCACAGAGGGGAGGGTTTGGGCCATACCTGGCTGTGCTTAACGCTTACTCCTAGCAGTGCTCAGGACTTCCTCCTGGCTCTGTGCTCGGGGTTCACTCCTGGTGGTTCTCAGGGCTACCTTTGGCTCTGCTCTTGGGACCCCTCCTGGTGAGGATTGAGTGATTTGGGGAGGCTTAAGGTCTTACCTGCTGTTCTGTCACTCTGACCCCTCCAATAATATTTTAATTAAAATAATGTGTTTTTTAATAAAAAAATTATTCTGGGAACCGAGGGCTTGAACTCTCCACTAATGCCATTCGATTTCCCACACCTAGACTACAGACACAGATGATTGTTGGAAGTTCCTAGACAGTTCCTAGACAGTCCTGCAGGCCTTCCTAGAGGAAAGAGACTTGCCAACATCACAAGCCTATGGGCACTGTAGGTCCCCCATGGAGGAGCCCCCCACATCCTCTCAGCCAGTCTTTCACCACCTTAGTTTCTCAGAGTGTATATGGTTGACTTCAGGCTATAAGTCCTGCACCAGAAATCCAGCATCAGGAGATGGTCTCACCCCTTGTGGCTGGGCAGTCCCTCTCCCACCATGGTACCTTAATTCATGGAGACCACTTAGATCAGATCAGTCCCACTCAGACATAGGTTTGAACTCCATTAGATAAAATACCCTTTTGATTAAGCAATAAGAGCAATAAGACAGCAGGTAAGGCCTTAAATGTGGCAGACCCCAGTTCAATCCCTGGCATCCTATAAGGTCCCCTGAGCTTCACCAGGAGTAAGTCCTGAGCACCACTGGGTGATATGCCCCTACTGGGTTGGCCACACACAAAGGAAGCACTGAACCTACTCTGGCCTCAAATCTTTATGCTGATATCCTATGCTTGTATTTCATATAGAACTCTATCTATTGTATCTGCGCCCCTTCCTTCCTTTTGCCTAAGTAATTAGCATGGTCTCACTTTCCTGTTCTAGTCAACTTTATGATTTATGACCTATTTATTTCTGCCCAGTTCCTAAAATGGATCACTCATAATTCTTGCGTCTTAATTATCTTCCTAGTTACCTGCTATGTTACCTTCTCACCTCTACCATAATATACAATGATAAATCTTGTTTGTTTGTTTGTTTTGGCCACACCCAGTGATACTCCAGGTTACTCTGGCTCTGTGCTCAGGAATCACTCCGGTGTGTTAAAGAGACCATAGAGGATACTGGGAATTGAACCCTGGTTGACAGTGTACCAGGCAAGTGCCCTTTTCTGCTGTACTAACTCTCTAGCCCCAAGCTAAGACATTTCTTTTCCTTTTGTTGGATGTTTGGAGTTTTGTTTTCATTTGGGGCCATACCCAGCAGTGCATAGAGCCTATTCCTGTCTCTGCACTCAGAAATCACTTTTGGCAAAAGTTCCTGTATTCATTGCAGCACTATTTACAATAGCCAGGCTCTGGAAACAACCAAGATGCCCTTCAACAGATGAATGGCTAAAGAAACTGTGGTACATATACACAATGGAATATTATGCAACTGTCAGGAGAAATGAAGTCAGGAAATTTTCTTATACATGGATTACATGGAATCTATTATGCTGAGTGAAATTAGTCAGAGGGAGAGAGATAGACGCAGAATAGTCTCACTCATCTATGGGTTTTAAGAAAAGTAAAAGACATTATTGAAATATTTCTCAGAGACAAAAGAGAGGAGGGCTGGAAGGTCCAGCTCACTACATGAAGCTCACCACAAAGAGTGATGAGTGCTGTTAGAGAAATAACTACATTGAGAACTATCATAACAATGTGAATGAACGAGAGAAGTAGAAGCCTGTCTAGAGTACAGGCGGGGGTGGGGTAGGGAGGAGGGAGATCTGGGACATTGGTGATGGGAATATTGCACTGGTGAAGGGGGGTGTTCTTTACATGACTGAAACCCAAGTACAATCATATTTGTAATCAAGCTGTTTAAAGAGATATACAAATACATATATATAAAAGAAATCACTTTTGGCAGGCTTGAGGGACCTTATGGGATGCCGGAGATCAAACCCATGTTGTCTGCATGCAAGGCAAACACCCTACCCCTGTACTATCACTCTTAACCCAATATAAACCATTTTTAAGACAAAAGAATGTTTCAGGTGTATGGAAATTCACAGAAAGGAGAGAAAAACTGTCAATTAAATTTCACACACCCCAGTGCATACATCATGCTTGGGGTTACTTTCTTATCAAATATCTAATTCTATCCTTCCACCCCTGAGGTCATACTTTGAATGCTAGGAAGAAATGTTTTCACTGCTAAATCTCAGTGAAAGTAAAAATTCTATCCCTAGTTGCTGTAATCTCTGCAGTGTCCTGGCCAATAAAGCACACCTGTGTTAAAATGGGGCCCAGAGCTAGTGGCTTATTTTTGAGAAATGACAAATTGCTGGGAGGTTGCTAAGGTAGACAGTAGCTTCTTGGAGTATCTGGTGAATTTTAGCACTTAGAAAATCTGTTTCCTCGCTGTGATGAATTAATATAAACTATTTTGCCTGGACATCATTTTCAAGAAAGCAGACTCCCAAGAATGGGTAGAAAGAGGGGAGTGTCTCTAGCAACAGAGAAGAAACCTGGGTTCATGTTTCTTTGGGGTCTTCGTAGTGAGATTGGTAGTTGGATAAATGAAATGGAAACTCCTAGGAGCATAGCTTGTGTATGCATTTGATTTGGTTTTCTTGAACTATTTTTTTCCTTTAATATTTTTTATTAAAGAGGTTGGAGCAATAGTATAGCAGGTAAGGGACTTGTCTAGCAGCAATTGACCAAAGTTTGATCTTCATCATTCCATATGGTTGTCTGAGCTCCACCAGAGTGATTCTTGAGTACAGAGCCCAGAGTCAAAACTGAGCACTGCTAGATATGGCCCCAAAACCAAAACCAAAAAAATCTTTAAAAAATTTTTTATTAAAACACCCTGATTTTGGACTGGAGATATAGCATGTAGGTAGGGCATTTGCATCGCATGCAGAAGGACAGTGGTTAGAATCCCAGCATTCCATGTGGTCCCCCAAGCCTGCTAGGAGTGATTTCTGAGTGTAGAGCCAGGAAGAACCCCTGAGCACTGCCGGGTGTGACCCAAAAACAAACAAACAAAAAGACAAAACCCTGACTTACAGAGTTCATAGTTGGTTTCAGGTTGAAAGGCCTGAAAAAGAAAGCTCCAGAGTTGTCAGCCCAGATTAGACTACTTTGGTGGCATCATATTCTTTTGGAGACTAGTTGTGGATCTGGGGCATTTTTCTCCAGGAAGGGTGTGGGCATTGGTGAAAGCTGCAGGGTTTCCCATGGCAAGGGGTGGTGGGAGGTTGTGGGGTGATTTAGTCCACCCCCATTCAAAGAACACCCCAGAGTTTTCAGAACACAGACTGGTCCCACCTGGGAAGATTCAGCTGCTCAACATTCCAAAAGTGACCACTGTAAAGGAAACCATTACATGACATTTTGTACATTCACGATGTCCTGCAACTGCCATCTCTAGTTCCAGAACATATTCATCACCCTCCCCCCACCCCAAACTCCATACCCTATATCCGCCAGCCAACACTGGTCCCCATTGCGCCATCTGGATCATTTGCTTAGATCCTGTCTGTGCTCCATCTGTGCTGCAGCAAACATTGGTGCTCACTTTCTTCCAGGGACCGACATTTCGCCTCCTCTTGGCTGATGCCACTGTTTGTTTGTCCATTTGTCAGTCGATGGCCATATGGGTTATTTCTTCCTGGAGGCCATTAGGAAGGAGACAGCAGTAAATGATTTGTTTACAGATGTTGGTAGGCTCAGCTGTCTCCTAGTCTGCAGGCAGAGAGGGGAATTGCTGAATCAGAGTGTCGGTAGGTTTCAATGTTTCAGGATACTGCTAAGCACTTTTCTGGAGTGGCTGCCACTGAGTGACTGCTGTGTCCCCTTGCTGCTGGTCCTCATCAATAGTTGCTCTCCTACTGGAAGGGAACTGTGGGGGTGGGGCCACGGAGGCTCACTGCTTCCTTTTGTAACTGCAGAGTGGATTCATTCCTGAGTTCATGTATGAAAGATATGCAAGAAAAAAAAACTATTGTTTGAGAAGTTCCAGTTCGGGCCAAAGAGATAGTACAGTGAGGAAGGCCCATGCCTAGTTCAAGGAAAACCCAGGTTCAATGTCTGGCACCCACAGGATCTCCCAGACTCCTCCAGGAGTGATCAGTGAGTGTAAAGCCAGGAGGAAGCCCAGAGCACCACTGGATGTGGCCCCAACCCCAAAAGAGAAGTTAGAGTTTATTATGCAGTTTGAGTAGGTGACTTAGAACTTTCCTTCTATTCATGTATGGCGTCATGTGTCTTTACCCTCAATGTCTGGTCCAGTTCCATATGCCCACCTCCCATGTTTGATGGCCGGGTCCTGTCCTTATGCTATTCTCTGTCCAGTGTATGTTGGCCCCTCCCAACCCCCTTGTCACCCCCAAACCTTTAAAGAAGGAACCTGGTCTCCTGGTAACTCCCACCCTTTGCTCTTGCCTCCCCCTGCAGAGATTGTGGTTAATTTCATTACTGGAGATAATGGATGAAGAACATTGAGTCCAAAAATGTATCTCTCCCTTGTAATTACATTGACATTTTTGAGCTAAAAAAAGTGTAACCGAAAGAAGTCATTTCACATCTCTAACCAAGAATGCGCTGTGTGTTTTTACAAGAGGATAATAAAGACATAAATGGGATAGATGGGGCTAAGTGGCTTTACAGATGGCGTTTGCATATTAAAGATGAAATTGCTGTCTATAAATAAAGCCACTTTTACAGTAACTAGGTTACTGCTTTATCTTAATTTAGATGTAATTGAGAGCATTAGTGTGCTTTATAATAGCCCGGTGAATGTTCCTGCAGGCTGGAAACAGGGCTCTGAGAAATGCTAGTGAATGGTTTGTGGGTGCTGACAGAGTACCTTACCAGGGAGTGCCCATCTGCATCTTGGAGGCCTAGGTAGGATCTGTTAGCAGGATCTGGGGGAACCCCATAAGGAGGTGAAGAATGTCCTGGATCTCCTTGTGCACAAGCATATTTGCATATAAGTATTGTTGTATATGAAAATATTTCCATAAGATTATATTCTTTGCCTATTGTCCCACCTTGACCTTTCAGGTGGGGACGCTGTTGAGAACCAAATAAATAGTTTGGGAGTGTGCCTTTGTTGTGTGCCTGCATGAATGTGTCTATGTGTGCATAATTATGTCTATGTGTCTATGTTTGTCTCTGTATGTCTGGATTAGTCTGTATATTTATGTGTATTTTATGTGTATTTCATGTGTACATATGAATTGTGTGAGCCCATATCTGTGTGTGGATATGTGTGTCTTTTTGTGTGTGTATGAGTGTATGAGTTCATATCCATGTGGGTACGAGTATATGAATGCATGTCTGTGTCTACTGTTGAGCTGTGTGTGGGTTTTCTCTTTCATGTCTTTATCAGAGTGACTTCAATTGGCCCAACCACCTGGCTGTTACCTTTATCTTCCTCAGTGACTGTTTGGCCACTTTGGCCTATTTCTCAATAGGAATCTGTATTTATATGTATCTTTTAGCTTTGAAAATGAAATATGAGAGAAGGTTCATGGGCTCTATTATCTAAGTAGGAAGAGCTGGGACCCAATTTCCTGCCTCCAGGGCACTATCCCCTACATGGTCTGTGAGGTGCTGTGACAGGAAGCATTCGTGTAGACAGAAATGGCCCAGCCAGGACAACTCCAGTGGCCTCAGGCACAGATATGCTAACACACTCCAATGTCTAATGTCAATCAGATTGGCTCTTTTGACCTCTATCCAATGGGGAATAGATAAAACAAATACCTATGAACACAAATAGATTATCCATGCTTTAGATCTCCTGACCCTTTCTGTATGCAGTCTCCCATTGCCTACATTCCTACTTTTTTCGGCAAATTCATCCTTGGCAGGTTCTGTGCACTCAAGAGTTTTTACACACTTCCCCTCACTCTCCTTCCAGCCCTGTAGATTGACTCAGCCCAATTGGTACCCATGTCAGGTGTCAATTTCAGTAGCCCCCCAAAAAAATTTGTAGTAGAGGAATGAGGTTGTATTAATAAGAATGCACCACTGGGTGTGGATTGCATTGATCTCTCAACTGCAGCTCAACCCTCTCAAACATCCATTTAGTCACTTAACTACTATAGTGTACAGCATGGCATCCACGGCAACTAGTTCTCCTGGGGACCCCTTTGAAATCTCATCTCCTAAGCATATAGCTACAAAGGCAGACTCCAAACACTGTGCCTTTCCAGGAAGTGTACTTGTAGGAAATTCCTGCATTGGTGCAACTTCCACCCCCACATCACAGTTCTGGCACAGGGGAGGTGCAGGAAGCTGTGTTGGTGGCATGTATGGACCAAAAGGACTTCTGTTGTGGGTTCTTACATGTGAGGAAGGCAGCCAATCCTTTTTTAGTTCCTCTTAGGGCACTCAAAATATCCTTCTAATTCCATTTCTGTTAAGTACTCACTTTGACTCTGTCCTTTCAAAGAGCAATTCAGTGGTTAGAGCTCTTTAAATGGATTGTGACAAGATGATCTATCGAATCAAATGAGCTGTTTCTACCAGTTCAGATCTGTCTGCATCAGTTCATTTGTATCCTTTTGGGTTTTGTTTTCACTGGGCATTTTTGTTTGCTTTGGTTTGGTTTGGGGGGCACATCCAGTAATGATCAGGGGTAACTCCTAATTCTGTATTCTGGAATTACTCCTGAATGTGCTTAGGAGACCATGTGGGATGCTAGGGATCAAACTGGGGTTGTCTGTGGTTAAAGAAAATGAGCTACCGGGGCCGGAGAGAGATAACATGGAGATAAGACATTTGCCTTTCATGCAGAAGGACAGTGGTTCAAATCCCGACATCCCTGTGCCTGCTGAGGGCAATTTCTGAGCCTAGAGCCAGGAGTAACCCCTGAGTGCTGCTAGGTGTGATGAAAGAAAGAAAGAAAGAAAGAAAGAAAGAAAGAAAGAAAGAAAGAAAGAAAGAAAGAAAGAAAGAAAGAAAGAAAGAAAGAAAGAGAGAGAGAGAGAGAGAGAGAGGGAGGGAGGGAGGGAGGGAGGGAGGGAGGGAGGGAGGGAGGGAGGGAGGGAGGGAGGGAGGGAGGGAGGGAGGGAGGAAGGAAGGAAGGAAGGAAGGAAGGAAGGAAGGAAGGAAGGAAGGAAGGAAGGAAGGAAGGAAGGAAGGAAGAAAGAGAAGAAAGAAAATGAGCTACCTATCATACTATTGTTCTGGCTTTGGCTTTCACTAACTTTTAAGCTTTATATGTGTCTAAATCCATGTATCTTCTCACCATTGAACTTCCACTTTCTAATGCGACAGTTGACATTTTTTTTTTTTAATTTTTGGGCCACACCGGTGACGCTTAGGGGTTACCCTTGGCTATGCACTCAAAATCACTCCTGGCTTGGGGGACCATGTGGGATGCTGGGGGATCGAACTGCAGTTCATCCTGGGTCAGCCACATGCAAGGCAAACGCCCTACCAATGTACCATTGCTCCAGCCCAACAGTTGACATTTTCAATGTGTGCTGTGAGGAAGCATACACTGTATGCTTGGGAGGAAGGAAGGACAGAAATAAATGAATGAATGAGAGAGAAAAGGAGGAAGAAAGGAAAGAAGGGAAGGGGGAAGAAGGAATAGAGAAGAGAGAGGTAGGGAGAGAAAGGGGAAGAAAGGTAGGTAGGAAGAGAAAAGAGATAGGAAGGAAAATTCAAGTAAGTAAGAATGAATTGGGGCCCGGAGAGATAGCGCAGTGGTGTTTGCCTTGCAAGCAGCCGATCCAGGACCAAAGGTGGTTGGTTCAAATCCTGGTGTCCCATATGGTCCCCCGTGCCTGCCAGGAGCTATTTCTGAGCAGACAGCCAGGAGTAACCCCTGAGCACTGCTGGGTGTGGCCCAAAAACCAAAAAAAAAAAAAAAAAAGAATGAATTAAAGACAGGTTTATGAATTAAGCATGAAAGGGTGGATTGATCCATAGATGATATTTAATTGGTGGATAGATAACTAGATGGGTGGATAGCTTAGTGAATGGACATGAATTAAAGCACTGATGGATGGATACAAGATGATGGAAGATGGATGTATGGATGAATGGATGGATAATGGATAGATGAATGGATGAACCAATCAGTGCATGACTAGATATATGGACTGATGGATACATGCATGGATGGATAAATATATGATAACTAGGATGGATGAATTAATGATGAATCAATCGATGCATGACTGGATACATCGATTAATGTATACATGAATGGGTGGGTGAGTAGATGCTTGCTGTGATGGATAGATTACTAGATGGGTAGATGAATCAGTTCATGTGTGGATAGATGAGTCATTACATGAGTAAAGAGTGAGTGAGTGAGTGAGTGAATAAAAGAATGAAATACAACAACAAGACAAAGAAAGATAAGTAGGTGACCTGATGTCCCACCAAGAGGAGTGAACTTGAACAATCTAGAGAATGAACAAGAAGTTGGACCTACTTCAAACATTTTGCAAAGCTGAGAATGCTATAAGATCACGGTGTCCAAGGCTAGGATGTTTTTACCTCATTGAAATGAATGTTTCTACTTATTTTTAGCTTCTGAAAGGCGGAAAGTGGGTTTTGTTCAGATGGGAGGGTGGATAAGAAAATCTGGAAGCAGCTGGCCAGAGGAATTCAACTAGATTCCTTACTCTGCCAGATTGTGTCTTATAGCTCAGAGAGCTTGAGATGGGGTAAAGCTGCAGTTTGCACTGCCTGCATCACCAAAAGATTGCACTTGCCTAGTAGCCTGACTGCAGTGTTTTGTGTGCATGCATGTACATACACATGCGTGCATGCATGCACACATACACACTTAGCAATAGTCCATATTTGAAGCTCCACACACAGTGGAAACCTAATTGTAGAAGTGGGATTCAGACCAGCCAGCCTGGCCTCCTCAAGCCACACAGTGCACCGCATAGGAAAGACATCTGGTTTCAAGAGAAGCTTCTAGTGTACTCAAAAGGGCCTCCCAGACACTTCTGTGTTTGTCTGGCTCTCCAAATGCTGCCTCTCCAAAAGAGCAGACCCTGAGAGCATCCCCACGGTGGGGTAGATTAATGTGATTACTCTTTCAGAAGAAGCTGGTTTTCAGGTGAAGAGGTGAAAGACAAGCCAGCATCTTTGCCAGGGACCAGTCCAGAGTGAACGGGCCTGAAACAGGGGTTCAGGAATGATTAATAAAACAAGAGAGACAGAAGAGCGATGAGCATGAGCTCTTAGCCTGTGGACTGAGAGCCCTGACTGTCCTTCATATATAATATTTATTGTACAGCAGCAGTAACCATTAGAAGGAAATGAATAACACCACTCTTTGGATAGGTCCCTAACTGTATTAATCTCTCCAGGGTAATCTTTTACATATTGAAGGGGTCTGGGGTAGCTAATGCAAAAGAATGTTTTCTTCTGGGATAGGTGACTGATGCTAGAGTGAATACAGGATCACTACCAAGAAGGCATGCCCTAAGAGTGCCAGCATTCCTGTAATTGTTAATTGAAGGTCCATAAAAAACCTTTTCCACCCCTCTCCTCAAACTAACATCTTTCTAGATATTTATTTCTTTTATGTCAGCATATCTGACAATCTTAGTCTGGGGGTGGTCTTGGCCTACAAAACACTGCTGTTGGTTTTCAAATCATAAGACTTAAAAATGTATAGTATACTTTTTACATAAAAGTTAATTAGGAAGATTTATTGTTGAAAGTTGAGTTCATGCCTTAAATTTTATTTTGTTGGGTGTTTTTTAAGGTGGTCATAACTGGCTGTGCTCAGGGCTTACTTGGACTTTGTGCTCAATGTTCACTTCTGGTGAGACTCAGGGGACTGACTATATGAGAAGCCATGAATTGAACCAGGATCAGTTTTGTGCATGGCAAACCTGCTGTACTATCTCTCCAGTTCCCATATCAAAACTTTTAATGCTACTTATATATATAGATCTGTATCTATACTTGGGGCTCAGAAGGAAATTTTTGGTATATTATTGAGCTCATGCAAATCTGAGGTATCAATTTTTTATATTATATGTAGAAATTTTCAAAAATGGGCTGGAGAAATGGTATAGGAGTTAAGAGTCCCACCTAGCATATTAACAACTTTGGTTTAATTTCAGCACCACATAGTGTTTCCTGAACAGCACCAGGAGTAATCCATGAGCACAGGTAGGTATGAACCAAACCCTCTTCTCCCCCAGAAGAAAAATTTGAAAAACAAATGAGCAAAAGCAAACAAATAAAAGTTTATTAATAGGGGCCAAAGTGATAATACAGTGGGTATGGCACTTGCCTTGCATATGACTTATCCAGGTATAATCCCTGCATCCTGTTTGGTCCTCTGAACCCTGCAAGGATTGACCTCTGAGCACAGAGCCAGAAGTAAGCCCTGAGTATCAATAGCACAGGCCCCACACCAAAGAAAATAACTTACTAATAGTACTAAAGCTCATTCCTGTAATGAGCTTTTGCATCTTCTATCTTTCCAGCGATAAGCACCCTTATTGTTCTAATATATTTTCTTCTCTCCTTCCTTTGCTCCTTCTTTCTGTTCTCTCTCCCCTTTCCTTTACCTTCTTCCCTCTTCTCCCCTCTCCATTTCTCTGCCTTTCTGGTTCTTTTCTTTTCTTTGCTAGTGTGATCAGGACCCTTTTTAGTAGAGAATAAAGGTTTGATTAGCAGGTCATTTGGACAGCTTGAATGTTGCTGGTCTAGTCTCAGCAAGCAAGTGAGGCCTTTGACAAAGTCTCTGGTCTTACAGATAAGAAAGAGAAATAGAATGTGGAGGGCAATTAGCTGAGTTCACAGCTGACCTAGCAATTGTACCCAAAGGGCCTTGATCACTGCAATACTTCCAATGAACCTGCAGCTCCCAATAGGATTTTTACGAACCTGTCTAGCCAGTGGGATTTCCAGCATTAGCCAAGACTATGTGAGGATCAGGGGTTTCTTAAAACGTGCTCATCCAGTCACTTCAAAGACCCAACTTTTGGCTGATTTCCAATCAGAGCCTATTCATCAATGATGGATAGTCTTTAATACAATGATGGATAGGAATCTGGGCCAGAGAGTATGAGAGGATTAGGACTCTTGTCCTACATGCAGTTGACCCTGGATTGATCTCTAGCATCATATAGTCCCCCTGAGCACCATCAAGCATGAATACTGAGCACAGGGCCAGGAATATCCCTGAATACTCCAGGGTGTAGCCCACCCACTCACCTACAGCTGCCCTCCCAATAAAAGAATGGAGTCTCACCATGGAACTGCTGGGCTTATAATTACTGTGGGGAAGTGGAGCAGTAATACAGCAGATGGGCAATTGCCTTATATGCAGCTGACCCCTCCAAAAACAAAACAAAATATAATCAAAGACAGAAATGCTGTAGAAGCAATGGCAGTGAGGCCTCCCACCAGAACACATGGGATGGAGGACCTCTTGAGGGACTGCCAACCTTATAGCAATCTGTCCTCTGAAGCGTTAGTGCTCCCTTTTCACCTCCTCTCTACCCTTTGATTTTCTTTCTCTTTGACCAATCCACCATGTATAAGTTGCTGTATGCATTTCTTTTTGTTTGTTTGGGGTTTTTCCCCCTTGTTTTTGGGCCATGCCTGGTAGTGCTTAGGGCTTACTCTCAGCTCTGCACTCAGGAATTATTCCTGACAGGCTCAAGGTACCATACAGGATGCTGATGGTTGAACCCAGATCAGCTGTGTGCAAAGCAAACACCCACCCCACTCTACTATGGCCTCAGACACTCAAGAGAAAGGTTCCCAGTTCAAAGCATCTTGCTTTCTTGAAAAGAAAACAGCCAGGTTTTTCTTTCCTGCTCACTCTGCTGCCCTCACTCAGGCCCATGCAATAATTACCTCGGTAATCTGGTTAAGAATGTGGTCACTTAAGGGGCTTTAGACTCCATTGAGGGTCTGGAACTATCACATTTGCCCCCTACTTTCTGTCAGGTACTGGGCAGATTCATCTGTTTCTCTGGGACTTGGTGCTTCTCCAGCTTAGTGACGTCATGGCATAGAGGAAGAAGCAAGGAACCATGATCCACGATATCCTCCAGCCCCCATGCACCATTCCTGCAGGGAAATGTCACTAGCTCTTTGGTAGAAGCTCAGTGATGTTGTGGGAATATAGGGATATAGGATTTGTGTTACTGAAAATGATAAGATATTGTTTGTTCTGGGGCCACACCTGACTGTGCTCAGAGCTTACTCTTGGCTCTGGGTTCAGGGATCAATCCTAGACGTTCTCCAGGGACCATATGGGGTGTTGGGTATCAAACCACAGTCAGATTCATGAAATTCAAATTCCCTACATGCTCAGAAATGAGGGCATTAAACAAAGTTAGGGACTGGAATGATAGATAGTACAGTGGGTAGGATGTTTGCCTTACACACAGCCAACCATGGTTTGATCCCCAGTATCTTGTATGGTCCCTAAGCACTGCCAGGGGGGTAATTCCCAAGTACAAAGCCAGGAGTAACCTCTGAGCATGCTGGGCATGGACCTCGATATTTTTTATTTAAAAATGTAAATGAATCACCATGAGATACAAGTTAAAAAGTTGTTGATGATAGGGGCTTGGGCAACAGCACAGTAGGATGCTTGCTTTGCATGTGGTCCACTTAGGTTGGATCCTCAGCATCCTCCAAGCACTGCCCAGAGTGATTCCTGAGTAAGTCAGGGGTAAGCCCCGAGCATAGCCAGACATGGCCATCCCATCCCCACCAAAAAAATTGGTTGAGTTTCATGTATGTTCCAATGCCCATCCTTTACCAGTTTTCTTTTCCTGCCAACAATCTCCCCAATTTCCCTCCCATTATCCCTCTGCCAGCCTGCCTATATAGCAGTTTTCTTCTCTCTCTTTCCTTTTTCACATTTTTTTCCTGTGATTTTCAATACTGTTACTGAAGGGGTATCAGGCATATCACTTTACCTCCTTTCAGCACCCAGTTCTTGTCCAGAGTGATCGTTTCTAATTCTCATTGTCATAGTGGTTCCTTCTCTATCCTACCTGCACTCCTTGCTTTTTGTGGAAAGTTTTCTACCATATACTAGTCCTCCTAGTCAAGGTGAGGGCATCTTGCAGGACTGAATTTTTTGCAGCTATTCAGTATAATCTTGGCCTCCTTCCCTTTACCTCTGGAGAAAAGTTAGGGTTTTCTGTTCCAAGCCAGAGCTTTGAATTCATTAAGAGATCAGTTTGGGCCTGAACGACTCTTCTGGCCATTTCATGAGAAATCTTTCATAAAAGCACCTACCTACCCCCACTCTCTTCTACCTTCAGACACAGAAAATATGTTTCTTTATTGCAGTTGGCATCATTCAAAGGAACTCTAAGGCACCCCTAATGGATTGGTACTATCAATAAAGCCTCTTGTTTGGCCAGAGCAGGAAGGTCAATTAGAAGGATGATGGAAGGCAGTGGTTTCCTGTTTATAAATATAGACTGGGAAGTGCAATATTGATGGCTCTGTTTGACCATGGGGTTGGCCACCCTCCCCCTGAGGAAGGTTGGGGTTATGTGATTTACAAGGCCAGAAGAGTCCAGCCTCCCTGTGTCTAGAAGCAAATCATGATTTATTGGACCCAGACCACCTTGGGCCTGCAAGACTGAGTTATATGAAATATAGTCCCTGCCTTTTACGAGCTTTATAAAAAAAGAGAAAATATATATTGGCATCTATTCATGACTTGGAAAGATGAAAAGATTGAGATGGCATTATCATAACTATGGATAGCCTGGTGCTTTTGAGTTCAAAGAAGGGAAAGAAAGACCCCTTTGATAAAGAAGCATGGAAATCGAGTCCATAGAAAAAATGGGACTTGGCCAAGGTTTTCAGGAGTGGGGCACAGTAGGCTCTGCCACTCACAGAGAGAGGTAAAGGAATGACATGGGGTAAATAGGGAGTTAAGGGAGCTAGAAGGAGTGGTGAGTAAAGCATAATGAAGGAAATTGAGAGGGAAAGAGAGAGAGCTTTCTGGTGATTTGTTATCTATAAATTTATTAACTCCCAAAGTGGAAATGATGGAGCTCAAGAATGACTACATCCAGGACACAACTCCAGACCTGCAATGGAGACATTAGGCATAGTACCATTTCTTGCAGCATGTTCTCCAGAAGAATATGGTATGCCCCCTAAACCAAGTCACTTTTTACAAGACTGGAATAAAGTGAAACATACCCCCACTTGTACTGCAGGTATCTCTTCGGTTTGAACAGGTGGCTATGCCTGGTAATTCTCAAAGAGAGTCGCTAGAGCAAGAGGATATAGTTGCAGGAAGAAATGAAGTATAATCATGTACTTCTGTCACATGCTTCTAGGCTGACAGCTGTAGAGGTAGTCTAGTTGAGAGGGAAGTGGCTATAATGAATGGATGCGAAAGAGTGTGAATAAGTAGGTGGTTGCTAGGTACATCATACAAATGTATGTAGGTACATGTATGTTCACTTGCATTCATGATGTAATGGGGTATAGACTATATTTTTCCAGTGAATCTTATAAAGACAGTGTTTCCAGGATACACTTTGGGAAAAGGCTCTCAGGAAACACGTTTTCTTTTGCTAGACTTTTACTGAACCTATAACTGCCTTTTAGAAAAAGCTCTATGCCCAGTCAGGCTCTTCGTGTCTTTGGACAATGCTTCCCCTTCATGGTGCCGATTCTAGGAAGTGCCAGACTATCTGGTGAAGAATATGCATTGTACTTCTAGTCATTAGAATTTTATCATCTTTCTATTATTAGCTTCCTCTAAGGCTTCTGCTCCTACTTTATATGTTATATTTTCTTTTAGTTTTGTGGATATAGTTTTATACTTTTGTTTTTTGTTTTTGTTTTTGGGTCACACCCGTTTGACGCTCAGGGGTTACTCCTGGCTATGCACTCAGAAATCGCCCCTGGCTTGGGGGGACCATATGGGATGCCGGGGGATCGAACCACTGCCCATCCTATGCTAGCACTTGCAAGGCAGACACCTTACCTCTAGCGCCACCTTCCCAGACCTTTCTACTGGTTTTAATAATAAATTTTTTTCACTGTTAAAAAGAATATGCAGGGCCAGATAGATAGCATGGAGCTAATGCGTTTGCCTTTCATGCAGAAGGTCGGTGGTTCAAATCCTGGCATCCCATATGGTCCCTCGAGCCTGCCAGGAACGATTTCTGAGCATAGAGCCAGAAGTAACCCCTGAGCGCTGCTGGGTATGACCCAAAACAAAACAAAACAAAACAAAACAAAAAGAATATGCATTGTGTATTTCTAGATATTTTGCTTTGAGGATTGGGTGCTTCCCAAAGGTGCACAACACTCATTCCCAGAGGTACTCATACCACAGTGCTCTGATCCAGCAATTTGCCACTGCTGGTGGTACTGAGGGTCATCGGGACAACATATGGAAATGCTTTAGAAGCCATGTAGTTCTAGAATCTAGCTTCAGGACTCTCAATGTACAACATGTGCTCTAATCCTTTGAGCATACCCCCCAGTCCCAAGATACCTTTTCCTCATTATTCCTCTCCTTCTCCCTCTTTTTTCTCCATCTCCTTCTCCTTCTTCTTCTTCTGCCATAGACAGCTATACTCATGGTTTACTCCTTGCCCTATAATAAGGGAGCCATATGCAGTTCAAGGCCTTGCCTGCTATACTATCTTTCCAGCTCCAAGACATACTATTTTTAAAGGTAAAAGTATTGTGTGTCCTTCGGACACTTGATGGTTCTGACCTTGTCTGTTACCTCAAACAATGTTCAAATAAGCATTTCTATTCTTGTAGGCATTTCTTTCATGAGCTAGATTATTCAAATGCCTAGAAGGTTCAGGGACAGAACCCCTGAGGACTTTCTATTAGTATTACATGAAACTAAACTCCAAGAAGAAAAGAACTGACTAACATAAAACAAATTTTAATTTCTGACTAAATATAGCCAATAATCAAATCACTTTCTTAGAGGGTAAAAGTAGATTTACATATTAATTATAGAGTCCTTGATGGAGGTGGATGATGATGAGGCCTTTCTCGACCTGGTCAGGGTCCAGCACCTGCAATCCCTTCCAGCCAGAGGGTCTCAGGCTTCAGGGTAGCAGCAAATAAATGATCCACAACAGTCAGATTTCAGGAGACATGAACCTTTATTATTAATAGGCCTTAGCCAACATCTGTGGCTTCTAAGCTAACCTTTTAAGCAGCTCTCTCCATCTTCCCAGCATTCAATCCTCTCCCTGATACCTCTTTCCAGCCTCAACCCTGAGGCTTCCCTTGCTGAATCCCCTCTCCAATCTCTCTTCTGCCCCTGAGGCAACCCCTTTGTTCCTTTCCTTAGACCCCCTCCCAGAAATGGGCTGGTCTTACCATCAGGTAAAATTAGCATTTTTCCCTGGGAGGGGATGACAGGGAAAGTCTTCTTTTCTCTATGAAAATCTGTTATGACATCACTATTGTTGGATGCCCATTCTTGTGTTCTTGGTTCAGTGCTTTCTCTTCTAGCTAGCATAGCAGGACTCCACTTCAGAGTACATTTTCACAGTCACATTTTCACATAATTAAATCTCCAAGCCACTTTCCCCTTAATCTATTCAAGGAGCACTGTAGTGGTTGTGGGCATCACATCATTGGCTTCTTCTCCCATAATTAACCAAACACACATTTTTATTTCCTCCCTTCCTGGATAAAGCCATTGCTTTTTGGGCTATATCCAGCAGTGCTCAGGGATTACTTCTGGCTCTGCACTCAGAAATCACCTCTGATGTTTTATGGGGGACCATATAAATCCGAGTCAGCTGTTTGCAAGGCAAGCATCCTACCTGCTGTGCTATCACTCTGGTCCTGGCAGGAAAAAAAATCTTGCTTTGTTTTTCAAGCATGTTAAGAAATCAATGAAGTTTGGAGGCTTGTTTTTGGAGACTTGAGCCACCCACCTCTAACCTTGCCCCAATATCCTTTTTACCTAAGCTTTCTTTGGAGATGTTAATCCCAAAGAAAATCAGACCTGCCCACACCTGGGATGGGGTGGGTTGTTTTGAGTAAAGAATAAAAATGATGGGGGCTGGAGTGGTGCAAGTGGTAGGGCATTTGCTTTGCACGTGCTAACCTAGGACAGATCTTGGTTCGATCCCCCAGCATCCCATATGGCCCCCAACCCAGGAGTGATTTCTGAGCACATAGCCAGGACTAATTCCTGAGTGTCACTGGGTGTGGCCCCCCAAAAAACAAACAAAACTCATAAAGCCTGAGAAATGAAGCAAGCTGACTCCAATAAAATTTTAACTGACTTCTTGTGAATTATTTCTCTACTATTACCCTTCCTCATCAGACCTGTCCACCTGAGGGATTAGGCCTAAGACGGCTTCACCCAATAGTATAGCTTGGAGGGGAGTTGTCTTGAGCATGGCCAAACCAAATTTGATCCCTGGCACCCCATATGGTTGCCTAAACATGCCATAAGTAGTTCCAAGTGAAGAAGCCAGCAGTAAGTCCTGAGCATCACCAAGTGTGACCCCAAAACCAAAACAAACAAAAAAGGGAACCACTCCTAGGTGCCATCCTAGGTTTAGTGCAAAGACCAAGACCACCAACCACAGAAGATGGATTAAAATGACATTGAGGGAACGGAACTTCTAGAACCACAAAGACTGACTTCATCATAAGTTCCACCCCTGGAACTGTGCAGATACTGAGATCAATAGATACAGAGGTCTAATTGTATCACCTAGGACGGAGCAGAAGTCTCCCAAACAACACAAAAGCACCACCGGGGGAGTAAATGATCCTGAACAGAGTCTATAGTTGTTCCCATGACAATATACTCCAAGGGCGGAGAAACCCCATATCTCTTAGGCCAAGTGAATTCCTTTTTGAATGGCCCCAATATTAACTGTGCCAGGGCAGTAGGGGAAAAAAAAGCAAAAAACCACAAAACATTGTTTATTTTATATATATTATTTTTTATCTTCATTTATTATTATTATTATTTTTATTTACCTATCTATTTTTGGTCGATTTCTTTGTTTTGGTGTGGTTATTGAAGCTGTTGCCCCCATTTGTACTTATTTTTTTTCTCTTCTTTTCTTTTCTTTCTTTATGTGCTCTGCCATGTTTCTTATCTCAATACTGTGGTGGTTTATTTATTTATTTTTTGGGGGGGTGCTTATCATTATTGTTGGAGTCCTCACTGGATATTTGACACCTCTTTTTGTACTGGTGGAGTGTTTCACCTTTTTCTCCTTCATCTCTCAAACCGATGATGAGAGCCTCTAGAAGAATTCCGCTTATTTTCGGCATATTAGACTTTTACCCCATTTTATTACTTTTCTCTTCTTCAAACAAAACCATGTAACTTGAACTAGCTAGTTCTGCCCCCCAGTTAGAGGGGGAAATAAGGGAGGCACCAGGACCAAACAGGTGCAAGACTACTAAGTAGTAGGCTAGGTACAGAGGGGACCACATATTCTGGCAGCCCTGGGGGTGAGGGAAGAGCATATGGGAAGTAGAACAAAAATGGAGGTGTAGGGAGGACAAATTGGTGATGAAAATCCCCCCTGATTTTATGTAAATATGTACCTAAAATATTATATGTAAGCCACTATGATCAAAATAAAAATTATATTGAAAAAAACCCCACAAGAACTTAAAAAAAAAAAAGAAACCACTCAATTCAATATTCCTGTTGAATTCCACCTAGCCAAGCGCCATTCTGGAATGCTCTGCTGTAGAGTGCTGGAATGAGATCATAGCCTTGTTTGAATGAGATCTCTATTCAAATGAGAACGCAGCCTTGGGTTTCCATGAAGTAAGAATCCATAAACCAACACAGACCAACCCCCAAATCATCAGAGGCTGCATTCTTAATTTTCCTGCTTCTGAAAATCTAGTCCCTGGCAGCAAGGGAAAAGTTAAGGAATAGTCCTAGTTCTACACTTAGGAATCATTTCTGGTGGAGATCAAGGGACCATATGGGATGCTGGGGATTGAACCTGGGCCAGTCATGTGCAAGGCTAGTGCCCTACCTGCTGTACTAGCTCTACTATATCGAGCACCATCAGGGATAATTCCTAAATACAGAGAGAGGAGTTATCCCTGAGCATCACCAAATGTGACCCAAAATCAAAAAACAAAAAACAAACACACAAACAAAAAAACCCACCAAGACCTAGTTAATTTAGATGGTCTGTTTATACTTTTTAAATTTCCCCAAAAACTATCACTTCCAGTTCCCTTTTCTCCTTTACTTCTTTCCTGATGTTCCCAGTATATCTTCATTTTGGAGTTGAACGGAAACCTTAAGAGATTATTTAGTGTTAACAATTCTTGTTTGTGGCTGGGGAAAAAATCAAGAGAGGTAGTGACTTAAGAAGAACACTGAATGTGGGAAGGGGGGAATTTTATTCTTCTTGATTCCAGTGTTATATCCCTTCGGTTGCTGTTTAGAAAGCAGAGAATTGGGGGCCAAAGTGGTGGTGCAAGAAATAAGGCATCTGCCTTGCGCGCCCTAGCCTAGGATGGACTGCAATTCTATCCCCCGGCATCCCATATGGTCCCCCAAGCCAGGAGCGATTTCTGAGTGCATAGCCAGAAGTAACCCATGAGTGTCACCGGGTGTGTCCCAAAAAAACAAAGAAGAAGAAATCAGAGAATTGATTGTACTCAGTATCTGAATAAAGGAAGGGTAAGTGATGTTGGCGGGTATACAAGTGTTAGGAAAGAGTGTCAGAAGAAACGAATTCTAAATAAAATGAAAGCATTAAGAATAGAAGCTCTAGATTAGAGAGACAGTACAATGGTTAGGGAGTTTTTCTTGCATGTAGTCAATCTAGGTTCCATACCCATAATCCCATATGGCCCCCCTCTAGCACTTCCAGGAATAATTCCCGAGTGTAGAGTCAGGAGGAATCCTAATTATGGCCCAAAAAAAGTTACTTTGCTCTCTTTTCACAGTTAAGTTCTCCCAAGGAAAGAAACTAGAATGTCATTGGTGGGAGGCAATGGTAAGACACTATATGTTTAGGCAGATTGTGAAGAATCACAAATGATGACTAATATGAATCCCAACTAAATACATTCAAGATCTAACTGTGTGTGTGTGTGTGTGTGTGTGTGTATGTGTGTGTGTGTTTTGAGGAGCATTTGCCGTCTTTCTTTTCCAAAATGTGCCTCTGTTCTGGGAATGATTAGATACGTTTACTTTTACTTGACTTGGTGCCAGTGATTCTGTATGAGGATAGCTTCAAGAAGAGCCTTGTCTTTGTGGAAAGTTCTGAGTGATGTCAACTTGGCATGTAAGTCTACTGCAACAGCCAGTCTATGCCTCAAGACCTTGGGGGACCCCTGCAATGGACACTCCTGTCATAGCCAAACTGTACATGTGCAGCTGGAATGATAGAGGGCCCCAAGATAGAGGGTTCAGTTGGGAACCACCCAAGTGAAAATGTGTGCTCAGAGGAGGCTGGAAGTGGGAAGTGCACTTGCCTTGTACACAGATGACCTGGATTTGTTTCCCAGAACCCCATGTTGTCCTCAAAGAGCCTCAAGAGCCAGGAGTAACCCCTAATCATTGCTGGCTATGGGGGGAAAAAGAAAAAAGGAAGGGAGAAGGAAAGGGGGGAGAAGAAAGGGTGAAAAATAATGGAGGGAGAGAGGAAGGCTAGCTGGAATGCTTTGGGCAAGAGCAAAAAAAGAATTGCTTTGAGCAGGTGAGTCCTTCCCAGAAAAGAAATGTGTTCTGAGAGGTGTTAATATTTCCTGAAACAACCTCTTAGGAACAGGTACCCCATTTTTGGCTCTCAGGAAAATGCTGGATTGGTAAGAAGTTTCTTCAGCAGTGATGTTTGGAACCCAAGTCTTATGCCTAAACTGAATATTTCATTTTTATTGGTTTGAGCCCCACCCACGTTCAGAGTTAACTTCTGTCTCTGGTGGTGCTCAGGTGCTAGGGGATGCCAGGTATCAAACCCAGGTTGACAACATACACAAGGCAAATATTTTACCCACTGTACTATGCTCTGGCCCCTGAGTCAGATATTTCTCTGGGTGATTTCTGTAGAGGGTATGGCTGAGTATGGAGGTCAGTCTGGAGTTTACTAGGAGAGCAGTAAAAAAGAAATAAGTCAGGGGCAAGTTATAGGACAGTGACTAGAGTGTTGCCTTGCAGCTCACCTAGGCTCCAGTCCCTGCACTCAATGTGGTCCCTTGAGTGATCCCTGAATACAGAGTCAGGAGTAATCCCTAAGTTCTGCTGGGTGCATCCCCCCCCCCAAAAGAATTGAGTGAGTTCTTTGTTTTCCTAAACCCAGAGGTTGAGGTGTATCACTTATGTGAGTTCCTGAGTTTGGGGTCTCACTTCCTCCATTCAGAATGGGGATGTGGAGAATTACCTACCTCGTGGCAATAATGGGATGGTGACGATGGTGTCATCTGATGATGGGGATGATAGTGATGACAATCGTGAGGGCGACTATGATGGTGAGAGTTTGGTAGTGTAATTATGGTGGAGTGGTGGTAATAATGATGATAGTGATGATTATTAGAGTCTTGAGGGTGAAGATATGATGTGGTGGTGACAATTATGATAGTGAGGTGTCGTGGTGATCATAATTCATAAGATTTCTCTTTTGGAAACCAACTTAAAATAATATAGGTAACTTCCTGTTTCAGCTCTCCTTCCCTGCTCCACCCTGTAGAAGACTTGTACAACACAGACTTGTATAACTTATATAACACAGAACTTGTATAACACAGAATAGTTCCTCGTGCTCTATGTTTTGTTTATCAAATAACATCATGACAATTGGGAGTGGGCAGAGTTCAATCAAGATGTTTTGGCCCCAAATAATGGAAAGGTTTTTATATGGCTATTGATTTTTTTACCTAGTAAAAATTCTAACAATTCGCCTGCTCAAACATTAATTATAGTCAATTTTTTTCCTGCCATTGAACTGAAATGCTTTGGAGATCATTCCATGTGTATTTTGATTCCTTAAACTGGCTGAGAAATTCTTCAGTGTCTTTGCTACAGTTAAGGAGTAAATGGAATTTTTTGGCCTCTCAGTATCAATGGTTGTGTGCCCCCCACATATATGTTACCAAGGGTTTCTGGAATTTCCTACAAGAAATCATTCCTTTCTACCTCTTAAGTGTGTTTTAGATTCAAGTGTGTTTTGATCCTTGGACAGATAGTGCTTCCCAAACCATGAAAATGAAAATAAGGATTGAGTTTCAGAAGGATTGACCCAGGCAGTTCTGAGTTTGCTTCCTGCCCATGTTTTTTCACGTAGATTGATAGCTTAGGATGATTTTAGGTCTTTTTGTTGTTTGTTTGTTGGAGTTTTTTCATTGTAAACAACAGTTAAAAAAGTTTATTTTGGGACCGGAGACATAGCAGAAGGTCATTGGTTCAAATCCCAACATCCCATATGGTCCCCCGTGCCTGCCAGGAGCGATTTCTGAGCATGGAGCCAGGAGTAACCCCTGAGTATTGCCTGGTGTGACCCAAAAAACAAACAAACAACAACAACAACAAAGTTTATTTTATTTTGAGCTCACATCTGCAATTCTCGGGGACCCAAGCAGAGGGGCTGAGCCTTCTTTACCTTGTAACTCCGATTCCCCTGAGTTATCCATGTTCCCATGGAAAGGGGGTACTCTGTAGATAATCTGTTCCTTCCCATAGTCCTCTCTGATCCCCATCAAAAGTCCCAGCCCTCGCCTTTCAGTGCTAACAGAATCATGTCAAGGTTTGACCTCAGCCTCGAGTTTAGTGGAGGAAGAATGGGGCAGAGGTGATATATGGAACTCAGAGATGAGCCCCTACACAGGTTGGGTGGGTGTTTGCAGAACCCACTCGGAAGTTGCCCATACTACTCCTCCCAGTGTCACCCCATGAGCAAGGTCCTCCTCTTAGACTTTCACACTCATGTTCTTTCCTTTCTAGTTTTGTTTATAATGGGAAGTAAAGTCACACATTTAGTCCACCTTTGTGACAATCTCTTTCACATGGCTCATTCATTCGTTTGCTTTTGTTTGTTTGGGGGCTACATCCAGCGGTTTTCAGGGCTTACCCCTGGTTCTACACTCAGGGATCACTCCCAGTGGGCACAGGAAGGGCAGGTGGGATGGGTGGATCCTGTGGTATGCTAGAGATCAAACTTGGGTTGGCTGTGTGCACGGCAAACACCCTACCCACTGTACACTCACTCTATTCCCCCAGATGGCTCATTTCTGGGCTTTCCATGGTATCAGGAAGCTAAGAAAATGATGTGTCTGTTGATCCCCAGCAGAAATGTACCAGGCCACATGTTATAGCAGACAGAGGTCAGTGTGACTGTGGGGAGTTTGTGAGGCACAAGGGGTGGGGGGCTGGGCAGGATCTGCTCTCTGGAGAGGAAGAACTTTTTATCACACAGACCCATGTGGCTCTTGCCCCCATACATGTATCCATCAAGCCCCACTGAACTGGAGTATGAAGATGAATGAGGACAAGGGGTGCTCTGTTCAGTCAAATGTCTGAGTGGATAAATTTCCCTCCAGAGTCTGGGTTTTTTAGGAGCCCTGCAGATGCCCATCCAGGAGAGGCTGGGGACAAGGCATTCAGGTTGCTAAAGATTCCCCTCAACTCAGGTGAGTCCAGGCTCCTGAGCCAGTGCTCCTGGATCCCAGATTCCTGGGACCCCAATTCCTAACACAGGAGCTACTGAGAAGAATCACAGGTGGAATCCTCAGGGCTGGCATCTTCAGACTTGGGAGGAACTACACCCCAACTCCTCTAGTACCACAGAAAGGTCTAACTTTCCTTTAGGTCCATTTAAGCATTTAAGTAAGAAGGAGAATGTATTCCTGGGGCAAGAGACATAGTACAGCAACTTTGCATATGGCTGACCCAGGTTCGATCCCAGGTATCCCATGTGGTCCCCCCAAAACTACCAAGGATAATATAAGTGCAGGAGTTACCCTGAGAATTATCAATGTGGTCCAAAAACAAACAAACAAAAAAGTTTTGTTTTTTGCCTAGTATATTTATTTCAACATACTTTTGGACTCTAATTAGGGGGCCAAAAAGAGAGCAGGAGTTAGGGTATGGACCTGGTTTCCACCCAGGTATCACACACACACCCTCCCAGCATTGCCAGGGGTAGCCTTAGAAGTCTCCTAACATTGCTGGGGTAGATCTGTCTGTTTCTAATACTGAAGGCCCAAGCATCTTCATACCCTTAGACCCCTCCCGAGTCACTGGCAAAAATCACTGGGAGGCCCCATACCCCATTTCTGAGTACCCCTAAAGCTAATCAATTAAGTCTTCACATGAAGAAGTATTTTCTGAGGCAAGAGAGCCTGGAACCCCACATGAGACCCATGAGAGCGGGTGTGAGTTAGTCACATTCCCATATCTGGGTTCTGGTGTTTGCTTTTCATTTAGTGCTGAGAAAGTGCTGGAATAGTTTCTTTTTCATTTAATTTTAATAACTAAAATAATTTAATTTGAATTTTATTTTTATGTAGTTAAAGAATCATGATTTACAAAGTTATTGATAGTTAAGTCTTAGGTCTATAATATTTTAACAACAATCCCCCACAAGAGTCACCTCCCATCACCAGTGGTCCCACCTGTCATCTCTCTCCTCTGCCTGCCACCTTGACAGGCACATTACAAAGGTTGGTGATTTCAGCTTAAATCTCATTTTTTCAGTGTTGGTGAGTCTGTGCTTTGGGTCTATATAGAGATACCACTCTCCCACACCACCAGTATAACTGAAGTTTTGACCTCTGTCTCCCACGACTTCTCTCTCTCTCTCATCTTCTCCTGTTTGCCTTTATTTCTTTTCTTCTTTTCCCTAAGTTCTGGGGCCAAGTGTATCTAGACACCCTCTTTTACTCCATTACATTTTCTCAGCCAGTTATTCTCTATTAGAATGGTTTCATTTTTGTCATGGCTCATGGACACCAAATAGGATGACTGTGTGTTCCTCCCACCCCCAGTCCAACTTAAAAGACAGTGCTTTGTTCTGTGGTCCCAGGGCACTGATCCAGAATATTTGGTTGACACCCTTTCATTCCTTCCTTCCCACCATGCTGCAGATACTCTTCTCTGGGTGACATCTCTTCATCCCTTCATTCTCTCCTCTAAAAATAACCTCTGAGAGAAGAAATGACCTTTGGGGTATTATTCATGGGGCACTTCCTAGTGACTGAGCACAGGACGAGAGGCTGCATATTTAGTGCAGGCTAGAATCCTTTAGGGCTTTTTTCCCCCTCCTAATCAGTGAAAAAAAAATACTATTTTCCATCTGAGCTGAGGTGCACCATTGGGCTCAGTAGACTTCATGGGAGAGGGAAGCTGGGGAAAGTGAAAGTTTAGTAAGCTCTGAAGCTCAGACACGCTACCTGAAGGGGTTGGAGGTGTGTGGTCCAAGCTGGAGGAGAAAGGCCTCACCCTCCATCCCTCTCACCATCATCTATTACCATCCAGGACTGTTTTACTATAGTTGGCATCCATGATTTGCCAAAGACAGAACATTGATTGTTTCAAGGCAGTACACCAGATTTTGTTGCAGCAATAATAAAGCCATATTTCTCTCTCTCCATGGAGCTATGAGTTCATGGGAACTGGAGCTGCAGAAGGGAAACAGAAGCAGGTACTGGAGTTTATTTGCATGGCACCCTCTTTCCAAGATAGACGGGGGAGTCTGCTCTTGATGTTGAAATCAGGGAAGACTCAAGGAGGAGCAGGCAGTCCAATATCTGAGCTGAGGTGAAGAAGTCAAGTGTATAGAGAGCTTGAGGAAGAACATTCCAGATATATCCAACTGCAAGTGCAAAGGCCATGGGACCAGTACTAAGCTGTGAGTGCAAAGAATTGAGGCTTGAGTAGCTGGAGGGAGGGGTATTTTTCAAGTCCATCATCTCACAGACTTACTTCTCAAAGTCTTCTCTTTCATCACACATCTCCCAGAAGGTAGACCTGACCATTTTTATTGATTTTTATTATTATTTTAAGAAAATATTTTTATATTTACATTTTTATTGAAAGCATTGTGATTTACAAAATTATTCATAGTTTTTTAGACATACAATATTTTAATATATATTTTTATTTAAACACCTTGATTACATACATGATTGTGTTTAGGTTTCAGTCATGTAAAGAACACCACCCATCACCAGTGCAACATTCCCATCACCAATGTCCCAAATCTCCCTCCTCCCCACCCTACCCCCACCTGTACTCTAGACAGGCTTTCTATTTCCCTTATTCATTCTCATTGTTAGGATAGTTCACAATGTAGTTATTTCTTTAACTAAACTCATCCCTGTTTGTGGTGAGCTTCATGAGGTGATCTGTAACTTCCAGCTCTCCTCTCTTTTGTGTCTGAAAATTATTATTGCAAGAATGTCTTTCAATTTTCTTAAAACCCATAGATGAGTGAGACCATTCTGTGTCTCTCTCTCTCTCTCTCTCTCTCTCTCTGACTTATTTCACTCAGCATAATGGATTCCATGTATATCCATTATAGGAAAATTTTATGATTTCATCTCTCCTGGCAGCTGTATAATATTCCATTGTGTATATGTACCATAGTTTCTTTAGCCATTCATCTGTTGAAGAGTATCTTGATTGTTTCCAGAGTCTTGCTATGGTAAATAGTGCTGCAATGAATATAGGTATAAGGAAGGGATTTTTGTATTGTATTTTTGTGTTCCTAGCATATATTCCTAGGAATGGTATAGCTGGATCGTATGGGAGCTCGATTTCCAGTTTTTGGAGGAATCTCCATATTGCTTTCCATAAAGGTTGAACTAAACAGCATTCCCACCAGCAGTGGATAAGAGTTTCTTTCTCTCCACATCCCGCCAACACTGCTTGTTCTCATTCTTTGTAATGTGTGCCAATCTCTGTGGTGTGAGATGGTACCTCATAGTTGTTTTGATTTGCATCTCCCTGATGATTAGTGATGTGGAGCATTTTTCATGTGTCTTTTGGTCATTTGTATTTCTTCTTTGTCAAAGTATCTGTGTCCATTTCTTCTCCCCCCACTTTTTTTTTGGGGGGGGGGTTTGGGCCACACCCAGTGCTGCTCAGGGGTTACTCCTGGCTGTCTGCTCAGAAATAGCTCCTGGCAGGCACGGGGGACCATATGGGACACCGGAATTTGAACCAACCACCTTTGGTCCTAGATCGGCTGCTTGCAAAGCAAAATCCACTGTGCTATCTCTCTGGGCCCTTCTTCCCATTTTTTGATGGGATTAGATGTTTTTTTCTTGTAAAGTTCTGTCAGTGTTTTGTATATTTTGGAGATTAGCCCCTTATCTGATTGGGTGAACAGTTTCTCCCACTCAGTGGGTGGCTCTTGTATGCTGGGTGCTATTTTCTTTGAGGTGCAGAAGCTTCTCAGTTTAATATATTCCCATCTGTTAATCTCTGCTTTCACTTGCTTGGAGAGTGCAGTTTCCTCCTTGAAGATGCCTGTAGTCTCAATGTCTTGAAATGCTTTGCCTACGTGTTATTCTATATATCTTATGGTTTCGGGTCTGATATCAAGGTCTTTAATCTATTTGGATTTTACTTTTGTACATGATGTTAGCTGGGGGTCTAAGTTCAATTTTTTGCAAGTGGCTACCCAGTTGTGCCAACACCACTTGTTGAAGAGGCTTTCTTTGCTCCATTTAGGATTTCTTGCTCCTTTATCAAAGATTAGGTAATTGTATGTCTGGGGAACATTCTCTGAGTATTCAAGCCTATTCCACTGATCTGAGTCCTGTCTTTATTCTAATACCTTGTTGTTTGGATAACTATTGCTTTGTAGTAAAGTTTAAAGTTGGGGAAAGTAATTTCTCCTATATTCTTTTTCCCAATGCTTGCTTTAGCTATTCTAGGGTGTTTATTGTTCCAAATAAATTTCAAAAGTGCCTGAATCACTTCTTTGAAGAATGTCATGGGTATCTTTAGAGGGATCGCATTATATCTATACAATGCTTTGGGAAGTATTGCCATTTTAGTGATGTTAATACTGCCAATCCATGAGCAGGGTATGTGCTTCCATTTCCACGTGTCCTCTCTTATTTCTTGGAGCAGAGTTATATAGTTTTCTTTGTATAGGTTCTTCACATTTTTAGTCAAGTTGATTCCAAGATATTTGAGTTTGTGTGGCACTATTGTGAATGGGGTTGTTTTCTTAATGTCTATTTCTTCCCTATTATTATTGGTGTATAGAAAGGCCATTGATTTTTCTGGGTTAATTTTGTAACCTGCCACATTGCTATATGAATTTATTATTTCTAGAAGCTTTATGGTAGAGTCTTTAGGGTTTTCTAAGTAGAGTATCATGTCATCTGCAAACAGCGAGAGCTTGACTTCTTCCTTTCCTATCTGGATTCCCTTGATGTCTTTTTCTTGCCTAATGGCTATAGCAAGTACTTCCAGTGCTATGTTGAATAGGAGTGGTGAGAGAGGACAGCCTTGTCTTATGCCAGAATTTAGAGGAAAGGCTTTTAGTTTTTCCCCATTGAGGACAATATTTGCCACTGGTTTGTGGTAGATAGCCTTAACTATATTGAAAGGTTCCTTCCATTCCCATCTTGCTGAGAGTTTTGATCAAGAATGGGTGTTGGACCTTACCAAATGCTTTCTCTGCATCTATTGATATGATCATGTGATTTTCATTTTTCTTGTTGTTGATGTTGTGTATGATGTTGATAGATTTATTTCGACTCTAAACTCTTTATCTGAGAGACTGACTAGTTGGCTGGCCATGTTCCAGTCATCAGTGTTGCCATCTTCATTCTCTATGTCTGGCGCTGGCCTGCATTGTTTCCCCATTGTCACACTTGTATTGTGGGTTTTTCTACATGTTGTGGTTGTATTCATTGGCTAAATAATGTGCGCAGCTCCTCCCGTTCTGGGCGTATCAACTCACCTCCAGGGAAGGCTAGCCATCTGCAGATGAAGCCACACATAGGATGAAATCAGGCCAAGAATGCAGCACAGCACAGGAGACAGTCAAAGATAGGTGCTGGCATCAGAGTTCCAGCAGAGTTCAGCGGCTTCCCCTTTTCTGGGCATATCAACTCACCTCCAGGGAAGGCTAGCCATCTGCAGATGAAGCCACACACAGGATGAAATCAGGCCAAGAATGCAGCATAGCACAGGAGACAATCAGAGATAAGTGCTGGCAGCAGAGTTCCAGCAGAGTTCAGCGGCTTCCCCCCAGACATACAATATTTTAGCACCAGTATCACCATCAGTGTCAGTTTTCCTCCAGCATTATTCCCAGAGTCTATCTCAGACCTTTCCTTCCCAGCCTGTCACATTCACAGGCACCTTTTTAAGTTTATTGTTAAAGTTTGGATCTCATGATCTCAGCATTGTTGACTCTGTGCTTTTGATATCTAGTTTTGTTTTTTCCTGATTAACACCACCAATATACCTTAATTCCCTTCACCCCTGTTCCTATCATTTCACATCTGTCTTTCTCTCCCTCCACTCCATTTTTCCTTTTCTTCACCATATTCTGGGGCAAGAGTATTCTAGATAACCCCCATTTAAACTCTTGCATTCCCTCATTCAAATAAATACTACATATAAATGTATCCTTATATACTTATATCCTGTATCCTTCTGACTTATTTCATTTACCATATCTTTCAGTACCTTTCATGATTGCATTATCCTTTAGAGCTAGTAATATTCCACTGTATATATCTATCACACTTTTATGATTCACTCATTACTTGTTGGACATCTAGGTCTATTTCAACTCTTAGCTATTGTATTGAGTGTTGAAATGAATAATTGTGTTAATATGTACCATTATTTTGGTTTTTTTTTGGTTTTGTTTTGTTTTGCAATGCTCAAGGGTTTCTCCTGGTTCTGCCCTTAGAAATCACTCATGGTAATACTTAAGTGACCCTATAGGATGCCAGGGACCAAACCTGAGTCAGCTGCATGCAAAGCAAGCCCTCTTCAAAGCATGCAAAGCCAGCCCCATACCTGTCCATTTTAGAAATAAAATTCAGATGATAACCAATCTTCCATGTCTCCTGGTAGTGGATGAGCACTATGGAGATGGAGAAAGATGGAGGAGGTGGTCAAGACATGCTTCTATTTAACCAGGCTTCCTTCATGTCTTTAATCCTTGCAGTCTGCCTTAGTATACCCTGAGCATCTGAGCTTCTTACCCCCTACCTTAAGACCTTTGCTCCCTAACAAATGGCAAGTTAAGTTCCTTAGTGTGATTATCAAAACAAGGATAAAGACTGCTCTTTTCACTTAAGGTAAGGTACATCCTCTTTCTGCCAGCCTGCTTCTTTGTCTCAAATACCTGATGGAGGGGCCAGAACAATAGGATGGGGGTAGGTCACTTGCTTTGCACATGACCAACCTGGGTTCAATTCCTGACAATCCTTAGGGACCTCTGAGGCTCACCAGGAATGATCCCTATATGTAGAGCCAGGAATAGGTCCTGAGCACCACCAGATATGGCCCCCAAACAAAAAAAAAACAAATTAATATAGTGTTAATAATAATAATAATAATAATAATAATAATAATAATAATAAGTGCCTGGTGGAGCCAGAGATATAGGTCAGTGGTTAGGGAATATCTCTTGCATGCAGCCCACCCTCATCCCATCTATGTCACCACATGGTTCCCCAAGCATCACTGGGTAAAGGCTTAGAGATCCCCTAAACAGTCCTGGAGTAATGCAGGTAATTCCCAACACTGTAGGATGTGAGGACTAAGGCGTCCTTGGCTCCTAGGACTGAATGGGCAGCCCTATTGGTGGATCTCCAGGAGGATTCTTTGTGGTTTCTGAACACTGCTTAGGAGTCCTTCTCCTCCCAATAGCTATGAATAAATAAAGTGTTTGGTTTGATATTAGTACTGTTGGTAGCTTTACAAGGTTGCTATAAGCAGTCGAACCGCACAGTCTAGAATCTCCCCAAACCCCTCTGAGCTCATTAGAGTGTTTATCTAGTTGAAGTTGCCGAGTTTTTATCCTAAAGATTAGAGCTGGCCTTGGGGGCCTCTCCACCACAATCTTTATCAACCTGGGCACAGACTCAGAGCAAAGCCTCTCTGGACGATTGGCCAGATTCACGGAACTAAATCCAGGTAAAATCTGCAACAGCAGAAGCAAACTTAGGGGACATTTTCTAGCCTTTTGAAACAGACATACCAGGAAGCTAGGGTTTATATGGTGCAGGAAAAAAACAGGATCTGGGTGGAGAGAGTGAATAACCAAGGTTAAGTCTGGATACCACAAGGAACTCCATGCTCCTAGAGGTGAAGGTAGGGATGGGGGACAACAATCCTGGCCTTGAGAATGGGTAGGCTCCACAAAAAAGCCTTTTTAATGTAATTTACCTGCACAGGGCACCCTAAGTTCACCTTTCACATGGACCAAGAAGCACTCTCCGCCCTGGATATTTGTTGTGTTCAGTGAATCAATCACGTGGTCCCTGCCATCCTATCTGATCACCAGAATGAAGACGGTGGGGATGACTTCCCCAAGATAACAGAGCAAAGAAAGAAAATGCACTCTGGAGAGAAGGTCATTGAGCTGGGGTGGTAGTGCAGATACTGGGAGTTGGTTCTGAGAAATAAAAGGTGGTTTGCTGGGGCCAAAGAGATAACACAGAGGTGGGGCGTTTGCCTTCCAAGCTGGGAGGGACCTGATTCAATTCCCTGTGTCTCATATGGTCCCCCAGGGGCAATTTCTGAGTGCAGAGCCAGGAGGACCCCTGATCTCTGCTGATTGTGTCCCAGAAATCAATAAATAAATTAAGTTTTTTTTTTTTTTAAAGTGGTTTGCTGATCAAGAACACATTACTGGGGCCGGGTAGGTGGCGCTGGAGGTAAGGTGTCTGCCTTGCAAGCGCTAGCCAAGGAAGGACCGCGGTTCGATCCCCCGGTGTCCCATATGGTCCCCCCAAGCCAGGGGCGATTTCTGAGCACATAGCCAGGAGTAACCCCTGAGCATCAAACGGGTGTGGCCCAAAAACCAAAAAAAAAAAAAAAAAAAAGAACACATTACTACTTAGAGAGAACCTCAGAAATGTTGGAGGTTGGGAAGCTGATGTGGGACTTTGTGTCATCCCTACATAGATAGGAGGCTTGAATCAAAAAAGCAAATCTCCTTGGCCGGAGTGATAATACAGTGACAAGTATGTTTGCCTTGCTGACCTTCGCTTGGTTGACCTTGGGTTCAAGCCCTGATATGCCATATTATCCTCTGAGCACTGCCAGGAGTGATTCCTGAGTGCAGAGCCAAGGATAAGCCCTAAGTATGTCCAGATGTGCCCCCCATAAAGCAAATCCTGAGGGAGAAGAGAAGCTGCTGTGAAGATATTTTTGTTAGATAACTATTGATATTGCTGGTGAGACATTGACACTGGGTAGCTCAAGACTTTAAGAAGTGATTTAGAGGAGGGACATGACATTGGGTTTGATTTTAAACAATGGGAGTATGAGTGGAAATTATCAAACAGGATTGCTTTATAAATGACCAACAGTCACTACTACTCATGTACCTGATGTTTCTTCTATTTGTACGTTGCTTTGTTGTTGTTGTTGCTGTTGTTGTTTTTTGGGGGGGTCATACCTTGCAGCACTCAGTGCTTATTCCTGGATCTGTACTAAGGAATCTGTACTAAGGAATTACTCCTGGTGGTGCTCAGGAGGCCCTTTGGAGTACCAGGGATCAAATTTAGATTGGGCAGTGGAAGGCAAGTGCCCTATCCACTACTATACTATCACTCTGGCCCTAATTTAACTGGATGTTTCTATAAGAATAAATGAGTGGAAATGCTAGTGATTCCTTGGACATCTAGAATGTTTTGTGAGCCATTCCTCCACAGCAAAGGCTGGATGTGAACTGTCAATGGACAAGCCACAGTTTCTGCCAGAGACCATCGAATCTAGGCTTTCTCTTGAAGATAAAAGATCAGTCTTTTTTCTCCCTCTACTCGCTCCTTTTCTCTGTACTAGCCACCAGATCAGGCCTCCTCTGGGAGGTTAATGAGGTGCTGGACATGGTGTGTATGGTGGGGAGTCTTACAGATTGCTTGTATTAGAATTTCCTCCATCTAAGGGAGCAGAAAGGGTTATGTAAAACAGAAATGCCAATGTTTCAGCTTTTCCTGCAAGCAGTGTTCCCTCTGCCCACTCCTGTTTCCCTCATCCCAGCCTGTCAGAACCAGGACTCACACTGTGGGTTCGCCGCTGGGGGAGTTTCAAAGCAGTGGCTCATCCCTTGTTCTTTCTGTGCCGGTTTCAGGATGGAATGGGGAATCTGAGGATCACAGACAAAGGCTTAAGGCTGGAAGGAGACTCCGAGTTCTTACAACCTCTCTACGCCAAAGAAATCCAGTCCCGACCCGTAAGTCTCTGCTGGGGGAGGAAATGGGCGTGCACACACACACACACACACACACACACACACACACACACACACACACACACACACACACCATCTGTATCTGGGAGACATTTCTTTTGCTCTCAGCTGCATGGGTAGGGTGAGGGTGTGTCAGCTCAGTCCTGTGTGAGTGCTGTGGCCTACAAGCAGATAAGATTTCCTACCCCCAAACCTCCTTCGATCCTACCCAGAGAACCCCTTTCTAGTGCTGTACCAGGCATGGAGGCAGCAGATTCAAGCAGTATCCAATGGTAAAAAATATTACCATAGATTTTAAGTTGTCCAGTTATCCCAGAGCATCACTGCAAACACAGAAGGAAGGACATAGAAATGTCCCTTTCAGGACCAAAGTCCAGCACAGAAAGCACTTGCCAACTCAAGTTAGATCCTCAGCATCCTATAGGACCCTGAGCACCGCCAGGATCCCCTGAATATTGCCTGAATCCTATAGAGTCCTGAGCACTGCCATGAGTGATTCCTGAGGATCAAAGGTGTTTTTGATCCTAGGAGTGGGTCAAAGCTTAAAAAGGAAAACATTAGGAGCCGGTGAGGTGGCACTAGAAGTAAGGTGTCTGCCTTGCAAGTGCTAGCCAAGGAAGGACCGTGGTTCCATCTCCCGGCATCCCTATGGACCCCCCAAACCAGGGGCAATTTCTGAGCGCTTAGCCAGGAGTAATCCCTGAGCATCAAACGGGTGGGGCCCCCCCCAAAAAAAAAAAACAAAAAAAAAAAAAAAAAAGGAAAACATTATCTCCTTCAGAAGGAGCAAGTGTATGTAGCCCCTTGACTAAAGGCAAGTCAGTGGTCCTTTCTCTGCGTGGCATGTCCATCCCCAGGACCTGCCCTACTTTTATTCACCAAGGGGGACTGTGAATTGTCTAGGGTATTTTTTTTTGGGGGGGTGATACCTTCAGGCTTGGAAATGCTTTTTCAATGCCTCAGACTTGGGAAGGAGCTGGAGGATGCCCTGGCATAAACTATTATCTAAAGCCTTCTCTTCCCCTATTGTATCAAGGACTGCCTTGTCTTACCAATGTCATCATGATGAAACTTGGAGTGTAAGCGGGCTTTTGGGGGCAGCCACAGCTGGTTTTATTTCTTTAGTCCTTCTTGGGGAATTGGGGTGGAAGTCACTGGTAAGGTGCCTTTGCTCTGCAAAAGGGATTGATCTTCATCCACCTACAAGCAGAATGATTGGAAAGTCTCCCCAGAGCATCGTTTTTTTTCTTGAGTACCAATGAGGCTAATTAATGAAACTCAGCAGCTTGATGAGGTGGGTAATTTTATCCCAATGCAGTCCATGCTACTCAGGACAATGGCTGAATTGCCAATAATGTGCCTTTTGTGGGTGCCTGCTCAGGGGTGGGTACTGGGCAGGGGCTTCAGGATTAGGTTTAAGTATTAACAAAGAACAAATCTGCTTGGCAACGACAGATCATCTGATTTAACTGAAACTCAGCCCATCTGGTTTTGGCACTTCTGGCCCCAGAGTATTGTCCAACTCCCTCTATTGCCTTCAGTGAAATTGGATTCTGGCAGGAGTTGAGAGGAGGAAGTTGGTGGCACAGTAATGTGGCTCCCCTCCCTAGATGCTGTGGACAGAGACTGTGGGTCTCAAGCATTTGAAAAATTCCTGATACAAACACTGCTTTGTGTTTCCTGCTTGCAACAATCTTAGATCATCAAGCAGTGTTTCTAGCTGAAGTTTAGAGCAGCATTTCTCAACTTGGCAGGGGTCTATGGACTCCCATAGTATTCTAAAATATTCACAGATTAAAGAATCACAAGAATAGGGGCCACATCCTTTTCCTGCATGTGGTCCCTTCCCATCTTGTTTTCTTTCTAAACCCCACAATTATACCAGCTGTCCTCCTATTTTTACACCATGATCCCCATTGATGTAGTTTCTACCTGCACCCCCTGGACTATCCTGAGGTTTCACAAGTGGCCCCTCTGGTCCCGATTACTAATTGCTGGTTTGGAGTACTAATTTTACCTTGTGTTAAATTGACTTCTGTCACTCATTTGAATCAGTTATTTCCCTCTAGTGCTGTTTACCAGATAGCAAATATCTTGGGTTTCCCTTTTTCCATTTGTTTTTTCTTTTATGGGACAGCCCAAATAGTAAGAGCCTTTATCTGGAGGGACCACAAACATGAGGCCACCCCCTCTGCCCCATTTCTAACTAACATTTACCCCTCCCTGGGCCCATTTCCCCAGCCCCATTTATATCTAATGTTTTCATGTGTTCAGGGCTCGGCATAGGTGGCCTCTGAAACAAAGGTAGAGTTTAATAGCCTGTATTAGTGGCCAGAGAGATAGTACATTGGGTAAAGCACTGGCCTTGCATGCAGCCAACCCAAATTCAATCTTCGGGATCCTGTATGGTTGTCGGTCCCCTTAGTCCCACCAGGAGTGATCCCTGAGTACAGAGCCAGGAGTAAGCCTTGAGCATTGCTGGGTGTGTCTCTTATCCCTGAAAAAAGCCTGGATCAGAGAGAGATGTATTAGGTGAAATATCCTATAGCGAGATCCCGTGGTATAGAATAAGTCAGAGAGAGGCATCAAGTAGTGTTTGAAGAGTTTAAGAAAAGTTGGCACTTGGTTCATCTGTTAGGTAGTAGCAGAATCTGAATTTGAATTTCTACCCCCAAGAGATCCTTGATTGGAAGCTTAAAAAATATCAATGGAAAAGGGGGCCGGAGCGATAGCATGGAGGTAAGGGGTTTGCCTTTCATGCAGAAGGTCATTGGTTCAAATCCCGGCATCCCATATGGTCCCCCGTGCCTTCCAGGAGCGATATCTGAGCATGGAGCCAGAAGTAACCCTTGAGCACTATCGGGTGTGACCGAAAAAAACAAAACAAATAAAAACAAACAAAAATATCAATGGGGGAGGCTGAAATGATAACACAGCTGGGAGGGACTTTGCCTTGCATGCAGCCTCCCTGGTTCAATCCTCAGCATCCAATATGGTCCTCCAAGCCTGCCAAGAGTGATTCCTTAGTGCAAAGCCAAGAGTTACCCTTGAGAGCTGCTGGGTGTGCCCCCCAAATAGCAATAGGGTGAGGGAAACTTAATTCGGAATTACCTGTGAAGGAAATACATTGTTTACTTATCCACTTATCAAGAAAAGTATCTGACTCGACCATTGTCCATTGTCCTTAATTATCTTTCCATTCCACATAAGATGGTATCAAAATAGACCTTTTTATCTTATATTTCTCTGATAAACGATTGTCTTTGATTTGAAGTAAAAACAGCAGAGAGACACACAGAACAAAACCCATCCATTGGGAATGGTTTCCAGTGGGGAAAGCACTTTCTTTGCACATGGCCAATCCAGGTTCAATCCCCAGCACCCTGTAGGGTCCTCTGAACCACTCTAAGAATGATCCTTAAGTGTATTGCCAGGTGTAAACCCTGAGAAACACTGGGTGTGATCCCAAAACAATCAGTCACATCTATGGGTCTCCTTGAATTGTGAGTGTAGGTCATCAGCTGCCCTGCTGTTTATTTTTAAGAGGGAAGCACACCCATCCGTGCTCACTCCTGGCTCTGCACTCAGAAATCACTCCTAACAGTGCTCAAACAACCATATAGGATACAGGGATTGAACCCATGTTGGCCATATGCAAAGCAACTCACTGCAATAGTGTTCTGGCCCCAGAAGCTGCCTTCGCTCTTAGCCTCCTAATCCCAACTATGGCTCACAAAATCCTTTCAATACAACCCAACTCTGCAGCTTCTCAGCACAAACCCTGCTCTCAGCCCCTTGGAATCTTGTTCTGCCCCCTTCTCCACTGAGTACCCCAATTTCCCAGGCAGGAAGTCTCTGCTGAGGCTGCCTTGGAAACACTGTCCTGTTTTCTCTCCACTTGTCAGGGGCCACCTCTGACTTTCTTCCTGGCATAACAAGGTGGCTTGGGAGGGTCCCGAGTGCTAGAATTTTTTGGTCTTCTTCCACCACCACCCTAGCCAGTGCCTGATCTCTTGACCATGGTGCTCTATGAAATTTAAACCTGACTCATCTTAGGGGAAGGTGGGCAATCTTGAAGTGTCCTTTGTGCATCGCTATTTGTTCCCAGACAGGCCCAGTAGTGCCCCTTTGAGCACAGTCAGGCTTTATGTACACTGTCCTCCAATATGATATTATCAAATTGGATGTTTCTATGTTTTATTCCTAAGAGGCTGCTCAGTTCAGGGGGGATTTTTTTTGTTTTGTTGTGTTTTTTGTTTTTTGTTTTGTTTTGTTTTGTTTTTTCTTTTTTTGTTTTGGGGCCAAACCCAGCAATGCTCATGGGGTTATTCCTGGTTCTGCAATCAGTGCTCAGGAATCACTCCTGATAGGGATCAGGGGACCTTATAGGTGCCAGGATGGAACTCAGGGGGATATTTTGCTTTTATTTTTTGCTTTTATGTTTTGGGGCCTTACCCGGCAATGCTCAGGGGTTACTCCTGGTTCTGCTTTCAATGCTCAGAGATCACTCCTAGTAGGGCTCAGGGGACCATATTGAGTGCCAAGATAGAACTCAGGTCAGCAGCATGAAAAGCAAGCACCATCCCCATTGTACTATCTAGCTCTGAGTCTTATCTCCCAAATTGTTTCACAAGAGCTGGCAGGGAAGGGGGAAAACAGAGAGGCTATCACATTCTGGAACATTCTGGACTGTTCTCTAGAGTGCTTTACAGCCCCCAGAAGTACAAGCAGCTTTGCTGAGAGGGAACTTAGCCTTCTCTGAGACCCAATTTACAGACTTGCAGGTGATTCTGAACATCCATGACTCGCATGGCAAGCACACTACCTGCTGTCCTATCTCTCTTGTTCCTAAGGCTGCAAAGCTTCGGGAGCAACAGTGGGTGTAAAATCACCACACACTCAATATCTCCAACGTCAGGTGAATGAGTCTAAAGTGGGGTCATGCAAAAAATAATCCAAACCAGGCTGAGGGTGAAACATGTATAACAGCCTGGCAGTCAGTCTTCTACCTCGTATCTCCCCTGAGCTACTTGCTAGCACTGCCATTTTATGGAATACATAGACCACCCCCAGGGGGGGTCAGTAAGCTCAGGCTATTCTATCAAAGATCACCTTTGTTTTGGGTAAAACCAAGTTATAAACCAACAGATACAAAGAAACCAGGGATGGTCTTTGTTTGGGACAAAATAAGGTATAACCTAACAAGTGGGAAGAGAATAAAGCATCCATGTTGGTGAGTTTGTGCATGGGAATGAGGGCACATATTATCACTCCTGAGGGATAACATGCCTCCCTTTACTCTGCACTCCTCCCTGCTGGGTTGTCACCACCTCCCCAGAAAACTAGCCTCCTCTTTCTCTTCCCACATTCCACTGTGTGTTTCTTAAAGCTCTCCCTCATAGCTGTTTGCAGTTAGCACACCTGAATCCTGTTCCAAAGTTGTCCTTGTCATTGTGTTCCTCTTAATATCTTGGGGACAAAAGTTTGGGGGAAGCTGCAGTTGTTTTGGCTGGGATGGCTATTGGAAGCATCTGCAGAAAAAGAACTGAGCTAGTTTCTCTTAGGAAGGCCTCAGAATGTCAGAATGTGAGATTAGAAAGGCTTCTTGGAAAAAACTACAGAGGCTCAGCTGGGCCCAGAACACTCCGAATGCCAGGATTTCTTGGTGTGTTTGCCTGGTATGTTGGGGGCTCTGGGCAGGACAGCTAGCCATAGGACCCCTGGGCTGGCCACTTAGTCCAGGGGAACAAGATTCCCCCACATCAGGCGGGTCTTCAGGGCCACGCCTGGTTAATCGGGCCCTGGGGGGAGGGGGTGAGAAATTCCTCCCTGGGCAGCCAACAACTGCAGAGGCTCGGCTGGGACCAGAGCACTCCACATGCCAGGACTTCGTGGGCTTTTGACTGGTATGATGGGGGCTCTGGCCAGGACAGCTAGCCATAGGACCCTGGGCTGACCACTTTGTCCAGGAGAGCATGATTCCCCCCACACCGGGCGGGTCTTCAGGGCCACGCCTGGTTAATCTGGCCCTGGGAGGAGGGGGTGAGAGATTTCTTCCTAGGCATCCAAAAACTACAGAGGCTCAGCTGGGCCCAGAACACTCCGAATGCCAGGATTTCTTGGTGTGTTTGCCTGGTATGTTGGGGGCTCTGGGCAGGACAGCTAGCCATAGGACCCCTGGGCTGGCCACTTAGTCCAGGGGAACAAGATTCCCCCACATCAGGCGGGTCTTCAGGGCCACGCCTGGTTAATCGGGCCCTGGGGGGAGGGGGTGAGAAATTCCTCCCTGGGCAGCCAACAACTGCAGAGGCTCGGCTGGGACCAGAGCACTCCACATGCCAGGACTTCGTGGGCTTTTGACTGGTATGATGGGGGCTCTGGGCAGGACAGCTAGCCATAGGACCCTGGGCTGACCACTTTGTCCAGGAGAGCATGATTCCCCCCACACCGGGCGGGTCTTCAGGGCCACGCCTGGTTAATCCGGCCCTGGGAGGAGGGGGTGAGAGATTTCTTCCTAGGCATCCAAAAACTACAGAGGCTCAGCTGGGCCCAGAACACTCCGAATGCCAGGATTTCTTGGTGTGTTTGCCTGGTATGTTGGGGGCTCTGGGCAGGACAGCTAGCCATAGGACCCCTGGGCTGGCCACTTAGTCCAGGGGAACAAGATTCCCCCACATCAGGCGGGTCTTCAGGGCCACGCCTGGTTAATCGGGCCCTGGGGGGAGGGGGTGAGAAATTCCTCCCTGGGCAGCCAACAACTGCAGAGGCTCGGCTGGGACCAGAGCACTCCACATGCCAGGACTTCGTGGGCTTTTGACTGGTATGTTGGGGGCTCTGGGCAGGACAGCTAGCCATAGGACCCTGGGCTGACCACTTTGTCCAGGAGAGCATGATTCCCCCCACACCGGGCGGGTCTTCAGGGCCACGCCTGGTTAATCCGGCCCTGGGAGGAGGGGGTGAGAGATTTCTTCCTAGGCATCCAAAAACTACAGAGGCTCAGCTGGGCCCAGAACACTCCGAATGCCAGGATTTCTTGGTGTGTTTGCCTGGTATGTTGGGGGCTCTGGGCAGGACAGCTAGCCATAGGACCCCTGGGCTGGCCACTTAGTCCAGGGGAACAAGATTCCCCCACATCAGGCGGGTCTTCAGGGCCACGCCTGGTTAATCGGGCCCTGGGGGGAGGGGGTGAGAAATTCCTCCCTGGGCAGCCAACAACTGCAGAGGCTCGGCTGGGACCAGAGCACTCCACATGCCAGGACTTCGTGGGCTTTTGACTGGTATGATGGGGGCTCTGGGCAGGACAGCTAGCCATAGGACCCTGGGCTGACCACTTTGTCCAGGAGAGCATGATTCCCCCCACACCGGGCGGGTCTTCAGGGCCACGCCTGGTTAATCCGGCCCTGGGAGGAGGGGGTGAGAGATTTCTTCCTAGGCATCCAAAAACTACAGAGGCTCAGCTGGGCCCAGAACACTCCGAATGCCAGGATTTCTTGGTGTGTTTGCCTGGTATGTTGGGGGCTCTGGGCAGGACAGCTAGCCATAGGACCCCTGGGCTGGCCACTTAGTCCAGGGGAACAAGATTCCCCCACATCAGGCGGGTCTTCAGGGCCACGCCTGGTTAATCGGGCCCTGGGGGGAGGGGGTGAGAAATTCCTCCCTGGGCAGCCAACAACTGCAGAGGCTCGGCTGGGACCAGAGCACTCCACATGCCAGGACTTCGTGGGCTTTTGACTGGTATGATGGGGGCTCTGGGCAGGACAGCTAGCCATAGGACCCTGGGCTGACCACTTTGTCCAGGAGAGCATGATTCCCCCCACACCGGGCGGGTCTTCAGGGCCACGCCTGGTTAATCCGGCCCTGGGAGGAGGGGGTGAGAGATTTCTTCCTAGGCATCCAAAAACTACAGAGGCTCAGCTGGGCCCAGAACACTCCGAATGCCAGGATTTCTTGGTGTGTTTGCCTGGTATGTTGGGGGCTCTGGGCAGGACAGCTAGCCATAGGACCCCTGGGCTGGCCACTTAGTCCAGGGGAACAAGATTCCCCCACATCAGGCGGGTCTTCAGGGCCACGCCTGGTTAATCGGGCCCTGGGGGGAGGGGGTGAGAAATTCCTCCCTGGGCAGCCAACAACTGCAGAGGCTCGGCTGGGACCAGAGCACTCCACATGCCAGGACTTCGTGGGCTTTTGACTGGTATGATGGGGGCTCTGGGCAGGACAGCTAGCCATAGGACCCTGGGCTGACCACTTTGTCCAGGAGAGCATGATTCCCCCCACACCGGGCGGGTCTTCAGGGCCACGCCTGGTTAATCCGGCCCTGGGAGGAGGGGGTGAGAGATTTCTTCCTAGGCATCCAAAAACTACAGAGGCTCAGCTGGGCCCAGAACACTCCGAATGCCAGGATTTCTTGGTGTGTTTGCCTGGTATGTTGGGGGCTCTGGGCAGGACAGCTAGCCATAGGACCCCTGGGCTGGCCACTTAGTCCAGGGGAACAAGATTCCCCCACATCAGGCGGGTCTTCAGGGCCACGCCTGGTTAATCGGGCCCTGGGGGGAGGGGGTGAGAAATTCCTCCCTGGGCAGCCAACAACTGCAGAGGCTCGGCTGGGACCAGAGCACTCCACATGCCAGGACTTCGTGGGCTTTTGACTGGTATGATGGGGGCTCTGGGCAGGACAGCTAGCCATAGGACCCTGGGCTGACCACTTTGTCCAGGAGAGCATGATTCCCCCCACACCGGGCGGGTCTTCAGGGCCACGCCTGGTTAATCCGGCCCTGGGAGGAGGGGGTGAGAGATTTCTTCCTAGGCATCCAAAAACTACAGAACCGCGCGGGGGCTTACGCCCCCGCGCGTACTTTATGTATTTCATATATTCAGAATATTCCTTATTCTTATGTTATGTTTTCCGTATACAGATTGTTTATTTTTTATTCTCCGCTTTCCCACACCCCTACAAAGCTCTTTTTTACTCCTTAACTCTCTAACCCCTTCTCAAACATCACTAACCTAGTTTACTCTTTTTAACTTCAGTAGTGTAGAATCGTAATCACAGTCCAAAGCTGTGCATTGTGTGTGACAACCCCAAACTGTTTCAAGATACATAAAATGGACACGTATTTCTTTAGAATATTTTGTGTTTTTTCTCTGACAGCTATAATTCTTACTAAATGTTGTCTTATACAGTGATGATTCTAACCACTTTTTATCTTCTCTTTTTGAGCTGTTTAACAAGGAATTTTGGTGGAAGAGTCCCCCAGTTTAATGCTTATGATTGAATCATGTTAATGGAATCATTGTAATTGTTCTTATGGCCCCCATATGCGCCAATAACACCATGTGGCATTGCTTCTTATTTGCATAGGCACATTAAAATGGGAAAATAGTATAAATACAAATAAGATCCTATCTAATAGAGATTGGAACACACAAACCTTGTAGTGCAAAGGGACCTTACACCCTGAACATTGACATAACGACCTGGCACAGACCTCAGAAGAAAGGGCATATTCCATTCTCCCCTGAACCAGGAAAGCCATCCACGAAACATCCAGGCTGGTCTATAACATCACCTGGAAGCAATCCTCTACCACGGAAGACCTACACTGCTCAGACTTCGACCTGCTCAAAAGAGACTTCCCTTAACACTGAGAAGACTTAACAACAACAACGACCTGCTTACAGGACAGGGCTCCCTGTGTTGCCCTTTGATTGTGAGGTGAAAGGAGAGGATGCTCCACGTCCTGACTTCAATGTAAGATATGCAGATTCCAGGATCTTTAATACAGAAACATGATACCAACAACAGAGACTGTGTGAAAAATAAAAGTGTGCTGGCACTACAGACAATGTATTGGATTGGACGATCTAGCTTGCTTGGAGCCTAGACTTGGTCTTGTGCCAGGAAACTTCAGGGGTCTGGTCTCTTTGTACTTAGGCCAAGGTTATTTCTTTCCATGTCCCTCATATTTTGGTGGGCCTATGCAAACAACAATTGCCACTCTAACACCATTCTTACTGTGCTCCTTTGACTCTAATCCTTAAAAAAACTCACTTAAAATTTGAGGTTAACTTAAGCTAATATGCATGTATATGGAAATGTAAGAAAATACTATGCCTGTAATGTTTAAGGAGTTACGTAAGTTTTATGGCTTTAGATTGCCTTGTGTACTGTTAAGAAATATTATAATGTGTTACAATCTGGGGACTTGAGGGACAAAGTAATTGTACATGGATTCTGTCTTATTTATCTTAATGTTCTTTGGCTGAAATTTCAAAGTTAATATATCAGCAAGGGGACTTCTGAGAATTATGTTATGGGTGATTGTCCTTCCACTGTAACTTTACCTTGTCCTCTTACTTTGCACCCTTGTTCTCATAAATAAAAATAAAAATTAAAAAAAAAAAAAAAAAAAAAAAAAAAAAAAAAAAAAAAAAAAAAAAGAAGTAGGCTCATTGACAACAAGGGAAACTATGGACATTGTTGAAAGGAAGTATACACTGGTGAAGGAATTGGTGTTGAAACATTTCATTTTCAAATAACAATGAAAATAAACAGGCTTTTAAATAGCTGGATTGTTTATTTTGTATATATTTATTGTATATATTATATATTGTGTAATTATTCATTGTGTATTATTTCTTGTGTAAAAATAGTTTATTGTGTGATTTATATTATTTAGCTTAGTGTATTTACACTAAAGAAGAGCAGTTTGTATTATTTTTCTTTGTATTTCTTACACATGAAATGCTTGTCTAATAACTAAATCAAGATTTTGGGCCACAAACAAAATTAAATGAATAAATTAATTAATGAGTGAATAAATATATAAATGCATCTTCAAGGAGGAAACTGCACTCTCCAAACAAGTGAAAGCAGAGATTAACAAATGGGACTATATTAAGCTGAGAAACTTCTGCACCTCAAAGGAAATAGTGCCCAGGATACAAGAGCCTCCCACTGAATGGGAGAACATATTCACCCAATACCCATCAGATAAAGGGCTAATCTCCAAAATATGCAAGGCACTGACAGAGCTTTACAAGGAAAAAAAACAAACATCTAATATCATTAAAAAATGGGGAGAAGAAATGGACAGACACTTTGACAAAGAAGAAATACAAATGGCCAAAAGGCACATGAAAAAATGCTCCACACCACTAATCATCAGGGAGATGCAAATCAAAACAACTATGAGGTACCACCTCACACCACAGAGATTGGCACACATCACAAAGAATGAGAACAAGCAGTGTTGGGGATGTGGAGAGAAAGGAATTCTTATCCATTGCTGGTGGGAATGCCGTCTAGTTCAACCTTTATGGAAAGCGATATGGAGATTCTTCCAAAACCTGGAAATTGAGCTCCCATAAGATCCAGCTATACCACTCCTAGGAATATCTCCTAGGAACACAAAAATACAATACAAAAATCCCTTCCTTACACCTATATTCTTTGAAGCACTTTTTACCATAGCAAAAATCTGGAAACAACCAAGATGCCCTTCAACAGATGAATGGCTAAAGAAACTGTAGTATATATACATAATGGAATATTATGCAGCCCTCAGGAGAGATGAAGTCATGAAATTTTCCTATGCATGGATGCACATGAAATATATTATGCTGAGTGAAATAAGTCTTAGAGAGAAAGAGAGAGAGAGAGAGAGAGAGAGAGAGAGAGAGAGAGAGAGAGAGAGAGAGAGAGAGAGAGAGAGATGCAGAATGATCTCACTCATCTATGGGTTTTAAGAAAAATGAAAAACATTTTTGCAATAATAATTTTCAGAGACAAAAGAGAGGAGGGCTGGAAGTTACAGCCCACTTCATGAACCTCACCACAAAGAGTGATGAGTTGGTTAGAGAAATAACTACATCGTGAACTATTCTAATAATGTGAATGTATGAGGGAAATAGAAAGCCTGTCTATAGTACAGGCAGGGGTGGAGTGGGGAGGAGGGAGATTCGGGACACTGGTGTTGGGAATGTTGCACTGGTGATGGGGGGTGTTCTTTACATGACTGAAACCCAACCAAATCATGTTTGTAATCAAGGTGTTTAAATAAAATGTTAAAAAAGAGAAAGAATAAAAAACATAAATTTATGAATAAATAAAACTTTTCTCTTACTATTAAAAAAAAAAAAAAAAAAAAAAAAAAAAAAAAAAAAGAAAGGCTTCTTGGCCTATGACTGAGCCATATTTCCCCACTAGGTCCCCAGAGGACAGGAAGAATGACCCACCCAGCAGAACTGATATTCTAGTAACTAGCAAAGTTGAGGCAAAGACTAGTTGGGTGAATGAACAGAAGAGCTGGCTTAAGTCCCAAATTGTGACTTCACCCATGCTTAGCCACCCACATCATGGTTTTCTCAGATATGAATCTTTCCTCTAGATCAGCTCCACCAGACTCGGTTTGTAGAATGAACCCCCCTGTCCCCTCCAACTCCTGCTGGGATAACTAATGGAGCTACACTTGACTTCATTTCCGTTTTGTGTCTCATTGATTTGAGAGGAATGGAGAGTGGTTAAACAAGCTGCATGACGTCCAATGCCTCATCGGATTTCATTCTTGAAGGCAGTCACCCTGGAAAAGTCACCCAAATTAACTGGCATGGTAGCAGTCATTGAGCGTGAGAAAGAAATGAGAAGATGTTCATCTTTGTCAATTCTAGCTGGGAACTGAGGGATACATTGCCTGGGGATTTCTTGTCTTCTCACTTGAATGCAGAACTTCTAAGTGGCCAAGCATCCTGTAGTTTAGAAAACAGATTGAAACGACACACATGAAAGCAATGACAGGTTACATCCAAGGACCAGTCAGGGCCCTGGATATACTACTAGAAGTAAAGGAGTTTTGTGTTCATAGCCAGAAATGTTTCTTTTTCTATCTTTTATTTCTTTCTGTTAATAATACAGTTGTTTCAAGCATTCAGTGTCCCAACACCAATCCTACCACCAATGTGGTCTTCCCTTCACTATCATCCCCAGTTTCATATCCCTTGCCAAGCCTACCCTTTTAACAGGCACAAAATAATTTTTATCACATTGTTTGTTACAAGGAAATGGTTAGTGAAATTACTGAGAAATACTTGAGTAAAAGGAAATTTGTGAAAATTATTATATTTTACAGTGGGGTCACCAAGTCATAGTCTAAGCAGGTTTACTAAACTGTTTTGTGCTAGTCGAGCCTTCTGTGATATGGATTTTGCTTTTTAAGTTTAGGTAGCTTCTGTACTACTTTCCCATCTAACTCAGTATGCTTCTACTGAGCTGTCAGGATTGTGGAATTAAGAAATGTCACTTGGCCATGTATGCAGCTGCACACACTGGGAACTCCAGGATCCATAGAACTGGGCTGATAAGTTTTGGTGATTTGGCTTGCATCTCTTCTGAGATTTACGGTAAAGCTGTAAAGCTGGGTCATTGCTTCCCTGTTGGCAGCTATAGGCATGGGGGTAGCTGCTGGGGATTTTGGTAGTACAGGCATAGGAGGCTGCCCATCTCTATTCCAAGAAGACACTAGAGTTCTTACTTTGAAAGTTGGTGTTCCCGGGTCTGATATCGAGGTCTTTCATCCATTGGGATTTAACCTTTGTACATGATGTTAGCTGGGGGTCTAACTTCAATATTTTGCAAGTGGCTACCCAGTTGTGCCAACACCAATTGTTGAAGAGGCTTTCTTTGCTCCATTTAGGATTTCTTGCTCCTTTATCAAAAATTAGGTGATTGTATATCTGGAGAACATTCTCTGAGTATTCAAGCCTATTCCACTGATCTGAGGGCCTGTCTTTATTCCAATACCATGCTGTTTTGATAACTATTCCTTTGTAGTACAGTTTAAAGTTGGGGAAAGTAATTCTTCCCATATTCTTTTTCCCAATGATTGCTTTAGCTATTCTAGGATGCTTTCTGTTCCAAATGAATTTCAAAAGTGCCTGATCCACTTCTTTGAAGAATGTCACGAGTATCTTTAGAGGGATGGCATTAAATCTGTACAATGCTTTGGGGAGCATTGCCATTTTAATTATGTTAATCCTGCCAATCCATGAGCAGGGTATGTGCTTCCATTTCCGTGTGTCTTCTCTTATTTCTTGGAGCAGAGTTTTATAGTTTTCTTTGTATAGGTTCTTCACATTTTTAGTCAAGTTGATTCCAAGATATTTGAGTTTGTGTGGCACTATTGTGAATGGGGTTGTTTTTTTAATGTCCATTTCTTCCTTATTACTATTGGTGTATAGAAAGGCCATTGATTTTTGTATGTTAATTATGTAGCCTGCTACTTTGCTATATGAGTCTATTGTTTCTAGAAGCTTTTTCGTAGAGACTTTAGGGTTTTCTAAGTAGAGTATCATGTCATCTGCAAACAGTGAGAGCTTGACTTCTTCCTTTCCTATCTGGATTTCCTTGATGTCTTTTTCTTGCCTAATCGCTATAGCAAGTACTTCCAGTGCTATGTTGACTAGGAGTGGTGAGAGAGGACAGCCTTGTCTTGTGCCAGAATTTAGAAGAAAGGCTTTCAGTTTTTCTCCATTGAGGACAATATTTGCCTCTGGCTTGTGGTAGATGGCCTTAACTATATTGAGAAAGGTTCCTTCCATTTACATCTTGCTGAGAGTTTTGATCAAGAATGGGTGTTGGACCTTATCAAATGAGAACAAGCAGTGTTGGCAGGGATGTGGAGAGAAAGGAACTCTTATCCACTGCTGGTGGGAATGCCGTCTAGTTCAACCTTTATGGAAAGCAATATGGAGTTTCCTCCAAACACTGGAAATCGAGCTCCCATATGACCCAGCTATACCACTCCTAGGAATATACCCTAGGAACACAAAAATACAACACAAAAATCCCTTCCTTACACTTATATTCATTGCAGCACTATTTACCATAGCAAGACTCTGGAAACAGCCAAAATACCCTTCAACAGATGAATGGCTAAAGAAACTATGGTACATATAAACAATGGAATATTATGCAGCTGTCAGGAGAGATAAAGTCATGAAATTTCCCTATACATGGATGTACATGGAATCTATTATGCTGAGTAAAATAAGTCAGAGAGAGAGAGAGAGAGAGAGAGAGAGAGAGAGAGAGAGAGAGAGAGAGAGAGAGAGAGAGAAAAATGCAGAATGGTCGCACTCATCTATGGGTTTTAAGAAAAATGAAAGACATTCTTGCAATAATAATTTCCAGACACAAAAGAGAAAAGAGCTGGAAGTTACAGCTCACCTCTTGAAGCTCACCACAAACAGGGATGAGTTTAGTTAGAGAAATAACTATGTTTTGAACTGTCTTAATAATGAGAAAGTATGAGGGAAATAGAAAGCCTGTCTAGAGTACAGGCGGGGGTAGGGTGGGGAGGAGGGAGATTTGGGACATTGGTGATGGGAATGTTGCACTGGTGATGGGTGGTGTTCTTTACATGACTGAAACCCAAATACAATTATGTATGTAATAAAGTTGGTTAAATAAAAAAATAATAAAAATAAAATAAATAAAAAATATATAAAAAAAAAGAAAGTTGGTGTTCCCGAACTTTTTCTTTGGCTTGGTATCTTTGCAAAGACTACTCATAGAGCAGTGAAGTTGAGTCTTTTACATGGTTTGATTACTGCTGACTATGGATTGTGGTGTGACTGCTAGGACTTTTATAGGGCAGGCATTCTACCCACCCAATTCCAAGAGTGCTTCCAGGGTTTTCAGCCAGAATAGTGGTGTACCTGTGAATTTAAGTGTCTTTGTCGTGGCTTGCATCTCTTTCAAGATTAGTGGTAAAGCTGTGAAACTGGACCACAGCTTACATGTTGACTACTGTGAAATGTGTCTAGGCCAGTGATCTTAGAAGAATTAGCTCATTGTGTTCTGGAGATGACATTTTGATGTGCCAGGGAATATAAAACAAGTCTCTAGAGTTGCATCTGTGCTCACACGCAAGCACACACACCAGTGCCATACAAAATCAACCTCAGTCTTAGCTCAAAGTCTATTCCATACTTAGAATGAGGGTTGCTAAGGCCAGCTGGTCTCTTCTTCAGTATATAGGAAAGTTGAAAAATAACTAAAACCACACCTGTTCATTCTTTTTTTTTTTTTTTTTACTGTACCTCCTCTTTCTATACAATCAGTGTAAAAAACACAGCCTGTGGTAAGCATTGGGAGGCCTTATCTTTTCTTTTTTTTAAATTTTTTTCCTTTATTTAAACATCTTGATTACATAAATGATTGTGATTAGGTTTCAGTCAAGTAAAGAACCCCCCCCTTCACCAGTGCAACATCCCCACCACCAATGTCCCAAATCTCCCTCCATCCCACCCCACCCCCACCTGTACTCCAGACAGGCTTTCCAGTTCCCTCATTCATTCACATGATTATGGTACTTCTCTGTGTAGTTATTTCTATAGCTTATTCACCACTCTTTGTGGTGAGCTTCATGAAGTGAACTGGTGTTCCAGCCCTCCTCTCATTGTCTCTGAGGATTGTTACAAAAATGACTTTCATTTTTCTTAAAACCCATAGATGAGTGAGACTATTCTGCATCTCTCTCTCCCTCTGACTTATTTCACTCAGCATAATAGATTCCATGTACATTCATGTATAGGAAAATTTCATGACTTCATCTTTCCTGACGGCTGCATAATATTCCATTGTGTATATGTACCATAGTTTCTTTAGTCATTTGTCTGTTGAAGGGCATCTTGGTTGTTTCCAGAGCCTGGCTATTGTGAATAGTGCTGCAATAAATATAGGTGTGAGGAAGGGGTTTTGTATTGTATTCTTGTGTTCTTAGGGTATATTCCCTAGGAGTGGGATAGCTGGGTCGAATGGGAGCTCAATTTCCAGATTTTGGAGGAATCTCCATATCGCTTTCTATAGAGTTTGGACTAGACGACATTCCCACCAGCAGTGGATAAGAGTTCCTTTCTCTCCACATCCCTGCCAGCACTGATTGTTCTCATTCTTTGTGATGTGTGCCAATCTCTGCAGTGTGAGGTGGTATCTCATTGTTGTTTTGATTTGCATCTCCCTGATGATTAGTGACGAGGAGCATTTTTTCATGTGCCTTTTGGCCATTTCTATTTCTTTTTTATCAAAGTGTTTGTTCATTTCTTCTCCCCATTTTTTATGGGATTAGATTTTTTTTCTTATAAAGTTCTGTGAGTGCCCTATATATTTTGGATATTAGCCCCTTATTGAAGGGTATTGGGTGAATAGTTTCTCCCACTCGGTGGGTGACTCATGTATCCTGGGCACTATTTCTTTTGAGGTGCAGAAGCTTCTCAGTTTAATGTATTCCCATCTGTTGATCTCTGCTTCTACTTGTTTGGAAAGTGCAGTTTCCTCCCTGAAGATGCCTTTAATCTCAATGTCATGGAGTGTTTTACCGCTGTGTTGTTCTATATACCTTATGGTATCAGGTCTGATATCAAGGTCTTTAATCCATTTGGATTTTACCTTCGTATATGATGTTAACTGGAGGTCTATGTTCGCTTTTTTGCAAGTGGCTAACCAGTTCTGCCAGCACCACTTGTTGAAGATATTTTCCCTGCTCCACTTAGGATTTCTTGCTCCTTTGTCAAAAATTAGGTAATTGTATATCTGGGGAACGTTCTCTGAGAACTCAAGCCTATTCCACTGATCTGAGGGTCTGTCTTTATTCCAATACCATGCTGTTTTGATAACTATTGCTTTGTAGTACAGTTTAAAGTTGGGAAAGTAATGCCTCCCATTTTCCTTTTCCTTATGAATGCTTTAGCTATTCGAGGGTGTTTATTGTTCCAGATGAACTTCATAAGTATTTGATCCACTTCTTTGAAGAATATCATGGGTATTTTTAAGGGGATCATATTAAATCTGTATAATGCTTTGGGGGAGTATTGCCATTTTAATGATATTAATCCTGCCAATCCATGAGCAGGGTATGTGTTTCCATTTCCGTATGTCCTCTCTTATTTCTTGGAGCAGGGCTTTATAGTTTTCTTTCTATAGGTCCTTCACGTCTTTGGTCAAGTTGACTCCAAGATATTTGAGTTTGTGTGGCACTATTGTGAATAGGATTGCCTTCCTGACTTCCATCTCTTCTCTATTATTATTGGTGTATAAAAAGGCCATTGATTTCTGTAGCCTGCACCTTGCTATATGAATCTATTGTTTCTAGGACCTGTAGCCTGCCACCTTGCTATATGAATCTATTGTTTCTAGGAGCTTTTTGGTAGAGTCTTTAAGGTTTTCTAAGTAGAGTATCATGTCGTCTGCAAACAATGAGAGTTTGACTTCTTCCTTTCCTATCTGGATTCCCTTGATATCTTTTTCTTGCCTGATCGCTATAGCAAGAACTTCCAGTACTATGTTGAAAAGGAGTGGTGAGAGCAGACAGCCTTGTCTTGTACCAGAATTTAGAGGAAAAGCTTTTAGTTTTTCTCCATTAAGGATAATATTTGCCATTGGCTTGTGGTAGATGACTTCAACTAGATTAAGAAAGGTTCCTGGGGCCGGAGAGATAGCGTGGAGGTAAGGCAGTTGCCTTTCATGCAGAAGGTCAGTGGTTCGAATCCCGGCGCCCCATATGGTCCCCCGTGCCTTCCAGGAGCGATTTCTGAGTGTAGAGCCAGGAGTAATCCCTGAGCACTGCTGGGTGTGACCCAAAAACAAAAAAACAAAAAAACAAAACAAAAAAAAGAAACGTTCCTTCCATTCCCATCTTGCTGAGAGTTTTGATAAAGAATGGGTGTTGGATCTTATCAAATGCTTTCTCTGTGCCTATTGATATGATCATGTGATTTTTCTTTTTCTTGTTGTTGATGTTGTGTATGATATTGATAGATTTACGGATGTTAAACCATCCTTGCATTCCTGGGATGAAACCTACTTGGTCGTAGTGAATGATCTTCTTGATGATGCATTGGATCCTATTTGCCAGGATTTTGTTGAAGATCTTTGCATCAGCATTCATCAGGGATATTGGTCTGTAATTTTCTTTTTTGGCAGTATCTCTGTCTGGTTTTGGTATCAAGGTGATGTTGGCTTCATAAAAGCTGTTTGGGAGTGTTCCCGTTTTTTTTTCAATTTCATGGAAGAGCTTGGCTAGGATTGGTAGTAGCTCCTCTTGAAAGATTTGAAAAAATTCATTAGGAAATCCATCTGGGCCTGGGCTTTTCTTTTTGGGCAGATGTTTGATTACAGTTTCAATTTCCTCAGTAGTGATGGGGGTGTTTAGATATGCTACATCCTCCTTACTTAAATGTGGAAGGATATAAGTGTCTAAGAATTTTTCCATTTCTTCTAGGTTCTCATGTTTAGTAGCATAAAGTTTCTCAAAGTAGTCTCTGTTTACCCTTTGGATCTCTGCAATATCTGTCGTGATCTCCCCCTTTTCATTTCTAATACGGGTTATCAGATTTCTCTCTCTCTTTCTTAGTTTTGTCAATGGTCTATCAATGTTTGTTTGTTTGTTTGTTTTTTCAAAGAACCAACTTCTGCTTTCATTGATCTTTCAGATTGTTTTTTGGTTTTCCACTTCATTAAGTTCTGCTTTCAGCCTTGTTATTTCCTTCTGTCTCCCTATTTTTGGTTTCTTTTGTTGGTCATTTTCTAATTTTTTGAGCTGCGTCATTAAGTTATTCAGGTATGCCCCTTCTTCCTTCCTGATGTGTGCTTGTAGAGCTATTAATTTTCCTCTCAGAACCGCTTTTGCTGTGTCCCATAGATTCTGGCAGTTTGTGTCTTCATTATCATTTGTTTCCAGGAAAGTTTTGATTTCCTTTTTGATTTCATCTTGGACCCACTCGTTGTTCAGTAGCAGGGTGTTTAATTTCCAATTGTTAAAGTTTTTCTTCTGTGTGGCTTTGTAGTTCACAAATAATTTCAGAGCCTTGTGGTCAGCAAAGGTAGCCTGCAAGATTTCTATCCTCTTGATTTTATGGAGGTATGTTTTATGTGTCAGCATGTAGTTTATTCTGGAGAATGACCCATGTACATTGGAAAAGAATGTGTATCCAGGTTTTTTGGGATGGAGTGTTCTGTATATATCTACTAGTCCTCTTTCTTCCATAACTCTTTTCAGGGCTAGTATGTTTTGTTGGGTTTCAATCTGGTTGACCTATCAAGTGTTTATATGGCCGTGTTGAGGTCTCCCACAATTATTGTGTTATTATTGATTTCTTCTTTCAGATTTGTCAGTAATTGTATTAGATAACTTGCTGGTCTCTCATTGGGTGCATATATGTTTAATAGTCTGATTTCTTCCTGTTGCACATATCCCTTGATTAGTACATAGTGTCCATCTTTGTCCCTCACCACTTTTCTGAGTATAAAGTTGGTGTCATCAGATATTAATATGGCCACCCCAGCTTTTTTAGGGTGTTGTTTGCTTGGATGATTTTCCTCCAGCCTTTGATTTTGAGTCTATGTTTGTTCTGACTATTCAGATGTGTATTTTTTAGGCAGCAGAAGGTTGGATTCATCTTTTTGACCCATTTTGCCACTCTGTGTCTTTTAATTGGTGAATTTAGTCCATTGACATTGAGGGAAATAATTGTCATAAGATTTAATGTCATCTTTGTAGATAAGTTTGCTTGTTTGGTGGTCTCCCTTGTCTTAGAGTAGACCTGTCAGTTTTTCCTTTAAGGCTGGTTTATCATCTGTGAAGTTTCTGAGCTGTTGTTTATCCATGAAGCTATGTATTCTTCCTTCAAACCTGAATGTGAGTCGGGCTGGGTGCAGTATTCTCGGTGAGGCATTCATTTCAATTAGTCTTGTCACAATATCCCACCACTGTATTCTGGCCTTGAGAGTTTCTTGTGACATGTCTGCTGTAAGTCTTAGGGATGCTCCTTTGAATGTAATTTCTCTTTTTGATCTTGCTGCTTTCAGTATTCTATCTCTATCTATGGGATTTGTCATTGTAACGAGGATGTGTCTTGGGGTGTTTTTCTTTGGTTCTCTTTTAGCTGGTACTCTTCGGGCATACAGGATTTGATTGCATGTAGTCTTTAACTCTGGGAGTATCTCTTTGATGATGTCTTTGACAGTTGATTCTTCCTGGAGATCTCCTTCCTGGGTTTCTGGGACTCCAATGATTCTTATGTTGTTTCTGTTGAGTTTATCAAAGACTTCTATTTTCATCTGTTCGCATGCCTTGAGTACTTTTTCCATTGCCTGTTCGTTTGCCTTAAGATTCTTTTCTAATTTCTTCTATTGTGTTGAGTTTTTCTGCATCACATCTTCCAGTACTCCAATTCTCTCCTCAGCTGCTGATACCCTGTTGGTGAGGCTATCCATTGAGGTTTTCAGTTGAGCAACTGTGTTTTTAAGATCTGTTATTTCAGTTTGGAGTTTTCTGATTTTTGTCTTTGTGTTCTCTTCAGATCGATCTATGCTTTTTTTTGAGTTCTATGAACATATTCCATATTTCTATTCTAAATTCCTTATCTGAGAGGTTAATCAGGTGGTTTGAATTTATTAGGTCATAGAGCTTTCGTCTTCATTCTCTGTGGATGGTGTTTGCCTGCAAGGTTTCCCCATTGTCACGCTTGTAGTGTGGTTTTTCCTGCGTGTTGTGGTGGGGTTCATTGGTTAGAAAGAATGCGCGGCTTCGAAGTGAAGCCTGCATCTAGTTAACAGTTTTTGGGGTTGCACTCCCTAGACCTCTGAGGAAATCTTCAGGAATTCAGAAGCACAGGCAGACAGGCACAGGCAGGAGAAGTTTCCCTTGAAGTCCTCAGAGTGAGAACTATTCATTCTTACCACGAAGCTTTATACTCTTCTCCGTCTTCTCTCTGCTTTCTGAAATATTAAGCTGAACTGTTTTAGTCCCATTTGGATTTCATTTTTCCACTGGCCTATATTACAAGACTGATCTCAGTTGCATGTTGAAATCCCAGAATGATTCAAAGACAGCAAGACCTTCTTTGTTAAGGTTGTCTGTTTGAGGAAATGCTCCAAACTGTGCTCAAGGCTTACTCTACTGCACTCAGGGATCACTCTAGCAATGCTTGGGGGACCACATGGAATGCCTGGGATTTAACCCAAATGGGCACATGCAAGGCAAGTACCCTACTTTCTGTACATCCCTCTAGCCCTCTGTTGTTGTTTTGAAGCTGTATCTGATGGTGCTAGAAGTCATTACTGGTTCTGTGTTTAGGGATTACTCCTGACACTATATGCAGTGCTGGAGATCAAATTGGGATTGACCACATGTAAAGCAAATGCCTTAACCATTATACTCGATAATTTTTCCTGCCCCAGTAACTTCTTGTAGTAGGTGAGATGCTCTGGGGTGGGCCAGAGTTCAGAAAATTTGTCTCATTGAGTCAAAGTGATAGTACAGCATGTCTTGCATGTCACTGTCCCAGGTTTAGTTTCTAGCATCCCATATGCTCCCTTGAGCATCACTAGGAATGACCCCTATCATAGATGCAGGAATAAGCTCTAAGTACCACTGGGTGAGTCCTCCACAAAAGAAAGAAAATTTGACTCCTTGATAATCATAATAATTCACAGTTTTTGCTTCCTCATTTCCCATGCTTCTCAACTGTCTCATTTACTGTAGCAGGTGTGAGTTTATATATAGTTGGAAGGATGGCCCAGTGGAGAGAGGCATGGCATTGGTGCATCTGCAAACTCTTCCTCTGGTCCTTAACAGCCTTTTCCCATCTAGAACCTTCTAGAAGATACTCTTATTTGTCTTTATTTTGTCAAGCTGAAGAGCTTGACTATAGAAAAGAGAAGAGAGCTGCAAAGGAGACTCTGTGTGTGTGTGTGTTGTGTGTGTGTGAGTGTTGTGTGTGTGTGTTTTCAACATGAGGTCAGAACCAGGCCCCAAAGATTGCCATGGCTTGTGCAAGAAAAAGCCATGTTTGGTGGAGGAAGCTGTATAGTTTGTTCAGTCACTGTAATCAGGTGCCCAATGAGTAGCTTAAAAATCAAGTGAAAACTATGGAGCCTTCTCCCCAGTAAGTAAATTTTGCCTCCACTCCCAGCTGGACATATTACACCCCAATGACATTTTCCTTGCCTTTTGCATGGAACATAGGCATCATGCTGTCTTTAATTAAAAAGTTAACTGGACCATGACACATTGCCTGAATAAATAAAAGTGATTTGTACTGAGTCAGGGCCAGGGTATGTGTGTATGTGGTAAATATGTGGGAATCCCTGATGGCTTGTTGTCTTTGCTCACATATAAATTCTGGAGATGATTAAAAATTGGAAACGAAGTCTCCGAGCCCATATGTGCTACAACACAATGGTTTTCCACAGATATAGCTTGCCTTGTTTGTGTTGTGATTTATTATAGTGCCTGAGAATTGGGTAGAAATATGCCATGTGCTTAGGGAGGCTTTTTAGTGGACACACAAACTTTCAGTATGTGGTGGAACTCCAAGGGATATGGTGTAACTCAAAGGTATAGGGGTAGGGATGGGCTGTTCTTTCAACTGGAAGAAACTGGCAGTATACTGTCTTGTTTTTTAGTGCTTTGGTTAGTGCTTGGTGATAACAGCCAGAGTTTTTAAGAAGTGAGTCCCTGTTTTAAATGCAGCCCCAAGCATTAGCTCATTGAATATGTGGGACCCCAGAAAGGAGATAGCACCCATTTCTCCTTGCTACCTGTATGAAACCCACCACCACCATTCATCCCTATAGTCTCACTGACTTGTAGGTTCACTTCAGATCCAAGTCAAGTCCTAGCCTCCACCCATCCTTTTCTACAGTGTATGCTTGGCCAATCTGATGACTTATGGGTGCTTTTCCAAACTTCTGATGCCATGCAGGATAGCAGAATTTGGGGCCAGAAAAATCTGGAAGTCTGGACTGGGTGGGGGTAGAGAAATAAGCACATTGATAGATGCAGGCAACTGGTTAGAGGAGTCCCAGTGGGCTGCTGGCCACCTGAGCTGAGTGATGAGTCAGTAACAGTTGGGACTGGCAGTGGAACAGTCCAGAAGGTGTGCCATATGTATACAAAGGTTCTTTCCATGCCCTGCTCAGTAGCTGGCCATCTTAGCTGAGTCTTCTTCTGATCTACCCTTCAATCACATAAAGCACCACAGTGAATGCAGTGCCTCATCTAGTCTCACATCTAAAGACCTCCTCTGCTCTGCCTCCATTAGTGCAGAGTGGATTTATACCTGAGCATGCAGGCTCTGGAGAATTGCCTGCAAGATTTTTAGTCAAAACTCAAATGCTGAAGATCCACAGTGGATTATTGGAGGGTGTCAGTATATGAGTCCAATTTCCTCCTCAAGGTCCAGGAGGGAGGTATAGTCTACCTGTGTATGATGTCATCGTCCTGTCCTCAGTGCCCCATTTAGATTAAGGGCCTTGTCCTGTTCTGTCCTGTCTTTCCCTCTCCTGTGCCCTCCAGCCTGGTCTTGTCACTATGATGTTCTCTGTCCATTGGACACTAGCCTGATTCTCTGTCCTTGAGCTGTTCTCTGTCCTATGTATGCTGACCTGCTCCTGTCCCAACTTTATTCTATGTCTTCTTTCTGAGTTCCTGGTTTGGAATCTGCAGCTGAAACCTTGTCATCCATATCCTTTCACTGATTTGCTGCTCTATCACCTGTTGCTGGGCCTTTCTAGGTCTGTACCCCAGCATCTCCCTAGCCCCTCAGCTTTCCTCAAGCTCTGGCCATGTCCACTTGTTGCAAGATCCCTGCTGTCTGGGGGTAAAAAGGCAGCAAAAGCAGAAGTTTGGGTATGGGTTGGGGTGACCTTCCTGCTCTCTCTTACCATCTCCCAACTCTGCCCTCACATGACCTATCTAAATTGGGCATCTTTGCCCATGATCTATCTAGATTCGGCTCTCCTCATTGGATGTCTCAGTCTTCCCTGTGACTCCACCCTTAAGCCATAGTAGCTTCTCAGATCACAGTTGTTTTTTTTTTTGAAGATTTAAAGCGAGGATGCTGTTGGGTGGGTGGGGGGCTTCTCTTGCTTGGTGCTTGACATGTGGCCCCTCTAGTTAGCTGTTGGTTTAATCAAAGATTCAGAAAGGAAGAGAAGCCCTTCTCCCCCACTTTTTTAAATATATTTTTATTTAAGTAACATGATCATAGTTGGGTTACAGTCACAAACAGAACACCCCCCTTCACCAGTGTAACATTCCCCTTTCCCCCTTCCCATCTCCTGCCTTTATTCAAGACAGGCATTCTACTACAGTTATTTGTTCTTGTTTTTTGTTTGTTTGTTGTTTTTTGTTTTTGGGTCACACCCGGCAGTACTCAGGGGTTACTCCTGGCTGTCTGCTCAGAAATAGCTCCTGGCAGGCACGGGGGACCATATGGGACACCGGGATTCGAACCAACCACCTTTGGTCCTGGATCGGCTGCTTGCAAGGCAAACACCGCTGTGCTATCTCTCCGGGCCCAGTTATTTGTTTTTAAGTCTAGTAAATTGTATTTTTTTTTCTTAAAGGATAAGAGTAAAAATAAATATAGTAAAGGTGTGATAGTGGCAATCGCCGTTGTTTACATAGGTCCAGAAAAATGGGAAAAAATGGAAAAAATGGAAAAAATCCTTGACCTGATTACAAAAAGGCCTCACCCCAGAAGTTTATTGGCATAAGACCAACTCTGGGTTCCAGGCATACCAGTCTGTCCAACATGAGTCATTCTCTGTGATCCCGGTGAAACTTTTTCACACGTTAGCTATTGTTGGTATCAGATCTTATATTTAAAGATCTGGATTCTGTGCATTTCTTTCATCGTTGTCAGGCTGATGTGGAGTATCCTCTAGTTTCAGCATACCATTAAATGTGGAGCAATCTGCCCTGCAAGCAGGCTGTTGCTGAGTTGTCTGGGTGTTGAGAGCAATCTTTGGAGTAAGTCAATGCCAAAGCAATGGTAGGTCTTCCCTGGTAGAGGGTTGGATCCTAGTAATGTTATAGACATTTGTGGTTATTTCCATAGATGGTATCCATTGTTCAGGTGTGTGGGCGATGCCCATTCTTCTGAGGCCTAAGTCAAATCATTATGCCAATGTTCAGGATATAAGGCCTAATTGCATTACCCAATTTGTATCCCCATCTCTATTAGATAAGAACTTGTTTGCATATGTATTATTTTCCCATTTTAATGTGCCTATGCAAAAGAGAAGCAATGCCAAAAGATATTGTTGGTGCATCTGGGGGCCGACGAATAAAGTCCAACATTCCTCGTAACTTGGTTCAAACATGAAATCTATACAGAGATACTCTTCTACCAGCATAGCTTATAAAACAGATCTCAAGGGGGGAAAATCAAACAATCAAATAAAACCAGTGGGCAAAATTGTCACTATATGAGGATGTTCGAAAAGAGTTATAGATGTTAAGGGAATACATCTGAGATATGCAAAGGAGATACAGGTGTCCCTTTTATGTTTTAGAAATAGTCAAGAGAGAGGGTGTTTTTTCTGAGACACCACTTTGGGCTGTGATTTGGACAAGCTAAGAGCACATGGAGCCATGTCCTCCCTGTGTTGCCTGCTGAAGCTTCTGACTTCCCGAGAGGCGTTTGCTTCCTAATTGCGGGAAGTTGGAAGTTTACAGGTCCCCTCCCAGCCCCTTGCAAGAACTAGGAAGCCTGGGGCCTCTTTTAAATTTCTCCTACCCGGAACTCACTTGCTGGGACCCTGAGCAGGTGTCCAGAAATAACCCTGGGGACAGGGAGCAAGGAGAGAGAAGGCTGGGGGGTGGGGGGGCAGCCGAGGCTGCATCTTCTGCTTAGCTTGGCTAAAAAGCCTACAGAGTGGAGTCATGCCATCCATGTGTTGCCTGCTGAAGCTTCAGGCTCCATCCAAAAAATTACTGTGAAAGATATGTAATCCACCTTGGCCAAAACAAAAATCATTAGTACAGAAAAATGGTTAAATGTGGGGTAACATTTAAATGTGGGAGTGAGGGAGTAAAAGAATAAAACGAGCTCCTGGATGGCTTTCAGATTATGACAAACAGATGAAACACAATGATATCCAAATATTTGTCAATATGTTCGCTGTGGGGGCGCTAGCTCCTGTGCGGTTTCACAATGGACAGATTAAGTAAGGAAACTTCCCTGGTAATTCCTGAAGCCAGAATCTATTGTGCTGCTATTCCCCACCTAGCTGGCTTGCCAGGCATGTGGCCCAGGGGAAGCCCTGGAGTTCCGGAGGAAGGAGGTAGAGGGGTGCTGGGGTGACCCATGTCCCGCACCACTTCCTAGGCCTGGTTAAAGAGGCCTTTGGCATGGTGGAAGGCTGCCAAACCCCATGCTGGCAGAACCTCCTGGTTCCCAGGAAGGAAAGAGATGCTTCCAGAGCTGGAAGGCCAGAAGGTCAAAGCCCCCACCCCGAACCCTCCCTCTGGGTGGGAGGGAAATGGGGAAAGCCTAGGGAAACCAATAAGCTCCTCCAAGAGACCCTCTTCACTAGCTTGCCCAGGCATGTGGTCCAGGGGAAGCCCTGGAGTTCCGGAGGAAGGAGGTAGAGGGGTGCTGGGGTGACCCATGTCCTGCACCCCTTCCTAGGCCTGGTTAAAAAGGCCTTTGGCATGGCAGAGGGATGCCAGACCTCATGCTGGCAGAACCTCCTGGTTCCCAGGAAGGAAAGAGATGCTTCCAGAGCTGGCAGGCCAGAAGGTCAAAGCCCCCACCCCAGACCCTCCTCTTCCCCTTTTTGACTGTGGAATTTGGAGGATTGACAGTTGCCAAGGCACTAGAAAATGAATGAAGTTCCTTTCTTTGCTCCCACTTACTAATCCTGGTTCTGCTGCCAGGTGACTCATTCTTGAGTTTGTCTCAAATCACACCCTCTGAGCTAAAAGCATATGAAAAAGCATCTTTCTCTTGCCAGTGACCCAGAGCTGTTTCCTGAGAGGGACCATGCCACCCATGTTACCTATGTCCATGTCCTTGTCACCCACGCATGCAAATGCAGCCCCAGGAGGGGTTCTGCATTACATACCCAGCTAGCCTAAATGCAGGACACTGGGCTGGTTTCCTCTGGGCTCATAGGGTGGACCCACAAGGCAAAGAGAAAACAAAAACCAGGTAGGTAACTCCGCTTGGGCACAGATGATTGACTTTAATAGGTCCTGATTATGCTGCTCATATTCCATGAAATTAAAAAGCTTACAAATGTTATGAGCCATTACCCTTCCATTTAAGGGAGCTTATGACATGTTAGCAACATTTAATGAAATTCTTTTCAAAATGCCATCGGCAGACATAAGTATTAGCTACTATGGTGAAATCTGTAGGAGAAACTATTTATTTATTTATTTTGGTTTGGGGGCCACACCTATTGATGCTTTGGGCTCACTGCTGGCTCTGTATTCAAGGATCACTTCTGGAGGGAATTGGAGAACCCTATGGGGTGCAGAGGATTGAGCCTGGGTTGGCCATATGCAAGGCAAATGCCCTACCTGCTGTACTTTTGTAACTTTCTTCTATCTATGAATTGTTAAGATGTAGGACCATACCTTAAGGTGAGGCATCTGGTGAGGTTAGGAGAGAGTAGACAACATAGAGAACTGTTCCTCTGACTTGGGAGTTTTTCTACCTAGAAGAGATCTGGAGGACACCATCCTAGGGGTAATGGGTGATCAGAACCACTTTTGAGACTTTAACTTGGTTCCTATTGAAGGTTAAATTCCTTCAGAATAAAGCCACCTATAATTGTGGAAGATTTAAAGCACTCTAGTAAAGATTCCAGAATGTTCTAGAATATGGCAGCCTTTCCCTCTAGCTCTTAATATAATTTAGGCAATAAGACTCAGCTCTGGAAGATAATGAATACCTAGGAGATGATATGATTAAATTCTAGAGGAGGGCCTGAATCATAGAAAAATGGGTTTGGTGTTTGCCTAACACAATAGTTCTATAAGGTGAACCTGCTAGGAGTGATTCCTGAGGGTAGAGCCAGGAGTCAGCCTGGAGCACAGCTGGGTGTGGCCCAAAAACATAACAAAAAATTAAAATTAAAAAAAAAAAACAAATTCTGGAGACTGGAGCAATGGCACAGCGGTAGAGCATTTGCCTTACACACTGCTGACCCAGGAAGGACCGTGATTTGATCCCCTGGCATCCCGTATGGTCCCCCAAGTCAGGAGTGATTTCTGAGTGCATAGCCAGGAATAACCCTTGAGCATCATTGGGTGTGTCCCAAAAACCAAACCAAACCAAAACAAAACAAAACAAAACAAAAAAAACCAAATCCTGGAGGATATGGTACAGGCTGGTTGGTCAAATGACAGAAACTAGGAAGTTTAAATTTTATTCTCATTTTATTCTCATTTTGTAGAAAAATAGACCTTGCCTATTCTGTTGCCTATTTCTGTTGCTAAGAAAATGATATAAACTCTCTTGGTAAGAAATTAGTTAGGCACTTGCCTTGAACATGTGGCAATCCTGGCACTCCATAGGGTCCTCCTAGCCAGTCAGGAGTGATCAATGATTATAGAGCAAGGTGGTGCAAGCCCTGAGCAGTGCTACATGTGGCCCCAAAACAAACAAACAAGAAGATATTTTCCTGTCCTCTGCTCTCATTGAAGTAATTGTTGGAGTATCATAGCACCTTTAGAGTCCTTGTACATTATACAGTCATCAACTCTCAGAGCAGGGAGAAACTGTTCTTATATTCATTTACTCTTAGTCTCTGTCACATCCTCCTTGTCCTCTGCATTTTCCAACCTCTCCTTAAACTCTGAAGCCAGCTTGGTGCTCCTGGCACAAATTGGGCATTACTATGTGCTTCCTGAGTTGCTCCTCAAGCCCATGTTCTCCCCTAAATAAATATCTCACTCATTTGTCTCTTTACTTTAACTATTCTGAGAAACTCGAGCTCTCTCTTGAATATGTATCTACTCTATCCCTTCTTCCCCCATACATCTTTGCAAGCAAGATTCATTCAATAAAAACTATCTTGATTCACAAAACAAACAACCCAGAAATCAACTATGTGCTTCCTTAAATAGTTCAACTTAACACTTTCCAGTTAAAGATCTTTTGTTTCTCTTTGATCCTTAGAAGAATTAATGTAAAATTTCTGTATATGAGTGCTAGAATGGTCTCTTATGAATAGCAGGAAAATATGAAACATCACAATAAATAGCAAGAGATTGAGTCAGAGGACAGCTGTCTGTGGCCACAACAGAATGTGAAAGCATTTCTGGAAATTATAGTCAAGCTTTGTCCCAAGTATCCTTGGTCCAGAAGGATACTTTGCCAGACACTGCTCCCCCCACCCCCAGTATCTGAGGCCAAAGCGAAAGTACAGTAGGGAGGGCACTTACCTTGCACACAATCAATCCAGGTTCAATCCCTAGCACCCCATAGACTGCTGACCCTCAAATAAAGAAAAGAAGTAATTCTTTGGCATGCTGTTTGCTATGTTATGCGATCTGAAAATCTTCCTGTCCTTTATGAGTCCCAAGTTTTAGGAGACAATGTCTCTTCCTGTTGTTCTGTCCTTTGGGGGTAGTGTGACTGTTAAAAAGATTCCTTCTTCATTTTTCATCTTTCTGTGACTCTGTGTGACCCACCCACAATCTGAGTCCTCACAGTCATACAACATACCTACTCTCTCATATCCATAACATCCTATGGGTATTTGGCAGTACTCTTATTTCTGTCCTTAATCTGTTCTATCTCAGCTGAAACTCCTCAGTTCTTCCTATTTCCCTTTGTAGGAAATAATCCCACAGTTAATTTTCTGTAGAGTTATCACCCTTTGACTTTGATTGCTTGGATCACTCAAAATTCTCCAGGAAATAAAACCAATAGGCAGAAGGATGGATGGATGAATGAATGAATAAATGATATATATTGGTAGATGGGTTGGCACATTAGATGGATGGATGGGTAGATGGGAAGATTGATGGATGGGTGGGTGATTGAATGGCAAGTAAAAATGTATGTGGCTGAATAGATGGACAGATGACTGGTAGATAGGTACATACGTAGAAAAATTAGTAACTTAGGGAATTATACCTGGCTGTATTCAAAGGCTACAATTGACTCTTCACTTGGTCATCCCTCCTAGTGGAGCTTGGGAAAGCATATGTCCCAAGGATCAAACTTGGGCCTCCCACATGCAAGAGACTGTGATCAGCCAACCTTACCAATGACCACAAACCCAAGTCTGAGTGTGAGTTCACAGTCAGTCACCTATCTCCCCATGACTCACAATCCCCTGACTCACAAACCTACAACTCATGTGTCTCTCTCTGGAGTCTGTTCTTTGTCTGGATTTCCAAGCAGAAACAGATTGTGAGGCAGCAAAGTTTTAGAAAGAAAGAAATGACTACATGTATTCCTTTCTACAAGAGATTCCTGGCAAATGCTGTCAAATTGGGGAAAGGGGCATCTAATAGGGGCTTCTGTCCTCCCATACTCAGTGACCCAAGATTCTTAATATATTTTAAATGAAAGGGATGAGAATGAACAGTAATTCAGACCACTGTAAGACTTTCTCCCATTTTTGGGCCAGAGAGATAGTACAGCAGGTAGGGCATTTGCTTTACTCATGGCTGACCCTGGTTCAATCCCCAATACCCCTTAAATCTGCCAATTGCCATCAGGAATAATCCCTGAGCACAGAACTAGTTGGAAGCCCTAAGCATAGCCACAAGATATGAAAAATATTTATTACATTTTGAAGCTTCAATGATAAGTAAAATTTCCTTGTACATGTGTAAGCTTTGTCTAAACTGTCAGTGGCTAGGTTTGCACACACAATGTCTTTACCCCTAACCTCCTAACGTCTGCCATCCCATATCCTACAGCCAGTCAGAATGGAGAGTTATTTCCAGCACTGCCATGTGAGAAGGGTGCCATCTGCCCTTTAGGGGAGAAGTTGGTACTAAAGAAAGAAAAAATACAAAAACCCAAAAGAAGACAGCAGTTCCCTGGTTGTCATGTACAGGGTCATGCATATGACCTCAGATAGGTCACTGTATCCCAAGAGTTCCCCTCACAAGCTGTGGATTACCTTGGGCTGGACTTGGGTACTTTAACCTTCTGGAAGGTCAGGTGGTATCTTACACTTTGTCTGCTCAAACACAACTCCTTTATGCACTAGAATTTTACATGACCAGGAATATAGATTGGGGCTAAAGTTGGGAAATAGATCTACAAGTCATTTTCTTAAATCCTAAAGATGTTGATTATTAACCAGAGCTTCAAAATGCCTCAAGCCCACACTTTATTTAGGGCTGGGATCCCTCTGAATAGGAGTTCCAAGTTGTAAAGCAAGGACTAGAGAGTGGTGATATTATTAGTCATCCCCATGTCCTGTTGACCCTCCTCCATGGTCCTGTTGGTCCTCTCCATGATTCTGTTGGTCTTCCCATGGTTCTACTGATCATCCCATGGTTCTGTTGATCCTCCCAATGGCTCTGTTGGTCACTCCCAGGGTTCTGTCACTTCCATGGTCCTTTTGGTTCTCACCATGGTTTTGTCAGTCATCCTGATGGTTCTGTTGGTCCTCTCCATGCTTTTGTTGATACTCCCCATGGTTTTTTGGTCCTTTTCATGGTTCTGTTGGTCATATCCATGGATGACACTAAGATATACTGGTATGTGTGTGCCCTAGTGTATAAGTAATCCACATTAAATCTGTTCTGGTAAGTCCACATGGAATCTGTGTATCTTCTAGTATGTGTATCTGTGTGTATAAATAATCCACATGCAATTTGTATGTCCATGATGTGTAAGGAATCCACATTGGATCTGCCCTAGTATGTGTGTGTCTTTGTCCATGTGTGAGGAATCCACATACCATCCAGGTGGCCTGTGTGTGTACATGGAATCCATGTCTTTGGAGAATCCTCCCAGATAAAGGGCTATCTCATTGTGATGTGATGAATATCCTAGCTGTTGCCAAGTTTAAATTTGGGAAGCCCAGTTGAGCTTGGCAGTGAGCTGGGGTCACGATGTTGGTCCTGGGAATCAGCTGCCAGTTCCTTATTTCTCTTCTGCTCTCCTTACAGGGAAATGCTCTGTACTTTAAGTCTGCCCGCAACGTCACCGTGAACATCCTCAACGAGCAAATGAAAGTGCTCACACAGCTCATTACAGGTGAGCAAGGCTGTGCCTGGGCTGCTTTTGGCCCTGTGCAGGAAGTTCAGGGGTGAAAGTAGAAATTATAAATCTGTATATGTGTACGCAGTATGTGTGCATGTGTGTGTGTGTGTAGACTGGAAGTATGGAGCTGAAGATGGAGAGTGTGAGTTCTGTGTGTACGTGCACTATGTACATGTTGTGTGTATCTGTGTGAGTGTGCAGGCTGGAAAAGCAGGGCTGAAGGTGGAATACATGTATGTGTGTAATTGTGTGTGCAGAACAGAAGTGAAAGACTGAAGTGGAGTGTAAGCACATGCGTGTATGTCCATTCATGCCAGAAGTTCAGGGCTGAGGTGAACTGTACATGCACATGACAGTGTGGGGACAGACATACACAGACATACAGGCTGTCATTCAGTGGCCCCATGTAGGTGTCCAGCAGCAAAGGACAGACCATCCACCTTCCAGGCTTTCTGCTTACCAGCTGGCCTGACCCATATGCTGAATTTCTTCCAGCCAAGTTTAGGGGACAGAGCAAGGGTTCCTCTGAGCAGACCCACTGCACACAGCCAGAGCTTCCTCTGGCACCATTCCAAGGGAATCTCTCGGTAGTCATTCCTGCTGAGAACAGCCTCTCCCATCCCTTTCCCATCACCAGATATGTTTATGGGGGGAGTTGTTGACTTAGGGAGGCACACCTGAGCAAGGGGTGCTAAGAGAACCTGAGGACTCACTGCTTTGGATATTCTACCTGTCAGGCCTGGGGACACAATCCAGGCTGTGCTCAGGGGTGTCCAGAACTAGTTCTGCTTGTGGGAATTAAACTAAGTGCTGGCATTTGCAAAACATGTGGTTGACCTGGGTCCTATCCGTGGCACCTTATTTTAGTCTCCTGAGCCCATCAGGATGGATGGATGGATGGAAGGAAGGAAGGAAGGAAGGAAGGAAGGAAGGAAGGAAGGAAGGAAGGAAGGAAGGAAGGAAGGAAGGAAGGAAGGAGGGAGGGAGGGAGGGAGGGAGGGAGGGAGGGAGAGAGGGAGGGAAGGAAGATAAATAAGTCGAAAGGAAGGAAGGAAAGGAGGGAAGGAAGGAGGGAGGAAGGGTGAGCATGTGTGTATGTATATGTGTGAGAGAGAAAAGGAGAGAGGACTTCTTATATATGAACTGTGGTCATGAGTTGGGATCACTACTGGTAAGCTCCGCCCAGTAAGTTCCAGGAGACAGAGGTTCAGCAAGACACCCAAGTTCTCTTCATGCTTGGATCTCCACCCTGAGGTGGAGTGTTCGTCACACAGACCAAACAGCATCCATAAGGGGGTGATCTGGTTTCAAGCAGAGACTGATTTTCTGTATCTGGAGAAGAACCCACAGGAAAGTCCATCACTGTCTGAAGTCACATTCCAGAGGTAGAAGCTACAGGGAAAGGGAAAGGACAAAGACAAAAAGACATACATGTGCCCTCAGGAGCACCTGACACTGCACAGGCAGTACCTGACCTCAGGGCCCTGCCTCACTCAGTGGTTCATGTTCCTACAAAAACAGCCCAGCAACTGTGTCCATAGACATAACTCTATGTGGGGACTGGATTTTCAAAGGGTGAATTCTTTTTTTGTGTCTTATATCTCTTTATATATATATATAATCTTTATTTAAGCACTATGATTACAAGTATGATTGTAGTTGGGTTTCAGTCATAAACAGAATACCCTCCTTCACCAGTACAACATTCCCGCCACCAATGCCGCCCCTCCTTCCCAACCCTTGCCTGTATTTTAGATAGGCATTCTACTTCTGGTCTCTTGCCCTTCTTGAGGTTTCCTCTCCATCCATCCAACCACTCATCTATCCTTCCATGTACCACCTCTCCTTCCATCCACCTACTCTGCCTTTCATATCCCCACCTATCCTTTCATGAACCTACCTATGCTTCATTGTACCAACCTTTCACCTATTCACCCACCTGTCCTATCTAATCATTATTCAGCCAGCCACCTGTCTGCCCATCCACTTATCCATGTATCTTTCTGTCCACTACCTAGTCTTCCTTCTACTCACTCTACTTACTTATGCATCTGCCTAACCATCCATCCACCCATCCACTTATCCTTCCATCCTTCTACTTATACATCCATCCATCCATTCATCTCTTTATTCTTTTATCTACCTGCCCAATCTATCCAATCATTCTTACCCATACTCATCCATTAATTCAGCAAACTACCCATCCATTAATCTACCTACCTATCCATCCCTGCTTATGGGAGATCTTTTCTAATGCCTTTCCTTTTATCAGAGAACTGTTCTTCAGACTTACTTGATTCTGTGCATGAAACATCCAGAAGATCTATCTTCGTGGTGAAATGCTGGAGGTTCTGGGGCTGGGGCAATAGTACAGTGGGCAGGGCACTTGTTTTGTATGCAACTGAGCCTGGTTCTATTTCTCAGCATTCCATTTGGTTTCCCAAACAATGCCAGGAGTTATTCCTGAGTGCAGAGTCAGAAGTAAGAGCTGAGCACCACCAAGTGCTGCCAAACAAAAAATAAAAGCAAAGAGAAAAAATAAAAGCAAATAGAGAGAGAAAATAGAGAGAAAATAAGGGAATGGAGGAAGGAAGAAAAAGAAGCCAGAGGTCATGAGCACTGCAATGACTAACACTCAAAGGCATCCCCACACCCAGAGCACTGCAGGAATAGATTTTGCAAGCATAGTACAATTCTATGCTTCTAACCATCTCAGGAGGCAGATGGAACTGATGGGGGTTAGTACAAGGTCACAGGTACAGCACATTGTTCAGGAAGATCTAATAATTTACCCTAGCTTCAACCTCAGTGAGTAGGCTGGAGTTCCATTCTTCTCTCCTGATTCTTTTCTCTCTGACAAAGGGTAAAGCAGCCAAGCATCTAGGGCTGGTGTGTGTGGCTTGGTCAGCAGAGCCTAGGTGCTGTTAGCTATGAATTATTTCCCAGTACATTTGTCCCAGACGAGGCCACTCAGTGGCTGTAACAAATAGAGACAAAAAGCTGGGCCAACTCTGATTCTGTCTGTCAGCACAGACAAGAATGGAACCATGAGCCATATGACAGAGATGGCCAGACTCATGGTTGGGGGTTGGAGCTGTGTTTCTGTCCATTGATGCTTCAGGCTAGGTGGTCTCTGCTATAGTGATCCCTGCCCTGATAGTCTCTATTGTTTGAACTGCAGTTGTAGGGTCCCTGCTGTGGTGGTCTCTACTCCCAATGGACTCTGCTATCATGGTTTCTGCTGATTCTAGATGAGGGTGAGTCAGAGGCCAGTTATGAATTTGTCTCCCCCTCCTGATGTGTCTGTGTCAAGTGAGCCCTCACTCCCTTCACTCTATCCTATATTTTTGCACCATCAATGAACTCTAAGCTGTGTCCTTCCAGCGCTGCCCAAGCAGTGGGTACTTCCTCCTGGCTCTCCAAATCCACCCTTCCCACCTTTGGACATGTTCCTGGTGCCCAAGAACCTTTTGCTGGTTTCTTTGGGCAGCTTTGAGAAATAAGTGGAAGGAAAAGAAAACTGTGAGAAGTTCTTTCTTCAGGGTGGTTGGAAAGAGATGAGAATTCTGGACTTTGCTCTCATGGACTTTTCTCAAGGGGATCCTAGGCCACAAGATTTCTTTGTTTCTGTCTGAGGCAGGTTGTTTGAGGTTGGTTAGCATCACAAATTATTTCGAGTATTTGCACAGAGTAGCTTGGAGAAGCTCTGTGTCAGTGTGTCTGTGTATATATGTGTATGAATTTCTGTGTGAGTTTGTGAGTCTGTATCTGTGTGTATGTTTGAATCTTAGTGTGTCTGTGTGAGTCACTCTGTGTGAGCCTGTATGTACCTGTGTATGATTCTATGTGTACCTGTGTGTTATGTGGTCTATGTGAATGTCTCTGTGTGAATCTGTGTTTATCTTTATTGTGTGTGAATCTATGTGTCTGACTGTGCCTCTGTGTACATGTGCATTTATGTGTGTTTGTATATATCTGTGTGTCTCTGTTTATCTATGTGTGTCTGTGTTTGAAATATTTGGTTTGGGAATTTCTGACCCAAAAATCTGTTCCTGTAGAACCCAAAATATAGTCATTTCTGATGTGTTAATCATGTGTGCAATTATTAATAAATGTTTTATTTCATAGGCATTAAAGTTCAGTGCAAACTGTGAATTGTGGTACCATAGAATCCCACCTTTGGTGATTTTTTTTTCCCTTTTTTTCAGCCAATACCCAACAATGCTCAGGGATCACTCCTGGAAGCCTCTTGTGCCATATGTAGTCAGCTATGTGCAAAGCAAATGTCTTCCCTGCTATACTAAATCACTCCCAAACTCTAGAGCTCCATCTTTGAAATCTATTTGTGTTGTCCTATAATTTGTTTGAATTGAATAAAATTCTAATGTAAATGATCCAGTAGCATCTATCTATATACACAGACTCATTTATATACACAGACATGACCTTTTCTCCCAGAAAATGGCCAGTATTCAAAGAAAATAAACTTTCCTAGTGGGTCAAGAGCATGGACTGGCCAGAGGAGGTTGGTGTCAGCAGTGGCCTGAGAGCTTTCTATGTCCTTCTACCTACCCCTAGTCAGCTTGAACCAGTAATATGGTGGTTCTCCAGGGACATTTTGTTCAGGTATAGTTTGGAGATGGAATGTGACACCTTCAAAATTCTAATCATGGGACCAGAACAATTGTACACTAGCTTTGTATGCAGCCAACCTGGGTTTGATTTCTGGCATCCCATATGGTCTCCTGAGCCTCCCAGGAATGATTCCTGAGCTCATAGCCAGGGGAAACCCCTAAGCACTACTAGGTATGGTCCTCTAAAAAGGGATAAAATCCTGATCATGAGCATTATGGCTGAAGATATCTGACTTGAAATGGCTGGTCTCCACTAGAGGTCAACACCAGCCCTCACCTTAAAGTTCAGTGCCGCAGAGTGTGGCACTGTCCTCACAGCCCCCAAAAGTGATATTTTCTCTCTTTCTTTCTCTCTCTTTCCTAGGTCCAAAGGCTGTGGAAGCTTATGGCAAAAAGTTTGAAGTGAAAACACCATCAGGAAAATTGCTCTTCTCAGCTGATAATGAGGAGGTGGTGGTGGGTGCTGAGCGGCTGAGAGTTTTAGGTAAGGAGACAAGACTGTGTGTTGGGTCTCAGGAGCCCAAGTTGCCTGAGAGGGAAGGTCAGTGGCATCCAGGACTTGGAGCCTCAAGGCATGAGCCCCCAGAGCCTGGATCCCTGCAGTGATCTCTCACCCTGTGAGTCCCTCAGGTCTGTGTGTGAGAGTACATGAGTTATTGTTAATGTCTGTGTAATAGTGAATGTGTGATACGGTGTGTGAATGAGACTAAGTACTAATGTGTGAACGTGTGATAGAGTGTATGTGGGATAAGTATTAGAGATTATGTGACTTTGTGAAATGTATAAATGAGATTGAATGAGTGTACTCATGGACCAGAGAGATAGTATGGAGGTAGTGAGTTTGCCTTGCATGCAGAAGGATGGTGGTTCGAATCCCAGGCATCCCATATGGTCCCCCGTGCCTGCCAGGAGCGGTTCCTGAGCATAGAACCAGGAGGAACCCCTGAGCACTGCCAGGTATGACCCAAAAAACAAAAAACAAAAAAAAAATGAGTGTACACATGTGAGAGTGTGTGTGAGGGCATGTGACTGTGAAAATGTGTGAGTGAACTGGGTACTGAAAGGAAATAAAGTGATATGCATGTCTTATATAAAAATATTGCAAATCACAGTGCCTAAGAGAAGGAGGGAGGGAGAGAGAATGTCTTCCCTAGAGGCAGATTGCAGAGGGAGGAAAACTGGGGTCATTGATAGTGGGAAATAAGCACTGGTTATAAAGGATGAGTATTGCAATGTTGTATGACTGAAACTCAACCACCAACAACTTTGTAACTATGTGTATCACAGTGATTCAATTAATTTTTAATTTAAAACTAGAGGAAGGAGGCCAGAACAATAGCACAGCAGTAGGGCATTTGCCTTGGACGCAGCCAACCACTGACAGACCCTGGTTTGATTCCTGACATCTCATATATGGTTCCCTGAGCCTGCCAGGAGCGATTTCTGAGTGCAGAGCTAGGAGCAACCCCTGTGCACTGCCGGCTGTGACAAGGAAGGAAGAAAGGAAGGAGGGAGGGAGGGGGGAGGGAGGGGGGAGGGAGGGAGGGAAGGAAGGAAGGAAGGAAGGAAGGAAGGAAGGAAGGAAGGAAGGAAGGAAGCAGGAAGGAAGGAGAGAAGGAAGGAGGGAAGGAAGGAAGGAAGGAATGAGGGAAGGAAGGAGGGAAGGAAGGAAGGAGGGAAGAAAGGAGGGAAGGAAGGAAGGAGGGAAAGAAGGAGGGAAGGAGGGAGGGAAGGAGGTAAGAAAGGAAGGAGGGAGGGAAGGAAGGAAGGAGGTAAGAAAGGAAGGAGAAAAGTGAGTGTATATGACTGAAAATGTGAGAGTTTATATGTGTGTATGTATGAACTTGTGTTTGGGGTTTTTTGGTTGTTTTTTGTTTGTTTGGGGAACACACCCAGCAGTGCTCAGGGCTTACGCCTGACTCTGAACTCAATAATCACTCCTGGAGCTGCTTAGGGACCATAGAGGGGAGGGTTCTGGGAATGGAATCCAGGATAACTACATTCAAGGCAAGTGCTCTCCTCACTGTTTTATCGCTCTGGTCCCAGCATGTGTGTGGGTGTGCATATTTATGTATGAGAGTGGATATGGCTATGTTGTGTGTATGTATGTTGTGAGAATATGATTTTGTATGAGTGTGGGACTTGTGTAAGAGTGCAAAAGTATATGTGTCAGTGTGTGTCTGAGAGTATACCAGTATATGAGTGTGGAAAGTGTATGTCTGTACATGAGGGTATTGTGAGTAAGTGACTCTGTGAGAATGTGTCTGTGAGTGTGCCAAGAAGCTTGTAGTATTGCTAAGCTTTCCCTAGAACTTACCAAGTCCCTTTAGATATTGGATAAAGGGATTAAGATGGTGTGGGGTGTCCATAGACTTTTGTTTCATCTTGGGGTCTAAGCTCTGTGCTGGTGCTGTCTCAGAGCTGCCCTCCTTTGTCCACTAAGACTCAGCCATGAGAAAGGCCTCCAAGACTTCCAATCCTCCACCGCTGGAAGGGTTGGGAGGTCTTTTGGAGCTCCTTCTCTCAGAAGATAGTCCTAGTGAAATTGGTCTCTCTCCAGCATGAGAAACATTTGTTCTGCTTAGGAAACATGCAAAAGGGAAGTGTCCCAATAAATACCAAGGCTAAAACCATTGGGCCATGACAACCCACCACTTGGTGAACACTTCAGGCTACAAACGAGCATTTCCAGGGTCATAAAGATAGTACAGTGGGGAGGGCATGTGCCTTTCACATGTTTGATCTGGGTTTTATCCCCGGCATCCTATAGGGTTCCCCTAAGCCATCCAGGAGTGATTCCTGAAGACAGAGCTGAGGCTCTGACCTGAGTACTGCTAGATGTGACTGAAGTAAGGGAGGAAAGGAGAGAAGGGAGGGAGTGAGGGAAAGAGGGAGTGAAGGAAGGAGGAAGAGAGGGAAGGAGGAGAGAGGGAGGGAGAGAAAGGAGGGAAGGGAATGGAGGGAGAGAGAAGGGAAGAGAGGAAAGGAAAGAAAAAAGAAAGGAATGAAGGGAGAAAGGAAGAAAAGGGAAGGAAGAAAAGGGAGGGAGGGAAGGGTAGGAAGGAATGAAAAGAAGAAGGGAGAGAGGGAGGGAAAAAGGAAAGGAGGAAGGTTGGTTTCTATGGGCTTTGACTAGCCAGTGGCAACAGAGACCCCAGGCATTCACACAGTTGCATCTTTAGCTTCATGAGATCTTGTCTTAGGAGTGCTGGGGATACCCCATTGTAGCTGGACTTAATCCAGGTGCCCAGACCTGGGGTTTGTAGAAACCCTGATCTCAACCCGCACTTGCCATTCCCACTAGCTATAACAGCAAGAGAAATGGCAACCACAGGCCACAGCAAGACAAGATTGAGCTGCAGTATCTGTGGACAAGCTGGGCCCTCATGGACCATAAGGTTGGCATTAGTGAACCTCCCTGTGTGTCTTAGACCCAAACTAGGGTGACAAGTTCAATACATTGGGGGATAAGTCCCCCTCTTATCCTGGAATATGGCCATGTGGGATTGAACTGGGGGACTTCTGCCTTGCTTCTGGAAGAAGAACTTTTTGTTTAGTTTTAGGGACACACCTGGTGGTGCTCAGGACTGACTCCTGGCTTTATGGTTGGATCATTTCTGGCATTACTCAGGGGACACTATGAGATGCCAGGGATCAAACTCAGGTTGGCTTTGTGTAAGGCAAGTGCCCTGCCTCCTGAGCTTTCTTCCTACTCCTAGCCCAAATATAGGTTTTTGTCTTTACACAAAAGTTAAGACATTCCTCTGCTGACAGTACTTTCCAGTGCTGAGAAGGCACAGAGGCAGTGTGCGGAATGGGGCATTGTGGGTGTATGGAGAGGACAATGCTCTGAGGTCTCAGGCAGCAACCCCTCCCTGCTACTTCCCAGTACTTTCTCCAGCTCAGCCAATTTACAGAGAGACTCAAAATGGGCTGCATGGAGTCCCAGCTTCATTACCAGATTTTGATGTCTTCATCTTCATGCTGAAGACACCAGTATGCACATAGATGCCCACAATCCTAGGATTCCCCTCACTGGCTCTGGAAGCTGAATCCCTAAGTGTGAGAGTAAACTAGGGTTATTAACTCCCAAAGAATAGAAGACATTCCGGGGAAGCTGCAGGAAAATCCCAACAAGCCGAAGGAGTGGTGCTAAAAGCCCAGAAAGTTCTGCTAGTGCCAACCAGCTCTAGAACCTTGTGCCTGTGGACCACCTTAGTGAGTGTTTAAGGAGCTCAAAGAAACAGTGGTACAGAGACTGGAGCCATAGTACAGCAAGTAGGGTGCTTGCATTGCATGCAGCACAAGGAGTAAGCCATGAGCACCACTAGATATGGCCCCCAAACAAATAAAGACAATTGTATAGCTACAGGAAAATATGAGAGCATAAATTACAAAATAACCATCAAAAGTAGCACACTAGGTGAAATTAAAAATGAAAAACATTTAAGATGGGGCTGGAGGGATAGCATGGAGGTAAGGTGTTTGCCTTGCATGCAGAAGGTCGGTGGTTCAAATCCCAGCATCCCATATGGTTCCCTGAGCCTGCCAGGAGCGATTTCTGAGCCTAGAGCTAGGAGTAACCCCTGAGCACGGCTGGGTGTGACCGAAAAACAAAACAAAGCAAACAAACAAACAAAACACTTAAGACCCCAAAATAAAACAAAACAAACAAAACACTTAAGAGCTGGAGCAAACAATACAGCTAGCTACTAGAGCACTTGCCTTGCATGTGGCCAACCCAGGTTCAACCCCTAGTATCTCATAGGGTCCCCTGAGCATAGCCAGGAGTGATCTCTGCATGCAGAGCCAGGAGTAAACCCTGAACACCACTGGGTGTGACCCCAAAAATCAAAGGATAAAAAAATCTCAAGGGGAAAGTCTCCAGCACCACAGAGTAACAATAGTTGGGGAAACTGAGCTCTAAGACTGGCTGAAGAGCATCTCAGATCTGGGGAGGGAGTTGGATCTCCTGACCCAGGCAACAGTCAGCCAGAATCTCTGAGAGCCCTTCGGGCAGACACAAGTGAAAAGGTCACAGTGACTTTAAACAATGACTCGCTTTCCCCAATGCTGTGCGTGTATAGACAAAGCATTTCTCTGCAATATTTATCTAATTGTTCATTAGGTCTATTTATACTGTAGTTTTTAAATATGTCCTCTAGATGCTTCTGGGTGCTGATTATCCATTATATTATTATTAATTAAAAACAGTTTTAATTAGATCTCAAGCCATTTATATTAGCAAATTTATGTAATATAATCATGGCATGATTTATTTTTTAAATTTCCAGAATGAAAGATGTCGCAGTTAAACCTTTCAAATCTGGTTTTTTGTTTGTTTGTTTGTTTGTTGCCAAAGCTCTCCACAGCAAGCAGGCAGTTGAGCACCCAAGTGCAGGGTCTGGGTGGGTGGTAGAAGATTCATTAAATTGGGTATGTGTGGTGGTGGTGGTGGTGGTGGTGGTGGTGGTGGTGGTGGTGGTGGTGGTGGTGGTGGTGTGTGTGTGTGTGTGTGTGTGTGTGTGTGTGTGTGTGTGTGTGATATGCATGCAATGCATCTACTTTCCCTTATGATGTCTCAATGCTCAATGTCATGCTGCTTTTTCTGGGACCCTGTGAGCACCTGGAGCCAGGCGATGAGCCTCAGGCAGCTGCATAATGACTGAGCAGAGAGCTGGTCACTAGACAAAACCAACATAATTGTGGGAATCCAGCCTGCAGGGATGGTGGGACACTGCTTTCAGCGAGAGAGCCCATCAGGGGTGACAGAGCACCTTGAAGGATCTTCAGCTGTGGGCCAGCACAAACATCTCTGCGGGGCCTCACCTGGTCCATGCTGATCTAAGCCCAGCTTTGAGGTGGTGACAGTGGCCACATCTATTGGCTCTGGGAAAGGCAGGTTCAGATCCGACTCTAGGCAGAAGGTGTGTACTCCATTTGTCTTCCTCTCTTGGCCCAGGTACCCCCTATTTAGTATCAGTGGAGAGCAAGGAAAGTGCACCTTTCAAGTCCAGCAGTGCCTTGGACCAAGCCCTGGACACACACACATACACACACACATACATACACCCTCCCCTTTTTCTCTTCTCTCTCTTCATTTACCCCTCTCCCTCCTTCTCGTCTTCTCTCTCCACTCTTACTTTCTGTCTCCATATGCAGATTCCTTGGTATAGCAGAAAAGAGGAGGGTATAGATGTTGTCCATGCAGTCAGGCCCCTCCCCGGACCACCTCTCAGCCCCCAGTTTACCGAGGAACCTAGTTGATCTCTCCTCAGAGGACATGTGGTCAGTAGAAGTGTGTGGCCAACTGCCTCATGGCCTTTATTTCCTGTCAAGAAACAAGATCCAGCTGGAACATTCTGGATATGGGAAAAAAGAGAGTTGCTCCACCTTTGCTTTCCACCATGGTTTCCTTCTTCTGGGACCCTGTAGGCTCCCCCCAAGTCCCTCCCCAATATGCCACCACTTTCATCTCTGGGAGAAAATGTTTTGTTTTGGCTTCTTGCATCACATCCAGTAGTGCTTCTGACTTTGCCCTCAAGAATCACTCCTGATGGTGCTACAGAAACCCTATGGGATGCTGGAGACCAAACTTGGTTGAGCCAGTGCAAAGCAAAAGTCCTCCCTGCTGGACTATTGCTATATCCCTGAGATAAGGATTCAGTGTCCTTGCCAGTTCCAAAGTCTTCCAGAAAGGTGAGGATTTATTTGGGCTCTCTCTTTCCTGGGTCACTCTGAATTTTAAAGGAAGTGGGTGTCAATCCTCATCCACTTTTCAATGTACTTGAATTAAAATCTACAGGTAAAATCAGGATCACTGGCTCAGCATGGGCCCTGAGTTCCCCTTCCAGCAGATTCTGCTCCAAAATGCCACCATCCTCTATGTGTTGTTACTGTTAACTTGTCCTATGACAAGGTTCTAAGTTCAAGGTTCTATACTGAAGGTTCTAAGTTCAAGAGTCAAGATTCCCAATTCTTTCCCCAGCTCTGCCTTAATTCTTTGTTGTTTTGTTTTGTGGACCACACCCTGCAATGTTCAGGGGTTACTCCTGGCATCTGCCTTAATTCTTTTGTGCACAAATTTTCTTGTGTTTATTCCAATTAACACTGCAATTTTCTTCTCCCCAGAAGAAGGCCTTTTAGGCCTTCAATAGAGCTTTTCACTTCTTCCTTCAAGACCCCCAAAATCTTCAAAGCTGTTACACATATTCCTGTCCCTCTCCTGGATAGACAAGGGGTTCATTTCATGGGGTACTGATTGTTCTCAAAGAGATGGATTGGTCCAGGAGGGATCTCCCCACCTCCAGCAGCAGAGGTTAATATCCACAATGCACATGCCACCCACTCCCAGGCTGCCCACGCTGTCCCCCTCTTCCATGGCTACATAGATGCCCACAACTGACTTTAACACAGTTTTATATCCACCACCATTGTCCCAGAAATAACTAAATCAACGCAGATGCATGAACAAGTTCAGCTCTCTCCCTTCTGAGTGTCAGCATGATGGGTTCTAGAGTGCATTAGCGCCTCATCTTAACAATGTGGGGGGCTCCCAATGGCAGATCATATTTGGCCCCATGAATCTCGGGAGAACGTTGAAAAAATGCAACGTGAATTTCTTAACTGTTCATCTTCATGGAGCATTGTGAAGAGGTGTGTGTGTGTGTGTGTGTGTGTGTGTGTGTGTGTGTGTGTGTTCCTAAATTTACTGTCTATGAGATACATTTTTCTCTATATACCATGGCAAAGATTTGATTCCTTGCACATAACTTTCTGTTCACCAATTCTTGGCCCAAAAGAATAGTAACTTTTCTTTTGTTTCCAATATTTCACTCAAAAAACAATTTTATTCCAGCACATGTTATAGATCTAGTGCAAAATATTTCAACTATTTAGCACCTGACTATCTCTGAAACATTTGTTTTCCATATCATTTTAGTTTGTTTGAGTCTAAATAAAATCAAGATATCCAGGTCTAGAAAGATAGTTTTGTAGATCCAGCGCTTAATTTGCAGGCAGCTGACCCACATTTGATCCCTGGCACTCATTATGATCCCCTGAGCCCCTCTAGGAGTGACCCCTGAGCACAGAGACAGAAATAAGTTCTGAGCACTGCTGGGTGTGACCCAAAATAAAACCAAAAAATTTTAATTCAGGATGTCCTAGATCAATCTTTGAGCTTTTAAATAATTACAAAAAATGTTTATATTTTCATTTGTTTTCTCTGCAAAGAATTGTTTTTTCTACCATTTTTACCCCCTAGTACCATATTGATTTTCCATTTTTATGCCTCAATCCAATGCAAGTTAGCTGAGACCAATAAATATCTGTTTTCCTTTGTCTGTATTTTCCTTTAACTGTGCACAAATCCACATATGACTAATTTTTATGAACTGGTTTGATTTCTCAGTGGGTAGGGAGGAATTTGAAGTTCGCCTATGTGGTGAGATTAGTACTAGCTAAAACTGTAGAATTGTTGGGGCAGGAGTGAGGAGGGCACTTGCCTTACATTGTGACCGGCCCGGGTTCGATCTCTGGCATCCCATATAGTCTTCCTAGCACTGCTAGGAGTGATTCATGAATGTGGAGCCCAGAATAACCCCTAAATATCACCTAATATGGTCCCCACACCACACACACACACACACACACACACACACACACACACATACACACACACAAGGATTCATGTAGCTATTTTTTACGGGGATACCAAACACAACAGCTAAACCAATCCCATGTTTTATCAGCTCCTGACAGGTGGGGTGGAATTAAGTGACTGGGCAGACAACCAGCTAATGGAAACACATTGATGAAATCATTTTTGAGGGACATTAAATGGGACTTCAGATAAGGCAGGAATGGCTTTATGGATTTTTCACTCAAACTGTTTATGAACATTTATTGCCAGTAAATTATATTGTGTCAAGAGGAGGAATCTTTAGGTACAGGTTTAATAGAAGCCTTTTTAGAAAGAATAAAATGGAGAATAATTCATTAGCCTGGTATGGAGTAGAGCTGTGTTGGAGAAATGATTGTCTACTGTGGGAAGAAATAAAAAAATTATGTAAAAGACAGTGGAGAGGACTGGGGGGGGGCAAGCATTCCAACCTTAGCTCATAGTGCATGGGAGTGGGGTTTAGTAAAGGAGAGCAGAAGGATTTAGCCCGCAGAAGGTGATATAATTCATGGAAGGTATCAGGAGAGAGCAGTGGTCCCCAGTAACTCATGGTTCCACACCCCAGTACCCCAAAGTCAGACCACAGCCTAGGAGTGACCAGGAAACTCTCAACATCCACTGACTCCATTGCACTGAGCATGCTGGCTGAACTTTGCAGTGGACACATTGCTAGTTCTCTTTGGACCATTAAGCCTGGAGCCCTGAGAACTGGAGCGTGGTGTTTTGATGCCACAGAAAGTGGCTGAAGGCCAGAAGGTCTAAACCAAGAAATAAATGTGTGAAATAGCAGTGATACAACCACTGATCCATGAACAAGGAACTAGCTTTGGGGGTTCATTCTTTTTTTGTGTGTTTGCTTGTGGTTGTGGTGTTGCTTTAGAGCCACATCCAGCAGAGTTCAAGGGTTACTTTTGATTCTGCAATCAGGGATCATTTACGGCAGGGCTTGGGGGACTCTCTGGCATGTCAGGGATGGAACCCAGGTTGGCCAGATGCTATACTAGTCTCCTGCAGAAACCTGTGCTGGTGGATGCTCAGGACACATCAAGGGGGCTCAGACCACATAGAGCCCGGACAGAGATCAGAGATTCTGGGCTACAGCCAAGGGAGCATTAAGATGTAGAGGAGAATGCTCTGGGCATGAAAGGAAGGTAGGTGGGTACCTCAGCTACAACCTGGCAGCTCCCCCAGAAGGCAGAGAAAGATGGAAAACAGCGCTTTCTGTGACCCCCCAGATGGCTAAATCCATCTTTCTGTTTGGTTGCTGCTTCCTAACCAGCTTCTCTCCCGTGATGTACTGAGCTAGCATTTGTCTGGGCGACAGAAGGGAGACTTCGACAGATTCATTTTATTCCACTAAGGAGGACCCCAATTGTGATGTGCAGGCAGGAGAGTCCCAGAACCATGAAGAGATGAAGGTATCCCAGAGGAGAAGACTCAGAGATGGGGGTCTCTGCCCCCGGGTGGCTGGGCTCAAGGAAGACTGGGGCCTGTCAGATGGGTCTCACATAGGAGTTCCCAAGAGAGAAGCATAGTCAGGAACATCTGCCTGGAGGGGTTGTGGAGATATTTTTTGGGAGTCATAAAATATCATTTTGAGGAGGGACACCCCTGGTAATGCTCCAGCCTTATTCCTGATTTTGTACTCAGGGATCATTCCTGCTGGTGCTCATGTGACTCTATGGGATGCTGAGGATTAAACCCAGAATACTTGTGTGCAAAGCAAATATTATAAGCATTATACTATCCTTCAGGTTCTGCCAGAAAACTTTGAATGGGCCAAACTTTCCACAACCCTCACATTGAGTTATGCACCATCCCCTCCATTGGAGATTTGCAAATCCGCATTTGAAGCAAATGTGCTCTCAGGAAGCCCCAGGGCTTTGCTTTGTCACATTTTGAGGAGGAACCTGGTCTGAGATCTGATGAAGACAGAATCTGTCTTTATCAAGCTTTGTCCTTTGTTACTGGGTTACAGGGGACTGGCCTGGGGAGGTGGTGGCCTACCTGGACCCCAGGGGTATGAGAGAAAATGAGAAGCACACCTGGCCAGTTGCTTGTGGCAGCCACGAGAAGCCTGAGACCCAAGCTTGGTCTAGGAAGGAAAGGAATAGAGCCAACATCTGCCCTGCCATGTGCTCAGGGCCACCAGCTCTAGGACTGGAATTCAGAACAGCAGCGAGGTCCAGCCATAGAGCTGGCCTTCAGTGAGAACACAGGCCTGGCATGAGTTCGGACAGGACGGCAAGCTCACCCTGTCCTAATTTGGCAGAAAGATGGTGCTTATGCGGGATCTGGGTCAAGGAAGCTCCATCCCTCTGCTCACCCAAAGTTGGAAGGTCCTTTCTGCCAGGCAAAGTGTGCATGGACCAAGGAGCACTCTCACCAGAGCTCCCTGTGTTGGCTATTGTTGGGCAGGTGCTGAAGTGCAGTAGAAGGCATTTTGCCTTCCTCTATATTTGTTACTCCAAAGCATTGCTCAGAAGAATATTGGAGCTGGAGTGATAGCAGAGTGGGGAGGGCACTTGCCTTGCATACTGCCAATCTGGGTTCAATTCTCAGCATCCCATAGCACCAAGCAGAGCTAGGAGTGTCCCCTGAGCATTGTCTAGTGTGGCCCCAAACAAAAAATGAGTTAAAAAAATTTAAATGTAGCTAAGAAGAATATATCATAGTAATTGTTGGCCAAAAATTTTCTTTTGGTGGGGAGAGGACACACCAGTCATGCTCAGGGCTTGCTTCTATCTCTGTGCTCAGGAATCACTCCTGGTAGTGTTCAGGGGTCAACATGAGATGCCGTGGAACAAACCTGGGTTAGTAGCATGCAAGGCAAGTGCACTCCCACTGTACTCTCTGCGGCTTCTCGGGCTTCTCGTTTTTTTTTCATCTTTTAGACCGGGGTCCTCAAATTATGTCCACTATGTGGCCCACCGAGGAATGTATCCAGCCTTCCAGGTGTTTTTGTTCCCTACCCTTAGCATCCTTAGCATCCTACTGGTCCCAAGCCCACAGTGTGCATGTGTGGAATGCGCCACACTCTTGACTCTTCTCCTCTGTGTCTCGACTCCTCCTCTGTCTCAGGCAGGGGCCTCAAACTATGGTCAGACAAAAGCAGGCCTGTAGTTCCCATTGAAATACTGGTAAGTTTGTTGATTTAACTTTGCTTGTTCTTTTTTTTTTTTGGTTTTTTGGGCCACACCCGTTTGATGCTCAGGGCTTACTCCTGGCTAAGTGCTCAGAAATTGCCCCTGGCTTGGGGGACCATATGGGACGCCGGGGGATCAACCGCTGTCCGTCCTTGGCTAGCGCTTGCAAGTAAGACACCTTACCTCTAGTGCCACCTTGCCAGCCCTTGTTCTTTATTTTAAATATTGTATTTGTTCCCATTTTTGTTTTAGTTGTTTTTTTTTTCTTTTTACTTCAAAATACGATATGTGCAGTATGCATAAGAATTTGTTCATAGTTTTTCTTTAAAACTATAGTCTTGCCCTCCAATGGTCCGAGAGTCAGTGAACTGGCCCCTGTTGTAAAAGTTTGAGAGGGGCCAGAGAGATAGCATGGAGGTAGGGCATTTGCTTTATATCCAGAAGGACGGTGGTTCAAATCCCGGTATCCCATATGGTCCCCTGTGCCTGCCAGGGGCGATTTCTGAGCACAGAGCTAGGAGTAACTCCTGAGCACTGCCAGGTGTAACCCAAAAACCAAAAAAAAAAAAAGTTTGAGGACCCCTCTTTTAGACAACACCAAGTCTAAATGCAGAGAAAACTCCCCTTTATCTTTGGTTTATTTCTTTTTTAAATTTTTATTTTGTCACATTTAAACCTTTTTATTTTTTCATATGAAGGCACTATGAATTGCATAGCTGTTTATAGGAGAGTCTCAAGTGTAGTGTTTCAACAAAAATTCCACCACCAGTGTCCACTTCCCTCCCCCAAGATCCCTTTACCTCCCAACCCCACAGCCTCTTCAACAGGCACATTTTTAAAACTTTTGTTTTGTTCTTTGAGGACCACACCCAGCAGTGCTCAGGGTCAATTCCTGGTTCTGAATTCAGGGGTCATTTGTGGCAGTGCTTAGAGGATCATAGGGAGTTCCAGCAATCAAATCCAGGTCAGCTGTGTGCAAGGTGTCCCTTTTCACCTGCTTTTTTTATTTGTTTGTTTGTTTGTTTGTTTTTGGGGGGTTATACCTGGCAGTGCTTAGGAGTTACTCCTGGCTCTACGCTTAGGAATTGCTCCTGGCAGGCTCAAGGGACCATATGGGATGCCCGGATTTGAACTACCAATTTTCTGTATGCAAGGCAAACACCTTACCTCCATGCTATCTCTCCAGCCCCTTTTCACCTGCTTTTTAAAGCTGGTTTATTGTCATTTAAATCTCCTACTTACTGTTTTTTTTTTGCCAAGCTGCCAAGAATGATGAAATCACACACTTTACTACATAGCCAGCCAGGATATTTCTTCCCGACCCTGGATGCAAAGGTTTGGCATGATTTTCTGCTTTAGCTTGGAATAGTCTGTCTCCTAATCACAAAGATTTACTCCAGGGTCAGGGCGAGAGCTCAGGATTCAGTATTAATTTAATTAATATGCTCTAGGTCCTGAGTGGTACATCTACTACCCCATCCCGGCACCCCTCAGGATTCCCAAATCATGAACCTGAACTGTAAAAAGTTGAAGCTACTCAGCCAAGCTGAGCATGTATGGAGCAGCTGGGGGCAAGAACTACTTGGGAAGACCCCTCTGAAATTTTCATTCTCCATGGCTGATCCCCAAATTCAGCAAGCCCAATAAATTAGGCATTTGTCTTATATGCAGATGATCTGGGTTTGATCTACAAAATCCAGACTGTCTCCCGAGCCTGCCAGGCATGATCCCTGAGCACAGACAACCAGGAACACTGCTGGTGTGTGTCCCCAAAACATAATCAAAAGCCATGTTGTATTCTTAGACTGGTCAGTATGCTCAACTCGACGCATATGTAATGGACCATACATATGTAACAGCTGTGGTGATGCGGTGGACTTGTAGATGTGCTCACAGCACCAGATGCTTCTAGAAAGCTCCCAGTCAGTGTATGGAATCTCCCTTCCCTGCTGTACTCACAGCAGGCATGTGGACTCGTAAATACAGTGCTCGTGTTTGCCCTGTTAGGCCTAATCAGAAACTGATGTGGGCAGTTGTGTGCGTGAAAAATAGCACCATCCATGGAGAGTTTGAAACACAGTTTTGGACTCTCAGAGCCTCACTAGCTCTTTGTCCAGAGAGGCCTGGTGTGGATAAGTTGCAAAAAAAGAGCTCAGGGTACACTAAGGATTTGGCTGTATGGATAAATTGAGGCAGGAATCAGGCCCTGATTCTCTAACTGCTCTGCTCATGTCACCTGCCAAGATGCTGTCAGGGGGAATTTGTTGTTAAAGGGCTTCAATATCTGTCATTCCATTTCTGCTGCATTTCCTCCACTAACTCGCATATGGAGAAGGATTCCACTGCCATTTGTCCCTTCATCCCTACAGAGTGAACATTTCTAGAGTCAGATTCTTCCTTGGTGTCTTACTTTAATTGGGGTTGGGGAATTTGATTTCTGACTTGTGTTGAAGCTGAGACAGAGTTTGCTTGATGGTTTGCCCTGATCTTGGCAGGTACAACCACAGGTGGTCCTGGAGATTTGGGGATTTGTTTGTTTTTGCATTTAGACTACATTCTGCCATGCTCAGAGCTTCCTCTTGGCTCTGCACTCTGGGATTACTCCTGAGCCTATGCTCAGGAATCATACCTGGTAGAGCTCAGGGCTCACTCTTGACTCTATGCTCAGGGCTTACCTCTGGCAGTGCTCAGTAGTTATTCCACACTCTGTACTCAGGGTTTCCTCCTAATTCTGTACTTCAGGAATCACTCCTAACAGTGCTTGGGGACCCTTTCAGGAGCTGGGGACCAAACCTGCGTTGCCCATGTGCAAGGCAGCAACCCTCACTGCTATACTGTCACTCTGGCTACTCCTTGCACTTTGGAACTGTTTTTCCCAGAGCTCGCTGTCATACCTGAGTCAGCTAGAGCGAGTGGCAGAGAAGGTGCAGTGGTATTGTGTGTGGGTATCTGCTCAGGTAGGTCCCCTGCGGCGGGCATTGTTGTTTCCTCAGCTTAGCACAATGTCTGCAGTCTCTGTGTTTGTCCTTGCAGGAGCTGAAGGCACGGTGTTCCCCAAATCCATTGAGACGCCAAATGTCAGGGCCGACCCTTTCAAGGAGCTGAGGTAAGTCCTGGCTCTGGGCACATGCTCTGGGGCTTCATCTGCCCCCCCCATAGGCATGCTGCCCCCTTGTGGAAAAACTGGGGGGGGGGGAAATCACAGTGTGATCTTTGGACCTCTTGGACCTGCAGGAGTAGAGAAAGGATTCGTTTTTCTTTTGTCTTTATATGTAGAGGGGAGGTCACATACCCAGCTATGCTCAAGGCTCACTTACTTCGGGCTGTGTGCTCAGGGATCACTCTTAGCCATGCTTTAGAAATGGGGTATCGTGTGGGTGCTGGGAATCCAACCAGGGTGGACTGCCTGCTGGACAAGTGCCTACCACACCTTACTGTCTCCCTGGAACTCCGATGAGTTTATGCTTTTACATTGGTATAGTGACTTTCGAGCCAACTTGCTTGGCCATATCTGTATGTGACATTGTGAGTCTCACTGAAAGTTCAGATCCCTCCCACCTCATACTGCACCTCCTTTCTCCCATCTCATCCCCTCCGAATGACTACGTGCCTCTCTGGTTATCAGACTGTCTGGTGTCTGAATCTTAAAGGTTTGTTTTTTGTTCCTTTGTTTACTTTTTTGGGGGGTAGGCAGGGTGGGGTGTTGGCCATACTCAGAAATACTCAGGCTTATTCCTGGCTCTGCACTCAGGGATCACTCCTGGTGGGGCTTGGGGTACTGTCCAGGGTACCGGGGATCAGATTCAGGCTGATGGCATGCAAGGTGAATGACCTACCCACTGTGCTATCACTCTGGTCCTTTTTTATGTATATATACTGGTATATAAATAATTTTATTTACATATTATATATTGATACACTATATTATATATTAATATAGTATATATTAATTATTTGATTTATATATATAAATATTTTATTTATATATATATTTTTTTTTTTTTTTTTTTTTTTTTTTTTTTTTTTTTTTTTGGTTTTTGGGCCACACCCTGTGACGCTCAGGGGTTACTCCTGGCTATGCGCTCAGAAGTTGCTCCTGGCTTCTTGGGGGACCATATGGGATGCCGGGGGATCGAACCGCGGTCCGTCCTAGGCTAGCGCAGGCAAGGCAGGCACCTTACCTCCAGCGCCACCGCCCGGCCCCTATATTTTTTAACAATCCCCTTTAGATCCTTTTTTATGCATATTACTACATAGTCTCCATGTATATATGATCAGATTTAGCCACTCATTGATAGATAGATAGGTGTACTCCAGGCTTTGTGCTCAGGGGTCACTCCTGATGGGCTGATCAAGAATGTCAAGGATCAAACCTGGGTCAGTTTTGTGCAAGGCAAACTTCCTAGCTTTGGACTATCATTCTAGCCCTTAACTAACTTAATCCTACTATAATAGATAGACAGATAACAGCCTTTTCATTTCATGGATATTTCTTATCTTTCCCTCTATGTGTTCACTTTGCCCCATTGCAGGGCAGGTCCCCTATTAATTCTCTGTGCCTATGTGGGGGAACAGGCTAAATCAAGGGACTTATCCACTTGGCCCTCACCTGAGCTCTGCAGGGGAGGCACCCTTATTCCCCAAACATGGGGCTTAGAACCCGCATTGCCATGAGCTTCCTCAGAGACCATGTGACATTCTTAGACATTTTCTGCTCATAGCTGTCCAGTGTGATGCTGGTGAGCCTTTCTGTGTAGGTCCTTTTTGCAGAGGGATCATTCCTGTCGGGCTCGGGGACTGTATGCTATGCTGGGCATTAAACACAGTTGGGCAGGGGCCGGTGAGGTGGCGCTAGAGGTAAGGTGTCTGCCTTGCAAGTGCTAGCCAAGGAAGGACCGTGGTTCCATCTCCCATATGGTCCCCCCAAGCCAGGGGCAATTTCTGAGCGCTTAGCCAGGAGTAACCCCTGAGCATCAAACAGGTGTGGCCCGAAAAAAAAAAAAAAAAAAAAGAACCACAGTTGGGCAGTATGTGGAATGTCTCTGTCCTGAGAAATTCAGTTCCTGAGAGGTGATAGACACAGCTCAGGTACCACATCTGACTTATTAGTGTAGGCTGGACTACACAAGAGCATAGATTAATGTGCCAGCAGACAGCCGCTGATAAGATCGTCAGGACACCTCCTCTTCTAAGTTCCATCTCCAGAGTCCCCAGAATATTTTAGTTATCCAACCCCCCCTGACTCAATATAGTGGAATGTCCCTGTCTCCACCTCTGTCCAGGGACTAGTGACTAGACTTCAGTCTCCTGATTATGATAAGGCAATGAAGCATCTTTCCAGGTAGTCTTTCTCTTTGTGCAGTCCCAACAGAGAACTAAATGGTGGTGCTAACACCCTCCTGAAGCTCCCTGTCACCGTTAGTGATTTATGGCTGACAATGTGTAAGGTGTCAAAGCAGTATATGAAAGCTTCAGGAAGTAACCAATGGTTGGGTTTGGGAACCACTCCTTCTCAAGTCCCTGTGTTCCAATACAGGAAGAATTGGCTGGACAGTTTGGATTTAAGTTTCTATGTGTGTTTATCTATATATATGCAGACACTTTTAGGTGCACACTTTCATCTGTGTTGGAGTATACCATGAGAGCAGCAGACTGAATATCCACTTCCTTGTAAATAATTAGTAAAAAATCACAGGTTGTCTTCCCCCACTCAGTTGACCTGCTCCATGAATTGCCCTAAAACCTACCGTGCAAATACCCAATGTTCATTTGCATATTCATTCGAATTGCTGTGGTATGCAAATTTAATATACAGGCAAGAAGGGTTTGAATGAATATGCAAATGAGTAATATAAATTCTTTCCTTCTTTCCTCAGGAAATAACCATAAGGGCTATTCATTCCCTGCCTCTCCTGCTGCGGGTTGTCTTTGACCCTCAGAGAGCTCATTAAGAGAACTTTCTCCACCCTTTCCCAATTAAATCCTTAATTAATTCCTCATTGAAAACTTTTCCCCACCTTTTCTTCCTATGACCTTCATAGATACCCTCTACCATACTCACAGAGGTCTCGTCAATGTTCACAGGACTTCTTGATGATGCTTCTATTACTTCCCGACTATAGCACTTTCCTTCTAAGCTTCCTTGCCCGTTTCACAGACAACACTCTAGAACTCCTGTGAAAGGCTTACAGGTACATGATGGCAAGATTTGATGGTCCAAAGTTAGGAACTGAGGAGGTCACACTTCTACTTGAAAGTGTCCTCCTCTTCCAGCAGTTAGCACGGCTGGTCCTAGCAGCCTATGTGTTAGTACAAACTCAATGAGTCAGAGCATCTCCAAAGGGGGCAGACACCATGCACATGATTTCTCATACCAAAGGTGACATTCACAAGTGACAGTGAGAAAAGGGCACAGTTCCCATCATCACCCAATCACCCCAGTCAGAGGCCTGTCCTGCTCAGATGGTTCTAGCTGCGAAGAGTTTTTGGTTTGTTTGTTTGTTTCGGTTTTTGGGTCACACCGACCAGTACTTAGGGGATACTCCTGGCTCTGTGCTCAGAAATCACTCTTGGCAGGCTCGGGGGACCATATGGGATGCCGAGATTCGAACCACTGTCCGTCCATGATCATCAGCATGCAAGGCAAACACCCTACTGCTGTGTTATATCTCCGGCCCATCTAGATGCTATGTTCAGCAAAATCCAAACCCTAGAGCAGGGGTCTCAAACTCTCGGCCCGCGGGCTGTTTGCGGCCCTTCATACAGCATTTTGTGGCCCGAGGCCAGCTTCAAATATCGCAGTATTCACGAATAATCGCAATAAAAATCGCATTAGTAAGAAAAAGTTGCATTAAACATTCGCATACCCCGAGCAGTTCCATTGGGGTATGCAAATGTTTAATGTGATATTTTGCGATATTTTTTTTTACTAATGCGATCTTTTTATTGCAAATATTCGGTAAGCGAAATCCCTTATGCGGCCCTGCCTCACCCCGACTGCCTCCTGCGGCCCCCAGGTAAATTGAGTTTGAGACCCCTGCCATAGAGGCAGGCTGCAGACAGAAGGTACCTCAGGCTGCTCCCATGGCAGTCACTATATCAATCAAGCCTGCAGCACAGAAACATGTGGGACACAAAGGGACAAGGTACGACACGGGCCTAGAATGAGGTAGAGACACTGGGTCACTAGATGCACAGCATGACTCTCAGGAATTTATTTGTCCATAATCTATAATCTCCAGGCCTATCTCTGCATGTGCCACATTGCCTGCCATACCCAGTACAGCCGCCAGGGGACCCCTGGACAGGAACAGAAGAACAAAGGTCAGACCTCCCCAGAATCACTCCCTATTCCTGTCACTAGAAAGCTCTGTCCCATTTCTAACTTGCCACCCCTCCACACACACACACACACACACACACACACACACACACACACATCTAACTCACATACTCGCCTTTGGAAGTCTCCTTTGGACTCTCCTTTGAAACTAATACACACACACACACACACACACACACATCTAACTCACATACTCGCCTTTGGAAGTCTCCTTTGGACTCTCCTTTGAAACTAATACACACACACACACACATCTAACTCACATACTCGCCTTTGGAAGTCTCCTTTGGACTCTCCTTTGAAACTAATACACACACACACACACACACACACACACACACACCTTAGCCTATGCTCTGCAAGCACAGATGTGGGTAGAGATGGTCCCCACACCCAAAATAATCAATAACAGGTGCAGATACACAGACAACACCCTCACAGGGCAGCGCTGACAACCACAAGGTGCCAAAGAGGGGGTGCCCACATATGGCTTGGCTGTGTCAGGACTAAGGTCTGCTGACACTTTCTACTCAAACTCTGCATCCTGCAATGAAGCTACCCCTCTCCCAAGACCATGCAGTCATTGTGCTCAATGATGTACCATCCCTTCCCCATGCACAGGCCTCCATGGAATTTCCTGAGCATTGCAGGTTTGAGAGCAGGACATAATAGTTCGTGCAGAAAAATAAATCCTGGACCCACATGCTGCCCCAAGAAAGAATGGGGGCTCCTGAAGATCTCTGCCTTCAAAAATGGGAGGACATGGTTCTCTTCCCACTGCACCCTCTTTTTCCCCAAGAGTCTCTCTGTTTGTCATTGACCTTGCCCTGATTTGCAGCCATATCACTGACCCATTCTAGAAGGGTAGGTGGATGGGGAAAGTGGAAAATGAATGGAGTTCCCCAAATCCAGGAGGTAGACAATGCTGAGTCAAATAAGGCAGAAAGGACCAAGTTGAAAGGAACATCAAGAAATGATAGGTCACAACAGTCTTAACATAGCAGCCACCATGGCCACCGGTGCCTGTCCCCCAGTCCTGAGCTTGTCTGTGTGTGAAATTTCACTCCCCTGGAGCAACCCTCACTCCAAACAGCAGGTTTGACACTTGTTGGGAAAAAATCCTGGTGGGCAGGTGGAGCCTTAGTGCCCTGCAGGAGACAAAAGGAGGATGCAGTTATTAGAACCTACTGTGGAAATGAAGAAATTGCTCTTCTATGCTGATATTCTCAGCCACACCCACCCCTGACCCAGCCCTACCACCCCCAAATATTCCTTACATATCTATGTAGGAGCTGAGCAGGGTGGACCTGTGTTCACGAGGTGTTGGAATTGAGGGCCATCATGCCACATCACACTTCCTGGTAGGACAGAAAATTATGCCAGGAGACAGAGCAATATTGTAGGTTGGGGGTGAGGCAGGACAAGGCAAGAAACAGAAATAACAGGACTGGAGAAATAGAACAGCAAGGAGGGTTGCTTGTCTTCTTGCATGTGGTCAACCCAGTTTTGATCCTTGGCATCCCATAAGGCCTCCTGAGCACCACCAACAGGGATTCCTGGGTGTAGAGCTAGGAGTAAGTAACCCCTGAGCATCACTAGGTATGCCCCTCCCCCCAAAAAGGAATTAGGGATACCAGGGTTGAGAAAAAAAGACTTTTCCATCATTTCTCATATTTCAGATACCTCTGGTCTTAACTTCCCATGCCCCCACCCCATAACAGGAGCTCTCTCCAGGTTCACATAAAGCCAACTTAACCCCCAACAGTGTGTGTGTGGGGGTCATTGGAAATGCGCCTCGGAGGCCACTAGGTCTAGATATGACTGTCACCAGCTCCCTCCACATGTATTTTCCCACACAAAGCCACACCATGTACTATATGCATCAAACAAGGAACACCCAGGCCTACAGGTTCCTCCCATGAGATGAAAAACTTCCAGTAGGCAAAATAGGAAAGCATGCCAGTCTTAGGATAACTCCCCACTGAGTGCTGTGGCTTAACCCACAAACGCCTCCAGTTCCTGTTTCCATCCCTCATTTATCACTGTGAGAGTGAAATGAGGAAATTCCCAATTAGTAACTTGAAAAATAAAAAAGCACAGGGGCTAAAGAGAGAATACAGCAGTAAGAGTGCTTGTTTTGTTTTTTGTTTTTTGGTTTTTTTGTGGTTTTTTTTTTGCAGCAAACCTGGGTTCAATCCCCAGCATCTCATAGGATTCCTGGAGCCAGGCAGGAATAATGCCTGAGTGCAGAGCCAGGAATAACCCCTGATAGGGCATTTGCCTTCCATGCTGCTGATCCAGGACAGACCCAGGTTCAATCCCGGGCATTCCATATGGTCCCCTGAGCCTGCCAGGAGCAATTTCTGAGCACAGAACCAAGAGTAACCCCTGAGCACCACTGAATAGGACCTAAAAACAACAGAAGAAAAACAAAAAGAATTTAACAGTGGGAGTCAGAGCAATAGCACAGCAAAGGGAGCATTTGCCTTGCATGTGGTCAACCCAGGTTTGATATTCAGCATCCCATAGGGTCCTTGAAACTTCCAGGCTTTTTCTAAGTGCAGAGCTAGGGGGTAACTCCTGAACACCACTGGATGAAGTCCAAATACAAACGAAGTTTAACTGAGGGTTGGGCATCAGAGATAGGATGGAGGGAGGATGCTTGCTTTGCTTTGGTTTGATCCCCAGCACCACCCATGGTTTCTTGAGCTCTGTTGAGAGTGATACACTGCTGGGTATGGCCCCAAAGCACAAAGTAACAAGTTTAAAAAATTTAACTGGCCCAAGCAGGGTGGAGCTAGGTTGCTGCCACTGCCATTGCAAGGGGCAGTAGCCTGAACATCGCTGTGGCTTTTGAAATCAATCACAGCCCAGAAACCCCTGAAGCTGGTGATAGAGGTGAGCTCAGAACACCCAAGCAGGATGGAGCCAGAGGACCATGGCCACTCTGCTTTGCTTCATATCCAAGCACTTCTTCTAGCTAATATACTCCACCATAACATGTAGGAAAAAAAAAACACAACAAGTGTGACAATGGGGAAACAACACAAGCTAACACTAGGTATAGAGAATAAAGATGACAGCTCTGATGGCCAGGAAAGTGCCAACCACCTAATTCGCCTCTCAGAGAAGGAGTTTGGAGAAGAAATATGGAGGATTCTCTTAAAAAAAATCAAAGAAATTGAATGGAACACAAATAAGAAGCAAGAGGACATGAAGATAGAAATCAAAAAACTCCAAACTGAAATACAGGTCTGAAAAACTCAGTAGACAAAATGAAAATCTCAATGAAAAACCTCTCCAACAGAGTAACAGAAGCTGAGGACCAAATCAGTGAGCTGGAAGATGAGATGCATGACAACTCTATACAATAAAAAAGATTGAAAAAGGGCCATAAGGGGCCGGGCGGTGGCGCTGGAGGTAAGGTGCCTGCCTTGCCTGCACTAGCCTAGGACAGACCGCGGTTCGATCCCCCGGCGTCCCATATGGTCCCCCAAGCCAGGAGCAACTTCTGAGCGCATAGCCAGGAGTAACCCCTGAGCGTCACCGGGTGTGGCCCAAAAACCAAAAAAAAAACCAAAAAAAAAAAAAAAAAAGGGCCATAAGCGAATGATCAGACAATGGAAAAAGTACTTAAAGAATATAAACAGATGAAAATAGAAGTCTTTGATAAACTCAACAGAAACAACATAAGAATCATTGGCGTCCCAGACACCCAGGAATAAAATCCTCAGGAAGAATCAACAGTCAAGGACGTCAGTGAAGAGAAACTCCTAGAGCTAAAGACTGCATGCAACCAAATCCTGCATGTCCAAAGAGTACCAGCTGAAAGAGATCCGAAGCACCCCAAGACACGTCCTAGTCACAATGACAAATACCACAGAAAGAGATAAAACACTGAAAGCAGCAATATCAAAAAAGGGAAATTACATTCAAAGGAGCACCATTAAGATTTACAGCATACATGTAACAAAAAACACTCAAGGCCAGAAGGCCTTGACAAACTGACAAAATTCAATAAAATGAATGCTTCACCTAGAATACTACATCCAGCTAGACTTACTTTTAGGTTTGAAGGAAGTATACATAGATTCACAGATAAACAGTGGCTCAGAAACTGCACAAAATCAAAACCAGCCTTAAAGGAAAAAGTGAAAAGTCTACTTTAAGAGAAAATAGACCAACAGACACAACCAACTTCACACAGAGATGACACTAAATCCCATGACAATTATCTCTCTCAACATCAATAGATTAAATGCACCAGTTAGGAAATGGATCTAAAAACTAATCAAACATTCTGCTGCCCACAAGAAACACATCTGAATAGTCAGAACAAACACAAACTCAAAATCAAAGGTTAGAGGAAAATCTTCCAAACAAATAATTCCCTTAAAAAAAACTGGAGTGGCCATATTAATATCAGATGACACAAACTTTAGACTCAAAAATGTTATAAGGGACAATAATGGACATTTTGTACTAATCAAGGGATATGTACAATAGGAAGAAATCACACTCCTAAATATATATGCACCCAATGAGGCACCCACAAAATATTTAATACAATTATTGACAAATCTGAAAGAAGACATCAATAGCAACACAATAATAGTGGGAAACCTCAACACTGCTTTGTCATACCTTGATAGGTCAACCAGGCTGAAACCCAAGAAGAATATACTAGCTGTGAAAAGAGAAATGGAAGAAAGTAGATGTGTGTATGTATGTATGTATGTATGTATGTATGTATGTGTATATATATAAACTCTCCACCCCTAGAAAACTGGATATACATTTTTCTCCAATGCACATGGGTCATTTTTCAGGATATATCACATGCTGGCCCATAAAACATACCTCCATAAAATCAACAGGATAGGAATTGTACATACTACCTTTTCAGATCACAAGGCACTGAAATTAGAAGTGAACTACAAAGGGACACAGAAAAGAAACTCTAACTCCTGGAAATTATACAGCACACTCAACAAACAGTGGGTCAGAGATGAATTCAAAGAGAAAATCAAATCATTCCTGGAAACAAATGACAATGAAAAAGAACTCTTATTCACTGCTGGTGGGAATGTCAGCTATTGCAGCCTTTATGAAAAACAAAATGAAGATTCCTCAAAAAGCTGGAAATTGAGCTCCCATATGATCCAGCTATACCACTCCTAGGAACACAAAAATGCAATACAAAAATACATTCCTCACATCTGTATTCATTGAAGCACTATTTACAATAGCTAGAATCTGGAAACAACCAAGATGCCCTTCAACAGATAAATGACTAAAAAAAGGTGGTACATATACAGAGTGGAATATTATGCAGCCATCAGGTGAGATGAAGTCGTGAAATTTTCCTATACATGGAAACTATTATGCTGAGTGAAAAAAGTCAAAGGGAGAGATAGTCTCACTCATGTATAGATTTTATTAAATAAAACACATTATTGTAAAATGCCCAAAGATGAGGACCAGAAGGACTGGCTCACGATATGAAGCTCACCACAAAAAAGTAGTGAGGGCAGTTAGAGAAAAAAACTACACTAACGGGCCGGGCGGTGGCGCTGGAGGTAAGGTGCCTGCCTTGCCTGCGCTAGCCTAGGACGGACTGCGGTTCGATCCCCCGGTGTCCCATATGGTCCCCCAAGAAGCCAGGAGCAACTTCTGAGCGCATAGCCAGGAGTAACCCCTGAGCGGCACAGGGTGTGGCCCAAAAACCAAAAAAAAAAAAAAAACTACACTAACAACTACCATGACAATGTTAATGAGTGAGAGAAGTAGAATGCCTGTCTCGAATACAGGCAGGGGGTGGGAGAGGAGGGAGATAGGGGGCATTGGTGGTGGGAATATTGCACTGGTGAAGGGGGGTGTTCTTTTTATGACTGAAACCCAACTACGACCATGTTTGTAATCATGGTGTTTAAATAAAGATATTATTTTAAAAAATTTAAAACTGTCAGGATCAGAGTAATAGTATAGGTGCTGGGTGTCGTCACAATCTCACCCTTTCAGTCCTGAGTCCATGAGTCACCCTCTGAGAACACCCAATAGACCAGTACCTACCCACACCCCTGCTAGGCAGAAACCCAGACCACAGAGCAGGGCACATGGGCTGAACATCCCCAAGAGGGGGGCAACTGTAGCATCCCATATGCTCAGGCGTGTTCAGATCTGCATCTCCAGCCTGGAATCTTTCTCCAACTCAGTCTATTGCATGGAAAAATAATTAAGAAATGCAGATGTGAATTAGATGCTGTGAATCTAACCAGGACCCCATTTCCAAGCACTGGTACTGTATATTCGTATTTTCATCTTGCTCCACCTTGCTCAAACTCCTCCCTCCTTTTCTCCTTCCCCCCCAGCATGCTCTTCATCTCACCCCAGCTTCTCTTGCTAGGAGACCACCCCACCATCTCTGGTTTTCCCATAGCTCCAAGTGTATCTTGGAAGCACCAGCCCTACTCCCCATAATAGCATCCTTTGCAGCTCCAGCAATAAGAAAACTAAGCTCATGGGAGTACTTTTATATCCATCAGCCCATATATATTGATTGGTTTCCTGAAAAGTCATTTCTGAAAGAGCAAGATTCTAAAGACAGCTGAATAAAGAAGGAGGACACTTTTTGCTACTTGTCTCAGAACTGGACCCTCTGGTGCTTGGGTCTCTGAACTGGACACTGGTGGGACATTCTCTTGCAGGCTCACGGGCTGAGCTTGGATGTATACACAGGAAAGCTTCCCTAAAGCAGATACAGCATTCCTGTCATGAGGAACAGGCTAAATATACCCAGCCCAGGTGAAAGCAGTGATACCATTGCCTACAACTGCCTAAGAATGAAAACTGAAGCACAGGCTTTGCTCTGAGTCTTGGTGAATGGGGCCATTTAGCCTCTGGTTCCATCGTCACTGAGCAGCAATAGAGTGGGTTCTTAGGACATGTTGTAGGCATCACCAACCCAGTTGCTCCCAAGAGGGCAGGGGAATACCATTGAGATGTCTATTACCAGTGAGTGCCCTTGTGGGAGAGATGAGAGGCATTGACTTGCACATGGGGCATGAGGACTTTGTATCAACAGCAGGCCAGTATCTGGAAGCTTCCTGATGTATCTATCTTGGTGCTGGAGTGGTGGTGCTAGAGGTAAAGCATCTACCTTACAAGCACTAGCCTAGGACGGACCTCGGTTAGATCCCCCAGCGTCCCATATGGTGTCCCGCCCCCCCCCAAGCCAGGAGCGATTTCTGAGCATCAAATGGGTGTGCCCCCCCCAAAAAAAAACAAAAACAAATAAACCCCAGAAGTATCTATCTTGAAGCTTCCAGAAACTTCCCAAAGTTTCCAAAGGTGTCTAGACTCTTGCATCGGTTCTGGAAGCTTCTGAGTAAGAAGAGAGAGCAGCCAATAGTGAAAGATTTCCAAGATGTCTGAACAAGAAACTTGGTCATTCCCATATGTATCCCCCAGAAGACCCATATCTTAGTCTACACTGGGCAATAGCCTGTCCATATAGACAGATTGGGATGCACAAGCAAGCCCATTGATGCTCTACAAACTATGCAGCCTGTACAATAGCAAAGATCCCCAAGCTTGAGGGGACCCCTGTCCTTTTCCCTCCTGCCTCCAGCCTCTGGAGCCAATGGGTTGGGAAATCACAGCCCAATATATGTCCCATACTGCAGCCCAAAGGCTTAAGAACCTCACAATGCTTTTTGTCTATCCCCATCTCGGGCAGTGTCACTCCATTTTGTTCATACTCACTAGACCTGCAGAGAAGGAACAAGGTAGGGGATGGGGGATTGGCACTCCCAACAAGGAAGATCAATAGTGGTAGGGTGGGAAGTGAATGTAGGAGCCCACACATCTTTACAGAGCAACAAATACCAAGACACAGATTCTCACTATTCTCCAGGAGAGGTATCTCAAAGCACCTTCACATGCCTGCAGAAATCAAATTCCACAATTTCTATCTAGAACTTTCCAGTTGTTGGAAAGACAGAAACATCTATCTCAGAACCAGTATTATCACTGACAGTTGACAAGCTAAAATCGGCAGCCCTTGAGATATATTGCTATGTTGTCCTTGTTTTCAAAGAAAAATTGTTTTGTTTTAGGTTTCCATACCCAACACTGTTCATTGATTACTCTTGGCTCTGCACTCAGGAATTTCTCCTGTTAGAGCTTAGGGGACTATATGGGATGCAGGGGATGGAGCCAGGTCAAGTGCATGCAAGACAAGTGCCTACCTGCTGTACCATCACTCTGGCCCACAAAATAGTTTTTATTGAAAGAAATTTAGAAAGGTGGGAGAGGGTATTAAAGAGAGGCTGATGTTCAAGCCAGAGCTTCAAGGGTTTCTCCAGAATAGAAAAGCCACATTTGCTTCTGAAAATGAGGTCTTAACTATATTTACTTCTGCTCTTTTTATGCTTTTACAAAAATAAGGGAAACAATAAATTGAGATGTAAGTGGAACCCATTTTCAGCTTGCTTTTGTGATGACAGCAGATGGCCATCACAATTTGGCCCCAGAGATGTCTGTCATCTGGTCTCCCCTAGCATCTCATGGGGGGAAGGGGCCACGGACAGCTAATGTTCCCCCACATCAGTTGTCTAAAGTCTCCATCTTCCCCAGCTGTATGCTGGAATCTCTCTCTCTCTCTCTCTCTCTCTCTCTCTCTCTCTCTCTCTCTCTCTCTCTCTCTCTCTCTCTCTCTCTCTCTCTCTCTCTCTCTCTCTCTCCCTCCCTCCCTCATTCTCCCCCCTGCATGGATACCCAATATGGGGACCCTTAAAGGCATCCTTAGCATCTCATCACTTACCCCACCCTCCTTGCCACCAACCCCCTTTTGCATTGGATCAGAAAATATAACTGGCTCTCGCCTGTTCCTCCCAGAGTCTCCTCCCAGAATCCCCAGGGACAAATGCATCACAGCTCATCCCTGTGATGACCAGAGCTGAAAATAGTTCTCAGGGACAATGGTTGGCAGGGAAGGAGAAAGGATAACAGGATGCTTTCAACCATCCACTGTCCTGGCAGCACACAGTGGGGGGACTCGGGGGGTGGGGAGTCCTGAGCTCAGAATTGTGAAAGAAATGTGCGACTAGTACTATATAGAGTGGATGACTGCAGACCCTGCTATGTGTACTCCAGCACTGAGACACACACACACCCTATATTAACTGTAATTCATGCTTTCTTTGGAAAACCATGCTTTCTCTCATACAGAAAGTTCCAGTCCCCCACTCAGGTCATCACATCTCCATCTTTCCTTGGGGCCTGGGGAAATGGCGCCAAGGTCTGAAGCCAGCACTGTGTGTGCAGAACTCTTGAACTCTGTTCCAGGACCCCATCCCAAATAGTGCCAAGTATACTCCTCTACCCACCCACCCACTCACCCACCATTTCCAAAAAACTAATGTAAGACTTGCTTGCTTAAATGTCAGAGTTCTGCTTGAACACCCACTGTGCAGCTCCAGACATTCGACAAGAGGCACTGTCAGGTCTGGGCGCAACTGTGTTGCCCCACCTGGGGGAATTGGAGTAGAACCATGGACAGAGCAACCTTCTGTAGCTACCTATGATTTGACAATGTACCTGCCCATCCCTAGTTCCCAGCTGCGGACTTCCCTGTGTACCCCAAGAAACAAAATAGGGGTCAGAGTGATTGTACAGCCGGTAAGGCACTTGCCTTAAATATGAGCAATCTGGGTTCAATGTCTGTACGGTACCTGAGCCCACTATGAGTGAACTCTGAGTGCAGAGCCAGGAGTAACCCCTGACCACCTCTGTTGTGGTCCAAATAAAACAAACTAGAAACAGAGTGAAGGAATAGCAAATGTCCAAAGGAATAGAAAACATGAGACCTGATCTTCAATAGGAATCTGACACCCACCTGTACCTCCAAGCACCACCAGGAGTAATTCTTAAATGTAGAGCCAGGCATAAGCCCTGGACACCACTAGGTGTGACCTAAATTTTTAAAAAAAAATTAAGAAACGAAACAAGCACTAAACATAAAAAGTACCTATTATAGAGGCAGGCTGGGAGGATGGAAACTGGGGACAATGGTAGAAGGAAGTGGATACTGGTGAAGGATGGGTGTTGAAACATTGTATGTTTGAAACCCAATTGTGAACTTTGTGATTTATAGAGACTCAAAATTTAAACAAAAATACACAGAGAGGAAGCTGGAGCAGTGACACAGGGTGTAAGGTGCTAGCCTAGGACAGACTTCGGTTCGATCCCCAAGAGTCCCATATGGTCCCCCAAGCCAGGGGGGATTTCTGAGTGTATAGCCAGGAGTAACCCCTGAGCATCACCAGGTGTGGCCCAAAAACAAAAAAAAAAAACAAACAAACAAAAAAAATGAACAGAGAACCACAGTGGCAGGCTCCCTCGCATGTAATGGCCCAAATTCAATCTCCAACACTATGTAGGGTCCCCTAAGCACCACCAGGAAGAAGCCCTTATGGGTTTCTGCTGCAAGCAGTACTCTTGGGCTAACGAAGGACCCTCAATGCTCCAGTTCTGCCCTATGTCACTTCCCTCCTGCCGTGTCACCAAGTCCCATGGGGAAAATGTTGTTTCTGGCTACTCTGCCTTGGGCTCAGGCAACTGGGAGTAGGGGGCTTGGTTTGCACAGCCACTGTGCAGACAATCTTCAAAATGGATTTCCTCCAAACATCACTTCTTAATTAAATCTTTCCTGGTTTAATAAGAGAAGAGAGAGCATCTTTGTTTTTGGAATTGTTTCTGGCTCACCTGATTGGGTGGGGAGATTTAATCTGCATGCTCTTTAAGTGTGAAATTATACACAGCATGATGGGTGGTGGTGCCTTCGGTGGAGACACCTCACCCCCCTCAATTGTCCTCCATCTCTCTGAAGCCCTCATAGCTTCCTCAGGGCCACATTGTAGTCAATGGCATCCTTCATCAAGGCGGTCACAATGGAACAGAGCTGGCATTGGGAGGGCTGTGTCTCCATGTTCAACACCTAGAAATTAGGGGTCTATAGCTAACGGGAGGCAATACTGCTAGTTGAGACCCAGACAAGGTGGGTGAGCAGGGAGCGAATATAAAACTTCAGAATGTACACTCTTTTCATTTGTTTGTTGTTTGGGTCACACCCGGCAGACCCCAGGGGTTACTCCTGGCTCTGTGCTCAGAAATCGCTCCTGGCAGGCTCAGGGAACCATATAGAATGCTGGGATTTGAATCACCAATCTTCTGCATGAAAGGCAAACGCCTTACCTCCATGCTATCTCTCCAGCCCCCAGAATGTACTCTCTTATTAAAAAAAAAAAGGGGGGGGGGACAAAACACTGAAAAAAACAAAAGCAAGAGGAAAGTGAGAAGCCACTCAAAAAGTAGACAATAAATTTAGTGGAGTTTCCAGAAAAAAACACCAAGATTGAGGGCTGGGAGAATGGATTAAAGAGAGGAGGAGGAGAAGAAGAAAAATGTTAGCACTGTGGGAGGAGCTGGCTTTCTTGGGCTCTGCAGGTACCAAGCTCCCCCTTTCAAAGCAATGGCAAAAGAACAGTTCAGAAAAGTGGAACCTGGAGCCAAAGCAATAAATCAGCTGGTAGGGCACTTGCCCTGTATGAGACTGACCCAGATTCCCTGCATCCCTTATGATCTCCTGAGCCCACCAGGAGTGCCTTGAAAATGCAGAATCAGGAGTCATCCCTGAGCACAGCCAGGTGTGGCTAAAAAAATAATAATAATTAAACTGAAGAAGGACCCCAGGCAGCCTGTACTACAAGGTGGTACCAAGGAAGGGGCTGGAGGGCTGGTGCAATTCAAGTGGAATCCAGGCTTTGCATGCAGGAACTGGGGTTCCATTCCTGTCACATCCTTGTGCTCTCCTGAGCACAATGGAAGTAATCTCCAAGCACTGAGTTTTGAACGGATCCAGAGAAGGTGTGCCCCCCCAAAAGAAATATTGTCTTAATAGTTAAAAAGGAGGGGGGACATTGACAATACACCAGCCACTATTTTGCCCCATTCCAGAACAAAGACCAAACTTCCTAAGTACAGTGGCCTTAAGTTACACCCTGCTGTTCTATTTACAATGAAAACAGTATGAAAAACTCATTCAATGCAGCCTCTCCTAGATCAATCTATGGATCCAATGCAAGCCTGTTCAAAAACTTCCTCTAGGCTTTTAAGATTTGTTTGCGGGGAGGGGAGCCATCAAGCACAGCTAAAACAAGCTGGTTTGCTTTTGCAGAAAGTCCAAACTCCAGCCGATTTTAAGGCATCTCCTAAAGTGATGGTGATGGAGATACGTGATGGGGGCCAGAGCACTTGCTTTGCATGCAGATTTGATCCCTGGCATATCTGACTTTTGTCCCCAAAATATAAGCCATGGAGAGTGGGGGAGAATCAACTGATTTAGATGATAGAACTGATTCTATGTGTGTATTGTAAAAAAGAAAAAGAATTATTTTTTCCCCACTAGAAAGCAACTTGATTTTAAAAGTACAAGCAACCCACCACTGGGACTCTCTGGTCATGCTGGATGCCTGTGGCTGGGTTCCAGGCTGCTGGACTCAGCACAAATGAGCTCTGGAAGAAGGCCTGATGCCTCCAGAAAACTGCATTCAAAGGATCTGAGGGATTTTTGCCCACAGAAGGGAATGTGAGTTAGGGGAAACAGGTTAATGGGCATCACTGAGAGGATCCCCTGGATAGCAAAATGCATTGTACCCCTGAAATATCTTTGCTAGTCCTAGTCCGTAAAGACTAGCATACTGCATGGTACCTCTATTTTTACCTGAATAAAAACATCCTGGATGGGAGAGAGAATACAATGGGGAGGGTGCCTGGTGTGAACACAGGCAACCCAAACTCAATTCCCAGCAGCACAGAGGACCTCTGTGCCCTGTCAGACATTATCCTTGAGTGCTAGGAGGAAGGTCCAACAAATAATAAAGTAATAAAATAATTAAGACCTGATAAGTAAATAGATAAGATCTGACAAATAAAAATGATAAAAACAAATAATCCTCTAAAAGGGGGGGGGGGTTGTTTCTTAAAAGCCACATTTAAAACAGAACAAATGAATAGCAAATATTCTGAGAGGTTGGAAAATGTATCCACAGAAAATTGTCCCAGAAACAGAGATGCAATAATATTAACAGGAAGAATTAGAAGAATTGTTTATTTTGCGGGGAGGACAGGGAATACCACATCCAGCAATACTCAGGGCTTACTCTAGGCTCCATCATTTTCAGTGAGGGTCAGGGAACCCTATAGAATGCTGGGGATTAAATTCGGGTTGGCTGTGTGCAAGATAAATGCCCTCCCCTCTGTATTATTGCTCTAGCCAAAAGATATTTTATTTTTGCAATGTTAAGAATCAAATCTATGCCTCCTGCCTGCAAGGACAATGACCATTGTTCTTCCACTGAGCCATAATCATGGCCCCTCCCAATTTGTTTCTAAGCAAAAAAAAAATTACAAGAGAAAAATCACTAGGTACAAAGATAAGGGCCCGGAGAGATAGCACAGCGGCGTTTGCCTTGCAAGCAGCCGATCTAGGACCAAAGGTGGTTGGTTCGAATCCCGGTGTCCCATATGGTCCCCCGTGCCTGCCAGGAGCTATTTCTGAGCAGACAGCCAGGAGTAACCCCTGAGCACCACCGGGTGTGGCCCAAAAACCAAAAGAAAAAAAAAACAAAAACAAAGATAAAATAGTTCTAAGCCAGATGCATTTAACAGCTTACCTTTGCTAATAATGAATAAATCATGTATATGTACATACATATATACACACATGTATATATGCTGAACAAAATAATTATTTTGTTACAGGCCTAGGCTATGGCTCAGTGGTTGAGTACCTGCCTTGCATGTATGAGGCTCTAGGTTCAGTCTCAGCATCACAAGCCTCCCCCCAGCACTACTGGCAACAATCCTGAGCACAGCCAGCATGAACCCCATCTAAAAAAATATTCAATCCTCAATCCCCCTGAAGCATCTCCAGTTATGTGTCAACACTACATCACACCAACCACCCCAGAGCTATTTCTTCAGATAAGCACAAATATGTATAAATATTAATGCTTAGTGGACCAAGAGACTCTTTTTTATTTTCCTTTTTTTTTTTTTTTTGAGGGGTTACACCCAGCAATGTTTAGAGACTGTGTACTCTTGGAAGTGCTTAGCAGGGGTCTCAAACTCAATTTACCTGGGGGCCGCAGGAGGCAAAGTCGGGGTGATCCTTGAGTGCAAAGTCAGTAGTAAGTCTTGAACATTGGGGGTGTGACCCAAACAGCTAAAACAAAACAAAACAGAAAAAGATTCCTCTAGGGCAGGGTCACAAAATGTTGTACGGAGGGCTGCAAACGACCCTTGGGCTGCGAGTTTGAGACCCCTGGCTTAGAGAAACCATATTGAATCCTGGCAAGGGAGGGTGGGAAGAAGTGGGAGGGCTACATGATGCAAGGCAAGTGCCCTACCCACTGTGCTATCACTTAGGCTTTAATCTCTCTTTTAAAACCACACACACACACACACACACACACACACACACACACACACCACATGCTGACTTGACATAAAAAGCATTCCCATCGTTTAAGATACTGTTGGCAGAAATACAGTACAACAAAGAGTAAATGAGTGTCTGGTGCAAGGAGGGTGTCTGCCTTGCACAAGGCCAAGTTGACTTTGATCCCCAGCACTCCCTAGAGTCCTCACACCCGTCCAGAGGACCTGCTATGGGTGCAGAGCCATAAGTAAGCCCTGAATACTGTCTAGTGTGGTTCTACAACAAAAATTAGAAAAGAAAATTAATAACTAATGAGTATTCATCAGAGCTGGGGTGAGGAAAGGGAATGGAGAAGGCTGAGGTGAGTGGTTACAGGCATAAACCCCTCACTTAGGCATGAGCTAAGTGAGGTCCAGGCACATTCTTCACAACAGAGCAGCCACAACTGGAGATTATAATTCGAAAGTCACCAACAGCCCATCTTAAAAGTTATCAACATAAGAAAAGCTTTAAGTAGCAGTAATGAAGGCAAACCACAAGCCTGATTCTGTGACACAGACACAGATCAAATCATTACACCGTCCACCTGGAAAGTAAACACTGAGGTTAATGACATCTCAGTACTACACAGGGAACAAGGAAAAAGATAGGCTTCAAAATCAATTCTCCCAAGTCCAAAATCAATGGAGAAATGAGACACTAGGATGTCTTCCTTATTTAGAAATGGTGCCCAGGGGGGCCGGCGAGGTGGCGCTCGAGGTAAGGTGTCTGCCTTGCAAGCGCTAGCCAAGGAAGGACCACGGTTCGATCCCCCGGCGTCCCATATGGTCCCCCCAAGCCAGGGGCAATTTCTGAGCGCTTAGCCAGGAGTAACCCCTGAGCAGCAAACGGGTGTGGCCTGAAAAACCAAAAAAAAAAAAAAAAAAAAGAAATGGTGCCCAGGGGTTGGAGAGACAGTATAGTGGGAAGGGCACCTTGCATGCAGTTGACCTGAGTTCAAGACCAGGCATTCTATGGAGTCTATGCCAAAAGCGATCCCTGAGCACAGAGCCAAGAGTTAAGCCCTGAGTGCTACCAGGAGTGGCCACAAAACCAAAAAATAAAAAATAAATTAAAAAAAGAAGTAGCATATTGGGCCAGCAAGGTGGCACAATAGACTAGAGGGCATTCTTTTTTGTTTATTTGTTTATTTTTAGGTCACATCCGGCAGCGCTCAGGGATTACTTCTGGCTATACACTCAGAAATCACTCCTGGAAGGCTCAGGGGACCATATGGTATGCAAGGATTCGAACCACCTTCCTTCTACATGCAAGGCAAATGCCCTACCTCCATGCTATCTCTCCGGCCCTAGAGGGCATTCTTTGTGTGCCCAGCCAGATTCCAGCCCCCAGAACTCAAGGTTTCCCCTGAGTATATTCAGGAGTGAATCCTAAGCATAGAGCTGAACACAGTCTCTGAGCACTAATGGGTGTAGCCACCAAATAAAACCAAAAAAGCAGCATTCTTTTCCAGGCTAGAGCACGAGTACAGGTTAGGGCACTTGCCTTGCATGTGGCTGACCCAGGTTCAATCCCTGGCATCCCCAAGCACCACCAGGAGTAATTCCTGAGTTCAGAGTCAAGAGTAACCCCTGAGCACCATCAGATGTGGCCCAAGAACCAAAATGAAAAAAAAAAAAAAAAAAGCTTAAGTCTTCTTGAAAACACTCCCAGGAGAACCTTTCTTCAGTTCAAAAGTCATTACCCCCACCATATAAATATTCCTCAGGAGGCCACCCAATAAACGTAATACCCACAAAAGACATGGGACCATGGAAACAGAGCCATGGACATAGGATCAAACCTCCACACCCAGGACCCTTCCCCATGCCCTGATGTCCCCTTTGCCCAGTGTGGAGCATTCAGAGGGACCCTCATTCTTTTTCATTTCTCTTCTAGGCTGGAGTCCCCGACTCGTGCCCTGGTTATGGAGGCCCCCAAGGGGGTGGAAATCAACGCAGAAGCTGGTAACCTAGAGGCCACCTGCAGGGCAGAGCTCAGGCTGGAGTCCAAAGATGGAGAGGTAGGCAGAAAGGCCACCCCATGGCATGAGGACCTCTTCCCATGTACTGTACACCTAAACCCACCCTGCACTTCAGCTTGTCATTGTTGTTCTTCCTGGGACAAAGAGTCAGACTGCGCTATGATGCTGGCCCTGGGGCCATATCCATCCTTGGCAGGTGCTCTTATAGCCAACCCCAGAACCACATATGTTTTCCCAAACAGAGAGACTCAGTAATAGTTTCTGTGTACCATTGAGTGTGACCAAAAACACAAATATAGGGGCCAGGACGATAGTACAATGGGGAAGGGTTTTGCCTTACACATGGCTAATGTGGGCTTAATCCTAGGGTCCCACATGGTTCCCTGAGCCCCTCCCTGATTGCAAAGTCAGGAGTGAATCCTGAGCATTACCAGATGTGGCCCCAAAACAGAACAAATAACCAAGAGTTTGTGTGTGTGTGTGTGTGTGTGTGAGAGAGAGAGAGAGAGAGAGAGAGAGAGAGAGAGAAAGAGAGAGAGAGAAATTGTATTTATAGAGAAATAGAGAAGTAAGGAGAAAGAAAAAGGGAGGAAAAGAAGGTAGGAAGTAAGGGAGGGAGGGAGAGAAGAAGGGAGGGAGGGAGGGAGGGAGGGAGGGAGGGAGGGAGGGGAGTGTGAGAAGGGAGGGGAGAAAGAAGGTGGGAAGGAAAGAAGAAAGGAAAGGAGGGAGGGACAGAGGGAGAGAAAAGGGACTTTTCATTGTGTCAACATTGAACACAAGCCACTTTTATGTCATATAGAGCTCAGATAAAAAAACCATAGACCAAAAATCCACCTATTAATGTCTGCCTGGGGTGAGGGGGTAGTGGTGAGAGACAGACAGACAGACAGAAATAAAGAGAAAAGAAAGGAAAGACAAGGAAGGAAGGGAGGGAGGGAAGAGAAGGGAAGATAAGAGGGAGGGAGGGAAGAAAGGAAGGAAGGAGGGAAAGAGAAGAAAGGAAAGGAGGAGGAGAGAGGGTCCACCTGAATTCAATTCCCAGCACCCCCATTGGATCCCCTTAGCCCACCCAGAGTGATCCCTGAGTGCAGAGCCAGGAGTATGCCCTGAGTGTTGCCAGGTGTGGCCTCAAAACCAAGAAGCTTGTCTCTAAGCCCAGCACCCTTCTGGCTTCATCTGGAGCCCCAATAAACATCAAAGAGCAAGATAGACCTCAAGATGCAGGGACCTGAGCTGCTGTTCTCAGACTTGCCACAACCCTCCCCGTGCCCCATAACTGGTCCCCCTTTCCATGAGTCCCCTGGGGGACTCCTGACTCAGCAATCAGGAAAGGGCACAGGGAACCATGTGGGACCCCGAGATCAAGCCCACATCAGCCGTGTGTAAGGCAAAACCCATCCCCATTGTACTGTCGTTCTGGCCCCTATATTTGTGTTTTGGGTCACACTCAATGGTACGCAGAAACTATTGTGTCTCTCAGTTTGGGAGTGACCCCTAGTAGGTTTGAGAAAACATGTGGTTCCAGGGTTGGCTGTGTGCAAGGCCAGAGACTCCCCCTGTCCCATCTGATCTTCTGGCGTGGCCCGGCTCTGGGGAAACAAGCAGAACCAATGCCTTAGCAAGTAGCAATATGAATTGGAGCACCCCAACTCTAATCCTGTCTTGCCCCCTCTCCACAGATCAGGCTGGACGCCTCAAGCATCAGGCTCCCCCGCCTGCCACACGGGTCCTACGCGCCCTCGGGTGCCCGGCAGAAGGTGTTCGAGCTCTGCGTGTGTGCCAATGGCAGGCTTTTCCTGTCCCAGGCGGGGGCCGGCTCTACCTGCGAGACCCACACCAGCGTCTGCCTCTGAGCTGGGTGGGGGATTCCCCGCCGACACCCAGGAAAGCCAATCAGAAACTCACTCGTGCGTGTGTGCCCGTGTGTGTGTGTGTGTGTGTGTGTGTGTGTGTGTGTGTGTGTGTGTGTGTGTGCGTGTGTGCGCGTGGGCCTGTCTGCCCAGGAGCGGGCGTGCGCGTGGGTCTAAATAGACGGACCTGTATATAAATAAATATGTACAGCCTCTGTAGAAAAGGAGGTTTCGGTACAAAGGGAAGCATGGGTGACCCTGGAGCCTCAGGCTCATCAACATTGCCATCCCCCCAATCATACACACAATGTACCCCACAAATCCGCTCCCCACCCACTCCCACTCTTCCTTCCCTGTTCCCAGCTCTCATGCAGACTGCATATGGACCCTGTATGTCTGGTAAAACCCATCCCCTCCTCTTCAGCCCCGTTCCGAGGTCTGGGGACAGGAATCACAGTGCAGACACCTGACCCTCCCTCCCTCCTCTAGCTGGGGATGGGTGGGGGTGCAGGATGCTGGATCAAGAGGAACCTCAAATTTCAGTGTTGGGAGTCCCAGACAGGCAGTGGAGGGAGGGATGAGGCACCAGGCAGGCCTGTGGCTGCTCTTCTGGGTCAAAATGAGCCACATGTCCCCGCTCTCATGGGGACTACACTGTACCCCCGTTCTCCCTGGCTTCACCCTGACTCCAGACTATAGTGAAGGCTTGGTGCCATCCTCAGAGAAAGGGATGGAAAATGGCTCTGAAAACTGAGCACACTCCTAACCCCCCCCCCCAAATAAAGAGGGGCTAGAGAGATAGTACAGTGGAGAAGGTGCTTGCCTTGCACATGACCAACCCAGGTTCAATTCTTGACATTCTAAATGGTCACCGGAGCACCCCCAGGAGTAATGACTGAGTGCAGAGCTAGGAGTAAGCCCTGAGTATTGCTGGTGCTGGTGTGGCCCAGAACCCCCCCCCCCCCCACACACACCATTTGAAAGCAGAAATTCAACAAGGCATAGAAGGGCCAGAAATGCCCCCAAATCCACCCATCTTCCTGTCTCAGATTTCTAGTCCCACCCTCCCAGGCATGGGGTCTCTATCTAAAACTGTGTCCTGAGGCCGCTGCACTCCGATTCCTGTCCTCATGCCTCCCATCATGCCCCCCATCCTTGTTCCCCCCACCACCACCATCATCACCCTCCAGCGTCACCCTGGCCTTTTGTGCTGGGACTGGGATTATTGTCTCTGTTCAAAGAGGTGAACCGCGCCTTTGCCTTAAATCCATGTATTCAGCAAGGAGAGACATCCTGTTTGTTGTTACCTGTTTCTTTGGGGCCAGTGGAGGGTTGGCAGGGGCAGGAGGAGGGGGCAGGACCAGGCGACTGGGTCGACCAGCAGGAGGGTCCGTCTGGACACACGGGCCATTGACAGCAGTAGGGACCCCCATGGCATCAGGGATTAAGAGATCTGACCCATCTGTTTCTCTTTTCTCACATCCACCCCGTGTCATTCCTGAGCACGAGGAAGCCTGTGGAGGGGGTAGGAGGATAGAGAAGCAGCTAGTACAGCAGTAGGGGGACAGCCACAGGGATGGAGCCTGGGAGGCAACCTCTAAATGATGCTAGGACAAGCTTTCTGAGACATGCCAGGAAGACGAACAAATCATATTATCAAGGCCCCGGTGGGATCCCCACTGCCCATATCCACATGCACCCCAGGAATTTCCAGACTCCCAGGAGCAACCATCCCCCATTTTGAGTTCATACCACAAACTGTGAGCTTTTTAGGGGGTTCAGGGTCAGCCATGGGCTCTACAGAAGGTGTGAAGGAAAGAAACTTACTGAACCATTTTCTCTGATTCCTTCAAATCAGGGCCTCAGAGCATGAGATCAGCCCTTTGGGGTCAATAAAGAGAGGTATGAACTCCATGATACCCCAAAACTTTATCCTGGAGGTAAAAAGAATTAATACCAAGACATTAGGCAGGACACTTGCCATGTATGTGACTGGCTGAGGTTCTATCTCCAACATTCCATAGGGTACTCTGAGCACTGCCAGGACTATTTCTTGAGTGCAGACCCAGGAGTAAGCCCAGAGTATTGCTAGGTGTAGCCCCCAAACAAAAAAGTCAAGAATAGTTATGGGGTTTATGCTGGGTGGACTCTGTTTTTTGTTCAGGTTAATTGACACCCTCCTTCCCTCTAGGACTTTGACCTGGATTATACATTTCGGGTCAGACTTCCAAATCTTGGAAAAGATTTCCAAAATTGCTCAGGACTCTTTCTCTTTCCTCCCTGAGTGCTGAAATATCCTCCAACTTGTTCACACTTCTAAGAACAAATTTTCTCAGAGGTCTGGGAAAGATCGAGAACCTCTCCCTTTAACATTACAGGAAAAAAAAAAAAAAGGCAAGATGCTGGGGCCAGGAAGTTAGTATAGCACTGAGGGTGTTTGCCTTGCACTTGAACATTGTGGGTTTTATCCCCAGTGTCTCATATCATCTCTGGAGCTCCACCAGGAAAAATTCCTGAGTGCAGAGCCAAGAGTAAGCCCTGCATTATTGCCAGGTGTGGCCCCAAAACAAATAAGATTCCAAACTCTCTTGGTACTGTCTTCTCCAGGGGTCCTCAAATTATGGCCCATGGGTCACATGCGGCCTACTGAGGACATTTATCCAGCCTGCTGGGTGCTTTTACCCCTGCTGGGTTTTTTTTTGTTTTTGTTTTTTGTTTTTACTTCAAAATAAGATATGTGCAGTGTGCATAGGAATTTGCTCATAGTATTTTTTTTATCTATAATCTGGCCCTCCAACAGTCTGAGGAATAGTGATCTGGCCCCCTGTTTAAAAACCTTGAGGACCCCTGTTAGACAATCACACCAGGGGGTATATGTAGCCATGGATAAGGGGAATCTCAGGGTATTGCAGCCATCTTCTACCTTCTAGAATCCAGGTAGGAAATATCTAGCCCATAACATGCAGCCCTTGAAATTCCAGGGCCTATCTGTCTATATCCTGGGGCCCAGGAGGGAGAAAAGCTAGAAATGTGCCAGGATGTTGGACAAGACCCACATTCTCAGTACTGCTCTAATCATCCCAGTGCATCCCTGTCCTTTGCTTGGTTACCTCATTATCTCCAGGTCTTTTTCTCCCTGAGTGTCCTGCAACCTTGGGAAAGGTCAGAGTGTACCACAAAGGGCAGAAGACAAAGCCCCCTCCCTCTGGGGCATTGCAGCTAACACTGCAACATGGATTTGATATCAGTGGGTTACCCCAGGGGCCCTGCAATTGTTTGGTGTTTCCTGCAACTGTCCCTGTGTACTCAGCTATGGCCCACCCACGCTGGCTAGGACTGGGGGTCTCTGATGCACCCCCAGCATTGGGAGTGGCTTGTGATGCTACTGCCATTCTGAACCAGGTGACATGGCATGTCTGCTTTTAGGGTTGACCAGAAGGCCGAGGTTTCTGCTGTTGTGTGTTGGAGAGTAGGGGAGGTCTGGTCTGTGGATAGCTTGGAGTGTGACTTGGGGTCACAAAGTTGTTGGCATGGAGTTGTTGTGCCTACTGACCTGAGCGACACAGGATCTGGGGCCCCTATGAAGGGAACCAGAGGAGGATCTCAGGACCTTTTCTTCTCAGGCATCTCTCTAGTCAGGAGAAAAGGCTGCTGGGTCTTCTATGGGTCATTTCCAACCTTCGTGCCAGATAAGGCCAAGGTTTAATACAGTAAGGAGGACACTCGCCTTGCTTGCTGCAGTCTTGGGATCAATCCCTGGCACCTCAGTGGATCTCTCAAGCCCCACCCAGAGTGATTCCCAAGTGCAGAGCTAGGAATAAGCTCCGAGCCTCACTGAGTATATATATAATCTTGTATGAGTATAAATATAATCTTGGCTCTAGAATCTTACCTCTGGACTCTCACCTTCACATCCCTGACCTTTCCATGGGACGCTACAGCCTTCCCCAACCTCCACATATACCATGTCCAGCTTAGTGTGTCCTGCAATTGGAGGGTGGAGGCATTGATAATTTGTTGGAAACCATGGAGAAGTATATGCAACCTTAGTAGAAGAGGTTGGAAAAAAATCAACTCAGTGTCAGTGTGTAAAAGCAAGTCTCTTCTGGTGGACTTGCTTTGGAATCCAGGGGGGTCTTTGCGCTTCAGTGGAGGGAACCCCCCCCCCAAAGGGACCACCTTCAGTCTGTATGGGGATCTGGCTCCATCTAGGTCAGTCCCCGGATGACACTTGTGTTGAAGATATCACAATAGAACCAGCTCTGAGACTCTGTGGGGACACAGTGCCCATCTTTAGAATGAGTCTCTTTTCTTGGCCAGGCCCACTGAGCATCCCTTAGAGGCACTTTCTGATAGTTCATTCATGTTCTGCCCCAGAAGGGGATCAGGGGGACAGCACAGACTGATACTGTGCCTCTCGTATGTCCTGCAGATAGAGGGAGCGAGATGTTTGTTCCAAGTCATATCAGCACTTGCTTCCCTGATGCCAGTGGCCATAGTCAGAGCCAAGCCAGCCCCTCCTCCTAGGATGCCCCCCTCTAGGGATCCCCTGTGGCTCACAGCAGGTGGAGAAAGGTCTCACCATAGGAGATGCCTTTACCAACAGGCCTTTGAGCTGCTCTGTGCTCACCATTTCCTGGTCTTTCAAAATGACTTGTTCTTAGAAAGGAAGGTCAAGTCCCCACCAACACAGACCCCTGAAGAGTCTCAAGGTGGCAGTTCTGGGCTGTGAGATACATTTCTTTATTGGGGTGAAATTTAATTGCACGAATTTTCCCTTCACTCCCACTCAACCCCCAATAAGAGATATCTAGGGGCTACAGTGATAGTTCAGTGGGGAGGTGCTTGTCTTGCATATAACTTACCCGGATTTGATCTCCAGCAACCCATAGGGTCCCCCAAAGAAAGATCTCAGAGAGTAGAGCCAGGAGTGAGTCCTTAGCACTGCCTGGTGTAACCCAAAAATAGAAGAGAAAGAGAGATCTATAGCCTTCAGCTCATCCCAAAAATCTGGCAGAGCCTCCCAATGATCACTTTCAAAAGCAAGGGGGTGTTGAAAGCCCATTTCCATGTACAGGCCTACATCCCTCTAGGCCAGTAGACCAGGCCATGGGGGGGGGGCATCATGGGGCCCCTCCTGAGAGCAAGGTCAGACAGATAACCAAGAAAAGAGTTTGGGGTCACTTAGGCTCCTCCATTCAGTCACCCTTTGTTTTGAGCCCCACAACACTCTTTGCAATAGGAGGGACTCCCCATTCTTGCAGAAAGAGGAAACCCTTCAAGAATATGCAGGACTGGGGCCGGAGAGATAGCACAGCAGCGTTTGCCTTGCAAGCAGCCGACTCAGGACCTAAGATGTTGGTTCCCGGCATCCCATATGATTTCCCATGCCTGCCAGGAGCTATTTCTGAGCAGATAGCCAGGAGTAACCCCTGAGCACTGCCGGGTGTGCCTCCCCCCAATAAAAAGAATATGAATATGCAGGACTTGGGGGAAGGAGTGATAACACAGCAGGTAGGGTATTTTCCTTGCACTTGGCTAACCCAGGTTTGGTCTCTGGCACCCCATATGGTCCCCCAAGCCCTGCTACAAGTGATCCCTGAGCACTGCAGATATGGCCTCCTTACCCCTAGAGAATTCTTATATAACAGTAAAGTGACCTTGAGTGCTACCAGGTATGACCCCCCCCCAAAAAAAAACAAATAACAGGATAGTGGGTTCAGAAAAATATAGGGATCATCCCATTCATCCCTGAGTAGTCACCAACCCCCCCCCCAACCCTGCAGAGCTACAGGAGCCTAAGAAGTAGGGGAAGCAGTGAACTCACCTGTCCACCCATCTTAGTAGAGGCTCCTGGGCAAGGCAGCACCCATGCCAGCCTCCCCCATCAGGGTCCTTCATTTCTGTGCATTTGCTGAGGCCCCAAGAGCAAAGCAGGTGTCCCGTCCCCATCCCCGTCCCCCTTTCTGTGCACTTTTGTTGCCTTCCTCAGAGTGCAGAAGTGCCTGTCTTTCCCTTAGGACCTCAACATGCCCACAGGTGGAACATCCAGGGGTGGTCCAAAGGCAGAAGGGCACTGTTTGTCAGCACCCTGCCTTCTTGGATTCCTCTGTTCTAGTTTTTGGGAGCTTCTGGGTGAATCTGAATTGGAGCCAAGTTTGAACATTTTCTCCCCCCACAATCCATCCCTCAAAATCACTGCCACCCAGTTCTGTGTAAATTCACACAGAATGTTGGGAGTGCCAGCTCCCAAAATGCATCCTGAGAACTGCCACTGGCTCCCTGCCTGGCGCCTGTCCCCTCTGCAACCACTTATGCTGCAGAGTGGGACAGTGGGACATGCTTTTGCCATGTTCAGTCATTCTAGTCCTTTGGTCTGGTGGCACTCTAGGTCACTCAGCCAGTGGAGAAATAGGTGACAGAGATGAGACGAGACCCACAGCTAAAGCCACTAGTTAGATCTTCAACTAGTGGTAGCATTTGGTTGTGAGATGCAACCTCAGGCTGCTGAAAGAGCCTCTTTCTAAAGCAGGGCTTTTGGAGGATGAAGCCTGGCTATTTTCTCCCTTTTTGCCGGCACCTGTGGTCTGGACCAGTGTCTGATCCTAGAGCAGAGAGATATGGGTGAGATGTGGAGGGCTGGAAGAAGAACCTTGAATTTCACTTCCCCTTGTGCATCATCCTTGAACCCACAGCTTGTCTTCCAGTTCAGGAAGACACCCTTGTGGTCTGCTCTGAGTGTCAGGCAGCAGGAGGGTTCAGAGCCCCTGAGACAAGCTCACGTGCACACTTGGGAGGCCATGTAGGTCACTCATTTCTGCCTTTCCTCATGGCAAACCCCAAGAAGGAATCAGAAGGGGCCGGGTAGGTGGCGCTGGAGGTAAGGTGTCTGCCTTGCAAGCGCTAGCCAAGGAAGGACCGTGGTTCGATCCCCCGGTGTCCCATATGGTCCCCCCCAAGCCAGGGGCGATTTCTGAGCACATAGCCAGGAGTAACCCCTGAGCGTCAACCGGGTGTGGCCCAAAAACCAAAAAAAAAAAAAAAAAAAAAAAAGAAGGAATCAGAAGACTCCCAAGGGCCAGAGAGATAGTCCTGTGGGGATAAAACTTGCCTGTACTCACTCTGCAGACCTGGGTTTGATCCCCACCATTGCATAGAGTCCCCTGAGTTCACTAATAGTGATTCCTGAGTGGAGAGCCTGGGCTAAACTCTGACCACTGTTAAAAGAAAATAAAACTCCCACCCCAGTCCTTTTTCCACCACACTTGAGTATACCAGGAACCCCCTGGACATTTGGCACTCAAGCTGCTCCTCCAGACACTGAGATTTAAGATCCCCTTCCAGACCTGGTGAGCATCACGATGGGTCTCACCCTTCAAGGAAGGCAACTTCTCCCCCAAAACACTCACACCCAGCTCAAGCAGGCTGAAGGGAACCCTGATCACCCCTTATCTGAACCCCACATGCAGACTCCTCCACATCCTTGATTCAAAAGACTTGGGGAGGGGGTAGTCAATAGAGGCACCTGGAGGAGGTTGTGTGTCACAGGGGCTGGGGCCCAGTCATCTTCTAAGCACTGGAACTGGAGTTTGATTTCTGGATTGAGAAGGTCTAAATCATTTCTGAAGTTAGCCAAAACCATGGCACCAAGTTGAGGTTCTGCTGAGAGCTGGACACTTTTCCCAGAGTAGAATTGTCAGCCAGCCACCCTTGGTTTGTCAATGGTCTTTCTGGATCATCTCTCTGGCCCGTTGGGGCTTGGGACTTCTCAGAGCCTCCTGCAAACACAGACTCAGCTCAAGACCCCACCACCCCAAAAGCCTTAGAAAAGAGGAAACTAAGAGTCCAATTCAGGGTGAATCAATACAGCATGTGGGGAGGGGACAGAGTGATAGTACTGCAGACAGGATACTTGCCTTGCATGTGGCCAACCTAGGTTCAATTCTAGGCATTTGATAGATTCCCCTGAATACTGCTGGGAGTGATCTCTAAGCACAGAGCCAGGAGTAAGCTTTGAACACCACTGACTATGCCCCCAAAATAGTATTGAGGACCCCTGGGGCCCCCAGGAGCTGGCCCCCATGCAGAGGTTATGGGAACTTGCACTCCCATGTCAGAATTTCTGTCCTTGGCAGGGATGTGGGTGGCCCCAGCAAAGAGAGGAAAGAGGTGAGCAAGCTTGGGTTTAGGGTCTGCTCTCAGTTTGCTCTCACTTGTGTAGGGTCTTTTGGTGAGTTTGGGGGTGTCATCTCTTCCTGCTTGAGGCTAAGAAGGAGGACTCCTCTACTGCTCCATAGAGTCATGTTTTGAGGTCAAGGGAGAAGAGTGACGGTGCTGCCAGAAGTGTAGCCAAAACAAGATACTGGTGCTTGTACTGCAGAATCAGACCTAGAAACCCTGCCTCTCAACCCTCACCCCACCCACCACCACCACCACCCCACCTGTCTGGACACCGGGGTTCAAGAGTCGCAGTAATCACTTTCAGATACTGCGTCACTTCCAGTGCTCCTGGCCTTGGTTACTCTCCAGGTTTGGGGGTGGCGTGTGAAGAGCTTTGTATTTCATTTCGGTTTGGTTTTGAATAACATTGAATCTTTACACACTATGCAAAACTTTTGTAAGCATTGCAATAATGTGATGAGATATGAGGAACTATTTTAACTTTATTACACTTTCTGTATAAAAATTTGTATTTAATATTATTTCGACTGCAGTCTTGTAAAATAGATTAATAAAAATAATGATTGGTAAGAATCAGAGTGTCCTAGTCCACTTCATACCCCCCTCCCCACCTGCTCTTCATCATAACTCAAGCCCAGCTGTCTCAGATTCTGAGACCAGAGAGATGGCACAGTAGGTAGGGCATTTGCTTTGCCTAGGTTTCATCTCCAGCATCCCATAAGGTCTCCTGAGCCCTGCCAGGATCCTGAGCACAGAGCCAGTAGTAAGCCCACAGCACTGCCACACAAAAGTTACATCATAAACAGTTCTAAATGATAAAAACTGTTTTCTTCTAAAAAAGAAAATGAAAAGGGACATATGCAAGACTCTGGGTTTGTCCCTCTCATATGGAACACAAGTATTTGAAAACAAAAATCTGAAAAACACAAAGTCACACATGGACCAGAGCAATAGTTGTAGCTGACCCAAGCTTGACTCTCCAGCACCCCATATGTTCCCCCATGCACTGCCAGGAGTTATTCCTGAGAGCAGAACCATGAATAAAAAAACCCTGAGCACCGCTGGATGAAGCCCCAAAACAGACAAGAAATGAAGCATGGGGCTGGAGCTGTAGTCCAGTAGGGAGATTTTTGCCTTGTATGTGTCTGACCCAGGTTTGATCTCTGGCACCCACAGAGCCGCCAGCACTGCCAGGAGTGATCCCTGGGCACAGAATAAGGAATAAGGCCTGACAACTACCACAGAGATCCAAAAACAAAACATATAAAAAAGGCACTTAGGGGGAGTCTAGCAGGAGGAGGTCTGGCAGGCCCCCGCCATGCCGGAGGCCTGCTTGACCAGGTCTAGTGGGGGTGCGGGACTTGGGTAACCCCAGCACCCCTCTACCGCCTTGCTCCAGATCTCCAGGGCTTTCCCAGGCCACAGGCCTGGGCAAGCCGGTGAGTTGGGTCCCTTGGTGGAGCTTGAAGGTACCCTAGGCCTTCCCCCACTATCCATTCAGCTCCTTAGGGAGGGTCTGGGTGGGGCTCTGAACTTCTGGCCTCCCAGCTTCTTGAAGTCACTGGTAATCTCTGTCCAGTCTATATTTTCAGAATCGCGCGCGGGGGGGGGGGGGGTGGTGGTGCGTGGGTACTCACACAAGAAACATTAATAGTACTCACACAAGAAACATTAATAGTACTCACACAAGAAACATTAATAGTACTCACACAAGAAACATTAATAGTACTCACACAAGAAACACTAATAGTACTCACTATCATTGAATTATGTTTTTATGTATGCAGAATGTCCATTTTGTACTCTGCCCTTTTGCATACCCCTTCATAAGTTCATATTTCTCTTTAACTTCTTTAATTCCTATCATCATTTCTCCTCATTTACCCTTTCTAACTTAAGTACTGTAGAGTCCTAAGTCACAGACCAAAGTGGTGCCCTGGAGTTAACACCCACCCAACTATTTTAAAAGGCATAAAAAAGACACTTATATGTTTTCAACATTTTATGGGTGTTTTCTTTGACGTCTATAAACTTTTGCTGAATATTTTCTTATACAGTGACGATTCCCCCCCCCCCATGTTTTTTATCTTCTCTTTGTGAACTGCTCAATATGGAATTTGGTGTGAAAGAATCCCTCAGTTTAATACTTATGTTTGAACCAAGTCATGGGTCTTGTTGGAAATATTCTTACGCCCCTATATATCTGATAGCACCACGTGGCTTTATTTCTTGTTTGCTTAGGCACACTAAAATGGGAAAATACTATACATACCAATAGGTTCTTATCTAATAGAGATGGGAACACACAAATCTTGTAGTGCAATGAGACCTTACACCCTGAACATTGACATAAAGACCAGGCACAGGCCTCAGAAGAATGGACATTCTCCATTCACCCCTTGATCTACAGAAGACATTTACAAAACATCCAAGGTTGTATATAACATCACCTGGTGGCATTCCTGTACCAGGGAAGACCCTACAGCTGCTCTGACATCTATCTACTAAAAAGAAACACCCCTTAACACTGAGAAGACAACAAGAACAATGACCTACTTACTGGACAGGGCTTGCTGTATTGCCCCTTAATTGTGAGGTTTGTCTATAACATCACCTGGAAGCAATCCTCTACCACGGAAGACCCTACCACTGCTCAGACATCGTCCTGCTCAAAAGAGACTTCCCTTAACACTGAGAAGACTTAACAACAACAACCTGCTTACAGGAAAGGGCTTCCTGCATTGCCCTTTCATGGTGAGGTGAAATGAGAAGACACTCCACATCATGACTTCAATGTAGGACATGCAGATTCCAGAATCTTTAATACAGAAACATGATACCAACAACAGAGACTGTGTGAAAAGTGTGTTGGCACTACGGACAATGTCTTAGATCGGACGATAACTTGCCTGAAGCCTAGAGCTGGTCTTATGCCAGGAAACTTCAGGGGTAGGATCTCTTTGTATTTAGGCCAAGGTTATTCCTTTCCATGCCTCTCATATTTTGGTGGGCCTATGCAAACAACAATTGCCACTCTAACAACGTTTTTATTGTGCTCCTTTGACTCTAATCCTTAAAACGCACCCACTTAAAATTTGAGGTTAACTTAAGCTAATATTCATGTACATGGAAATGTAAAAAATACTATGCCTCTAATGTTAAAGGAGTTACGTAAGTTTGATGGCTTTAGATTGCCTTGTGTGCTGTTAAGAAATATTATAATGTGCTACAATCTGGGGACTCGAGGGACAAAATAATTGCACATGGATTCTGTTTTATTTTATCTTAACGTTCTTTGGCTGAAAGTTCAAAGTTAAGATATTAGCAAGGGGACTTCTTCTGAGAATTATGTTATGGGTGATTGTCCTTCCACTGTAACTTTACCTTGTCCTCTTTCTTTGCATCTTTTGTTCTCATAATTTAAAATTTAAAAAAATTAAAAAAAAAAGGCATTTAGACGGGGGTAGGAGTGGGATAATGGACCTAGCAATGAGTTCTTGGAAGTAATACAACCAAGTAGGGTTTGAAGAAGTGATTGTCACTATCCCTAAAGCAGTTAAAAGCATTATGGCTGGACCCACTTTGTAAGCTGAGACTAACCAGCACAGAACCAGAGGAGACTGTGACACACACACACACACACACACACACACACACACACACACACACACACACACACACACACACTGGTCCAAGAAGCTCCAGCAGGAACAAAAGTTGTGGTAAAGACATGCAGTTGGACCATCAAACAGTTCCAACTCTTTTTGACAACACCCTAGCAATGATTGTTTATTTAAAATATTTTAATTAAATCACAATGAATTACAACATTGCTTTTGATTAAGCTTCAGTCATACAATAATACCCAACACCCATCCCTTCACCAGTACACATTTCCTGTCACCAATGTCCCAGTTTCCCTCCCATCCTCTCTACTAGATTTAGGCTTCTCGTTGCAAAGCCAGTACACTGGAGAGACACGGGTAGGGAAGCAAATGTCCATGTAGGAAATCACTCTAGCCCTCTTCTGAAGAGGGAGAAACAGGTTCAGGAATGCCAACAAGTAAGCCTTCAGCTCCTAAGACTTCTAGACTTCAGCAGGAAGTCTGGAAAGGCAAGAGAGGAGTTTCATACAACCCAGAATATTTATTGGGAAGGAACCGACCACACAGGGAGGTGAGATTAAGTGGTCTAAACACCAATCCAAGGTGCTACATTTGAAGATGTTTCCAACCAATGAGTAACAAGGTGTATACTGAGAGGGATGGGATCCAATTAATCCCACACTCCCCACTCGATTCTATAGCATTTTCTCCCCTCTCTCTGTCTCTCTCTCTCTCTGTGTCTGTTTCTCTGTCTCTGTCTCAGTCTTTCTCTGTCGCTCTCTGTCTCTGTCTCTGTCTCTCTGACTCTCTCTCTCTCTTACTTTCCTTCTCCCTCTCTTTCTCCCTCTCCCGCTCTCTTTCAGACCTGGGTAGCATACACTGTCCCCAAACCACCAATTCTGCACCAGCTCTATACTATCTGAAGAGATAGTATAGCAGGTAGGGTATTTGCCTTGCATGCTATTCCACATAATCTCCTGAGCACCTCCTGACGTGATACTTGAGTGTAAAGCCAAGAATAAGCACTGCGGATCACTGAGTATGACCCAAAATCACACTCAAAACGAAACAAAAGAAAATTCTGGCCCAGCTCTTGGGCTCACAGAAGATAAAGGTATAATGTGGGCAATACCTGGCTGGGCATGTGGTGAAATGTCGAAACTGAAAGGACTTCAACAGTCCCCACCAGCCAGAAGGCAGGATGTGTTCACCTTACATTAGCAATGCAAAGATGGTCCCACCTTAACAAACAACTCAGGAAAACAAGTGGGAATCCTCTCATACTTTGTTTCATAAGTAACACAAAGACCCAATTTTTCTGGGAATTTTTTGGTTGTTGTTTTTTGTTTATTTGTTTGTTTTTTAAAGAGCTAGACTTAGTCCTCTACTAAGTTATTTCCCAGCTAGGGATTATTCTCTCTCTTCTACTTTCCAGTAAACTTTTTTATATTTTCTAACTCTGAATCTAAGCATCTTTATGACTCAATATTCCGATTCTAGAATATACTGAAGATCGGGAAACCATGGACCAACACAGAAAGTTGCCATACCTGCTCCAGCATCATTAGGACAATAAAGTTATATCACAGGAACTAAAATTATATAACTGAAAGAACAAGTGGTTCTAGGGATACAAAGAAAAGAAATCAGGACCATCCGGGGTTTATTCCAGGTGTACAAAAATGTTGTGTACCTATCTGAGACCCTGAATTTGGGTGTAGCTACCTAAGACCCACCCATTTCTGGGAGGGGTCTTGGGAACCAGATATTAGGTGTAACCTTACCTGCAAAACCCCGCCCATTCCTGGGAGGGGTCTTGGAATAGGTAGATAAACCCTGAAGCCAGGGAATTAAGGGTCTCTGCCCTGCTGCGCTCGCTGGCTTTAGGTTCTTTGCCTCTTTTGGTCTTTGACCAGGATGGAGGCCAAAGGAAGATGGCTGAATTATAAGATGCAGGGCTAAGAATGGCCGAATGCTTGAAAGGTTATGAGATAGGCCACACACCTGTGGTGGTCAGGGCATGAATAAAGATGATGCTTCCTAATGCCTGCCTGTGAGTGAGTTCTATACCCGTCGCTTTCCTGAACCCCAGACCCGCCGGCTGGATGGGGTTGCGGAGCCACGTGGCCTGGGATGGCAGAGAGAAATCCATCGCCATCCTTCACCATCCAGCACCATCCTTAATTATTTAATGCAACACAAGTGGTTCTAGGGATACAAAGAAAAGAAATCAGGACCATCTGGGGTTTATTCCAGGTGTACAAAAATGTTGTGATCTGCAGAAAAAATCAAGAGAGAGCACACAAGCCCTAAGGCATGTGTCTTGTATGTGGTCAACCCTGATCAGAACTTCAGCACCATATATTCTCTAAAGCACCACTAGGAGCAGTTCTAGAGTCCCCCAGAAGTTCAATGTGACTTTGGAGACATTCCCTAGCACCTCTGGAATGGCTCCTGCAACCCACAACACTGAGGAAAGCAAAACTACATTATTTTATTTTTTTATTTAGTTTTCTGGGCCACACCCAGTAGTACTCAGGGCTTATTCCTGGTTCTGTGTTCAGAGATTACTCCTGGAAAGTTCAGGAGACCAAATGAGATGGCAAGGATTGTATTATCTCTCCATCCCCAGTACTGCCTTCTTGCACTGAACTGTTGAGCTGGTTGGTTGAGAATTCTGGAGACCCCCTCAGGGGTTCCTGAGTACCATTTGGGGACTTCTCAAAGTTAAATAGATATCTATTCCCCTCAAAAGTTAGATAAGAAGAAATTAATGTAACTCTCTACACTAAATTAAAAGAAACAATTTTTGAAAAAATTATAAATGTAATTTCAAAATGACTTTTAAACTCTAGGTTCCTTAATAAGAGTTAATAAGTGAAATCAGCAAGCTTCCTGGATACAAAAATGACAAAATAACGATGAATCAAGCTTTATGCATTACCAAAAGACAATTTGAAAATATAATTGGATGAACAATCCCATTTAACTTAGAAATAAGATCTGTGAAGTATTTAAACATAAATCCAGCAAAAACCAAATTAGTTCTAAGTGAAGAAAATTAATCTCAAACAAGTGCAGAGTCAGTATTTGTTCCAAGTCAGATTCAGTATCTTTGAATAGATATATGTCTTCCTCTCAAAGTGACCTATTAAGAACCAGAAAGATCATAAATTAGGGAGGACATTTGCCTTGCAGGCTGTTAGCCTGGGTTGGAACCCTGACATAAGGTAACCAGAGCACCTCCTGGAGTGATTCCTAAGTACAGACCCAGGAGTAATCCCTGAGCATCAACCCAAAAAGAAAAACTCCCCAAAAAAGAAAACCACACCAAGAAAAACCATCAGGGACTCAAAATATTGTGACCTTTCAACCACATCCACATGTCATCCCCATCATGAATGACATGGTAAGTCACACAGACTTTGACACTGTTGAGTCACGCATACCATGACACAGCACAATAACCACACTGTGATAGTATAGTCAAGCACACGTAAGTCATTCACCACAACACAGTACAGTCACCCACACCTGACATGGCATGTCAACCACACTGTGACAGTGTAGACAGTGTACAGTCACTATGACAGTGTATTCACCTATACTGTGACACTGCACATTCGTCCACATTTTGACATGGCAAGTCAACCACACCAATGACAATGAGTAACCCATACTGCGACACGACAGTCACTAAAAATCATGTTTTCTAAGACAGTGTGCATATGTGGCTGTAGCACCTTACACTTTTATACAGACTCACCTGAAGAACACAATGCACATTCAATTCAAGACTCAAAACAATTTTTTTAGGATTTATTTTGTTTTCTTTATTTTATTTTTTTGTTTTTTTATAATTATCTTTATTTAAACACCGTGATTACAAATATGATTATAGTTGTATGATTACAGTCATGTAAAGAACACCCCCCTTTACCAGTGCAACATTTCCACCACCAACTTCCCAGATCTCCCTCCTCCCCACCCCCCCACACCTGTACTCAAGACAGGCTTTCTACTTCCTTCATTCATTCACATTGTTATGATAGTTTTCAGTGTAGTCCTCTCTCCAACTGCACTCATCACATTATGTGATGAGCTTTATGTCATGAGCTGCATCTACCAGCCCTCCTCTAACTTGTCTCTGAGATACTGTTAAAAATGTCTTTCATTTTTCTTAAAACCCATAGATGAGTGAAACCATTCTGCATCTTTCTCTCTTCCTCTGACTTACTTCACTCAGCATAATAGATTCCATGTACATCCATGTATAGGAAAATTTCATGACTTCATCTCTCCTGACGGCTGCATAGTATTCCATTTTGTATATGTACCACTGTTTCTTTAGCCACTCATCTGTTGAAGGGCATCTTGGTTGTTTCCAGAGTCTGGCTATTGTACATAGTGCTGCAATGAATATAGGTGTAAGGAAGGGATTTTTGTATTGTATTTTTGTGTTCCTTGGGTATATTCCTAGGAGTGGTATAGCTGGATCATATGGAAGCTCAATTTCCAGTTTGTGAAGAAATCTCCATATCGCTTTCCATAAAGGTTGTACTAGACGGCATTCCCACCAGCAGTGAAAAAGAGTTTCTTTCTCTCCACATCCCCGCCAGCACTGCTTGTTTTCCTTTTTTGTGATGTGTGCCAATCTCAGTGGCGTGAGGTGGTACCTCATAGTAGTTTTGATTTGCATCTCCCTGACGATTAGTGATGTTGAACGTCTTTTCATGTGCCTTTTGGCCATTTACCTTTTTTCTTTTTCAAAGTGTCTGTTCATTTCTTCTCCCCATTTTTTGATGGGGTTAGATGTTTTTTTCTTGTATAATTCTGTCAGTACCTTGTAAATTTTGGATATTAGTCCTTTATCTGATGAGTATTGATATCTTTTTCTTGCCTAATCACTATAGCAAGTACTTCCAGTACTATGTTGAATAGGAGTGGTAAAAGAGGACAGCCTTGTCTTGTACCAGAATTTAGAGGGAAGGCTTTTAGTTTTTCTCCATTGAGGATAATATTTGCCACTGGCTTGTGGTAGATGGCCTTAACTATATTGAGAAAGGTTCCTTTTATTCCTATCTTGCTGAGAGTTTTCATCAAGAATGGGTGTTGAGGGGCCGGAGAGATAGCATGGAGGTAATGCATTTGCCTTTCATGCAGGAGGTCATCGGTTCGAATCCCAGCGTCCCATATGGTCCCCCGCACCTGTCAGGAGCAATTTCTGAGCCTGGAGCCAGGAATAACCCCTGAGCACTTCCGGGTGTGACCCAAAACACACACACACACACACACACACAAATGGGTATTGAACCTTATCAAATGCTTTTCTGCATCTATTGATATGACCATGTGATTTTTATTTTTCTTGTTTATGTTGTGTATTATGTTGATAGATTTATGGATGTTAAACCATTCTTAAATTCCTGGGATAAAACCTACTTGATCAAAGTGAATGATCTCCTTGATGAGGCACTGGATCCTATTCGCCAGGATTTTGTTGAGGATCTTTTCATCTTTGTTCATCAGGGATATTGGTCTGTAATTTTCTTTTTTGGCAGCATCTCTATCTGGTTTTGGTATTAAGGTGATGTTGGCTTCATAAGAGTTATTTGGAAGTGTTCTTGTTTCTTCGATTTCATAAAAGAGCCTGGCCAGGATTGGTAGTAGTTCCTCTTGAAAGGTTTGAAAGAATTCATTCGTGAATCCATCAGGGCCTGGGCTTTTGTTTTTGGGAAAATTTTTGATTGTGGTTTTAATTTCCTCAATAGTGATAGGGGTGTTTAGATATGCTACATCTTCTTTATTCAACCGTGGAAGGTTATGAGTTCAGAAATTTATCCATTTCTTCCAGGTTCTCATATTTAGTGGCATAGAATTTCTCAAAGTATTCTTTGAATACCCTTTGAATCTCAGCAGTATCGATAGTGATCTCCCCCTTTTCATTTCTAATACGTGTGATCAAGTTTCTCTCTCTCTCTTTTGCTTTGCAAGTTTTGCTAGTGGTCTATCAATCTTATTTTTTCGAAGAATCAACTTCTGCTTTCGTTGATCTTTCGGGTTGTTTTTTGGGTTTCCATTTAATTGATTTCTGCTTTCAGCTTTGTTATTTTCTTCTGTCTCCCTCTTTTTAGTTTCTTTTGTTGATCATTTTCTAATTCTATAAGCTGAGTCATTAAGCTATTCATGTATGCTCCTTTATCCTTCCTGATGTGTGCTTGCAAAGCTACAAATTTTCCTCTCAGTACCGCTTTTGCTGTATCCCATGGGTTCTGATAGTTTGTGTTTTCATTGTCGTTTGTTTCCAGGAAATTTTTTATTTCTTTTTTGATTTCATCTCGGACCCACTGGTTGTTCAGTAGTAGACTGTTTAATTTCCAGGTGTTAAATTTTTTCTTCTGTGTCCCTTTGTAGTTCACATTTAACTTCAGAGCCTTGTGGTCAGCAAAGGTAGCTGCAAAATTTCTATCTTCTTGATTTTATGGAGGTGTGTTTTATGTGCTAGTATGTGATCTATCCTGGAGAATGACTCATGTACGTTGGAAAGAATGTGTATCCAGGTTTCTGAGGATGGAGTGTCCTATATATATCTACTAGGCCTCTTTCTTCCATTTCTCTTTTCAGGTCTAGTATATTTTTGTTGGGTTTCAATTTGGTTGACCTATCAAGTGTTGACAAGCCTGTGTTAAGGTCTCACACAATTATTGTGTTATTTTTGATATCCTTTTTCAGATTTGTCAACAATTGTATTAAATACTTTGCTGGTCCCTCATTGGGTGCGTATATGTTAAGGAGAGTGATTTCTTCCTGCTGTACATATTCCTTGATTAGTACATAATATCCATCTTTGTCCCTTACAATTTTTCTGAGTATAAAGTTTGTATCATCTGATATTAGTATGGCCACCCCCGCTTTTTTTTTTTTTTTTTTTTTTTGGTTTTTGGGTCATACCCGGCTGCGCTCAGGGGTTACTCCTGGCTGTCTGCTCAGAAATAGCTCCTGGCAGGCACGGGGGACCATATGGGACACCGGGATTTGAACCAACCACCTTTGGTCCTGGATCGGCTGCTTGCAAGGCAAACACCTCTGTGCTATCTCTCCGGGCCCCACCCCCGCTTTTTTAAGAGTATTATTTGCTTGAATGATTTTCCTCCAGCCTTTGATTTTGAGTCTATGTTTATTCTGACTATTCAGGTGTGTTTCTTGTAGGCAACTGAAGGTTGGCTTCAGTTTTTTGATCCATTTTGCCACTCTGTGCATGTTAATGGGTGCATTTAGTCCATTGACATTGAGAGAAATAATTGTCATGGGATTTATTGCCATCTTTGTGTAGAAGTTTGGTGTGACTTTTGTTCTGTCTTGTCTTTAGAATAGATCTTTCAGTTTTTCTTTTAAGGCTGGTTTTGAGTCTGTAAAGTTTTTGAGCTGTTGTTTATCTGTGAAGCCATGTATACTTCTTTCAAACCTGAAAGTGAGTTTTGCTGGGTGCATATTCTTGGCGCAGCATTTATTTCATTGAGTTTTGTCACTATATCCCACCACTGCCTTCTGGCCTTGAGTGTTTCTGGTGACAGGTCTGCTGTAAATTTCAAGGATGCTCCCTGGAATGTAATTTCCCTTTTTGATCGTGCTGCTTGCAGTATTCTATCTCTATCTGTGGGATTCATCATTGTGACTAGGATGTGTCTTGGGGTGTTTCTCCTGGGGGTTTTTTTAGCTGGTACTCTTCGGACATGTAGGATTTGGTCACATGTTTTCTTTAGCTCTGGTAGTTTCTCTGTGATGATGTTCTTGACTGTTGATTCTTCCTGGAGATTTTCTTCTTGGGTCTCTGGGACTCCAATGATTCTAAAGTTGTTTCTGTTGAGCTTATCAAAGACTTCTGTTTTCACCTGCTCATATTCTTTGAGTAATTTCTCCATTGTCTGATCATTTGATTTAAGGCTTTTTTCCAATCTCTTCTGCTGTGTAAAGTTGTTCTGCATCACATCTTTCAGTGCACTAATTCTATCCTTAGCTGCTTTTAACCTGTTGGAAAGCTCATCCATTATGTTCTTCAATTCATCTACTGAGTTTTTCAGACCTGTTATTTGACCTGAAATTTCAGGTTAGAGTTTTCTGATTTCTATCTTCATATTCTCTTGATTTTTATTAGTGTCCTGATTTATACTTTCTTTGAGTTCTGTGAGCATCCTCCATATTTCTTCTCTAAACTACATTTCTGAAAGACTGCTTAGGTGGTTGGCCATTGTTGGGTCATCAGAGTTTCCATCTTCATTCTCTATGGCTGATGTTGGTCTGTGTAGTTTCCCCATTGTCACGCTTATGCTGTGGGTTTTTCTACACGTTGTGATGGTATTCATTGGCTAGGTGGAGTGCGCAGAAGCTAAGCAGAGCGGCCGCGCCCCTCTGCTTCGACCCCTTATAGATGGGCTTAAGGGGGCAGCAGAGTCAGCTTCATCTGCAACTCCGGCCTGGAAAAACTCACCTCAGCTGAGGCAAGCTGTCAGGGGATGATTGCCAGAGAAGATCAAAGTTCCCAGGTTGAAGCAAGCCAGGGGAAGCCCCAAAATGTCTGCTGAGCTTAAGGGGCCCAGCAGAGTCTGTCTTATCCACAACTCCGGCCCTGACTCAGAACAATTTGACAAGATACAGAATCAATCCAAATGCCCAGCAACTGATAAAAGGTTCGAGAAATTGTTTTCTCATCACTTGGTGAAAAGTTTTACACTCATTTCTGAGCTTCACAGCTACAAAGGATACCATGTGGGGTTAGTTTTGAAAATCAACATAGGCAACCTTAGCAGGATCTTCTACTATTAGTTCTAGACTAGAGATTCGTCCCACAAAGACCAGAGGAGACAGTACAATAATGCAAGAGCAAAGGAGTTTATTCCAGCATGCTGGGACCACACCTCTCACAGGTGATGACCCCAGTCCAAATTATATACTTATTTATATACCCAGTTTAGAGAATTTTAGAATGGACTAGGTGACAGTTGCAGGGATTGGCTATACTTTACATCATTGCTTATAGGGCACTCAGTGATTGGTCAGACCTAATAAGGACTTTCATGGCAGTTGCAAGCAGTATGTAAACAGAATGTTGGCCTAGGGGTAGGGGATGGGGAGTGTAGGAATTCAGGCACTCGTTTAGACACATGCATTTCATGTGGGTGCCTACAGTTCCTTGGGTGCTAGTCCCTGGGTACAATTAGAATATTTCTTGCACCCCTTAGTTTATGACCATCTTGGCATGTACTGATATAGTTTCTGGAACTGGCTATCTTCCTGAGCCTAGTCCCTATCCTCTGCATCTTAAGCCTATCATGGCAGTCCTTATGTCTAAGAGAATCAGTCAATCCTAAACTTACATTCTAATATTCCCTTCTAACACTACAAGCAAGAAAAGGCCTGCCAATAAAAGAAGAGAATTGGATAGAAAGTACATTCTGGCTCTTGTTGGTCTCTGGAAGACAGAGAGAAAGGAGAGAAGGGAAGGAGGGGTCAACTATCATAACTCAAGGCTCCCAAATTACAAGAGGGAGGATTAATGAAAGGAAAGTGGTATCAGTGAAGATCCCAGGATAGTTTGTTTGAAGTGGGAAAGAGAAAGGCAGCAGGAAAAAAAGAAGAAAACCTGACGCTTTCTTTCTACCCACCTCCACCACCCAGGACTGTGGGCCTTCTCTGGCAAGAAAAGCAAAGTCAGTCCTACACCTTATTCAAGCCTTTCAAGAATTTCAGGAGGAGGAGCTGGAGAGATAGCATGGAGGTAGGGTGTTTGCCTTGCATGCAGAATGACAGTGGTTTGAATCCTGGCATTTCATATGGTCCCCTGAACCTGCCAGGAGCTATTTCTGAGTGTAGAGCCAGAGGTGCTTATAAAGAGAAAGGAGAGGTTAAAGAAAGAGAGAAAATAACCATAAAGTGTTCAAAAGAGAATGAAGTCTTCTCTAAAGGCAGAGAGAGAGCCCAGCTACACAGCCCAACAATAGGAGAGATGCATGCAACACATGCTCGGGTGCCATGGACCCAGGTAGCACATGTGTGCACTTCCTTTGTTCCAAGTTCACTTTTAGAGGGTTTCTCTCAACCTGCTTCATGTAGCGCTTCTACCCAGGTAAGAGTCCTATTGCTAGGGTGATTGCCAGGGGGAAGGGCATTAATGGGTGTTTGCTTTTTTATTTTTTATTTATTTTATTTTATTTTATTTTATTTTTGTTTTTGGGCCACACCCGGTGGTACTCAAGGGTTACTCCTGGCTGTCTGCTCAGAAATAGCTCCTGGCAGGCATGGTCCTGGATCGGCTGCTTGCAAGGCAAACACTGCTGTGCTATCTCTCCGGGCCCCTGCTTTTTTATTTTTTTATATCCTGGCCTTTGTTCCTGCTGGATCCTCTCCTGGTAGTAAGTCCAATCTTCTCTGGGTTTGCTGTGGTACCAGGTGAGACTCTTATCAGTGATGAAGTAGCTTCTCCAAACCCTGTCTCTTGGTTTTATTACATGTCCCTACGTGCATGCCTGCCTGCTTCAGAAAAAAGGAAAGGGGATATGGAGAAGAAGGAAGGAAGGAAGGAAGGAAGGAAGGAAGGAAGGAAGGAAGGAAGGAAGGAAGGAAGGAAGGAAGGAAGGAAGGAAGGAAGGAAGGAAGGAAGGAAGGAAGGGGTTTTTATTGTGTAAACCTTGAACACAAGCCACTTTCATACCACATGGAGCCTAGATGAAAAGCCACATGACCAAAATCCACGTGTATTTGACCTCTGCCCAGGGCAGGGTATGGGGGACAGAAGAGAGAGACTGAGACAGATACATATAGACAGAGACAGACAGACAGACAGACAGAGATCACCCTCAGCACCAGAAAATCAGGAGGAAACAGAATATCCTGGCAGAACATCTATTTCAGACTCTAAAAACATGGGGAGAGGGCAGGGGGCTCTGTGAGAACTTTGCTAATGTAGCCCCCACCACCAGCCTCATTACCAGGGCCTCCTTAACCACACCAGGCTGCCCTTTGCAAGGAACAACTGAGCCGCCTTCAAAAGACAAAGAAAAATTTCTCATTCTCTGCCAGCTGCTCCCTCTTCAAAGTACTTTTCCCCCCTCTATCCTATTCCTCTGCTGGAAGTAGGGAAGTAGTGGGCCGGAGAGGGGGGGTTCAAAGAGACAAAAGCCGCTCAAAAGAATATCAGTGTCAAACACATGCAAATTTTATTATCCCCTCTTCCCAAGACTGCACCGACCCACAGGGTCCTGCTTTCAGCTGGAGCAAGTGTATTTCAGCTCAAGACTATCACGTGGAGCCTCCCTACAATGTATTGAAAATGTACAAGTGATCATAAAGGGGTCAAGAGGGGCCTAAATGTCTTTTTCAAACCAATTCAACCAAATCTCAGTAATGGAGGGGCCCCAGCGATAGCACAGCGGTAGGGCGTTTGCCTTACACTTGGCCAACCTGGGACAAACCCTGGTTCAATCCTCAGCATACCATATGGTCCCCAGAGTCTGCCAGGAGCAATTTCTGAGCACAGAGCCAGGAGTAACCCTTGAGTGCACTGGGTGTGGCCCAAAGCCCCCCCAAAATTCTCAGCATCGAAGTCTAGATCAAGATCAATGTGTTTCCAAAACATTAATAAGGGTCCTATAGAGTTATTCTGAACAAGTGTACTGCCACTATTTAAGTGACTTTCCAGTGGTAAATTTTATTTATTTATTTATTTATTTATTTATTTATTTATTTTTCAGGAACTTTGTCCCCTTACATGTATGAGTTCAGGCAAGATGAAAAAGAGGCAGGAAAATAAACATTAACAGATCTTCCAGGGCCAAAGAGCTGATATAGCTCAGTTTCTGGTGCTCATATGATCCTCAAAACCCTGGATTGATCCCAGAGCCAGGAATAAGTTCCCCTGGATGTGGCACAAAACCCCAAACAAGTCCCCTCTCCATGCAAAGTGCCACAAACCTTCACAGTCCACCTTCTTGAAGGGTGATCCGCTTGTTTTCATGAATTTGTACAACATGAACCTCATTCAAGTTCTATCTCTTCAGCTCCTAGATTTAATTTTTAAAGGTAGAAGAAAGGGTAAATCCCAATGATTTCTTTTCTTCTCTCTCTCTCTCTCTCTCTCTCTCTCTCTCTCTCTCTCTCTCTCTCTCTCTCTCTCTCTCTCTCTCTCTCTCTCTCTCTCTCTCTTGTTTTTGTTTTTGGGTCACACCCAGCAGCACTCAGGGATTACTCCTGGCTCCATGCTCAGAAATCGCCCCTGGCAGGCTTAGGGGACCATATGGGATGCCGGGATTTGAACCACTGTCCTTCTGTGCCTTACCTCCATGCTAGGTACCGTCCCGATGATTTCTAAAGCAGGCAGATAGGAAAGGACCCCCACAGCAATGAATTCTTGAGATGAAATAAAACCAAGACACAGATTTTGAAGGAGTTACATCATTGGCTAGAGTCTCACCTGGCACCACTACAGACTCAGAGAAGATGGCGCTCTACTGGGAGAAGACCTGTCAGGAACAAAAGCCAGGAAAAGACCATCAAAGAAGACCATCATCCAACCCTCAACCACCTCAACCACCCTAGCAATAAGACACTTCCTTGAGTAGAAAGCCCCAATGTGAAGCAAGTGGGAAACACCCTCTAAAAGTCAACTTAAATTTTTATTTTATTTGGGGGGGGGGGGTTTAGGTCACACCCAGCAGCGCTCAGGGATTTCTCCTGACTCTATACTCAGAAATTGCTCCTGGCAGGCTTGGGGAACCATATGGGATACAGGGAATTGAACCCAGATCTGTTCCAGGGCATGCATGGCAAATGCCTTACTGCTGTGCTATCGATTCGGCCCTAAAAAGTCAACTTAGAACAAAAGAGATGTTCACACATGTGTTGCCTGGGTCCAACATACCCGAGCACATGTCTTCTCCCCTCCTGAGATACAGCCTTTCCTACTTTCATGTTGGGTTGTGTTCCTAGGCTCTCTTATTACTGAAAGGTGGCAAAATAGAAGAGGAAGAGGCAGAAATAGCCTTTATCAACTGGGGTCTTTATTGGGGGGCACTCCCAGGTGAGGTTTCACAGTCTCTGCAGAGGCTGTCTGAGTGACACCCACTGGCAGCCACAGTAGGATTCTATAATTCACATCTGGCAGGTATGAGTGCAAAGATGTGCTGTAGTGTCCTTAAAATGTTTCCATCTCATGGAAGATTATAAGAGTCCAAGAATTTATCCATTTCTTGGACTTTTATCACCTTCCATGGTTGAATAAGGATGAAGTAGCATATCTAAACAGCCCCATCACTATTGAGGAAATTAAAATGGTGATCAAAAATCTTCCCAAAAACAAAAGCCCAGGCCCAGAAGGGTTCACTAATGAATTCTTTCAAATCTTTCAAGAGGAACTTCTACCAATCCTTTTCAGGCTCTTTAATAAAATTGAAGAAACAGGGCAGGAGAGATAGCAAAGAGGTAGGGCGTTTGCCTTGCATGCAAAAGAAAGGTCGTTCGAATCCCGGCATCCCATGTGGTCCCCTAAGCCTGCCAGGAGCGATTTCTGAGTATAGAGCCAGGAGTAACTCCTGAGTGCTGCCGGGTGTGACCCAAAACCACACACACACACACACACACACACACACACACACACACACACAAATTGAAGAAATAGGAACACTTCCAAATAGTTTCTATGAAGCCAACCATAGAAGCAGAGATTTGATAAGGTCCAATACCCATTCTTGATTAAAAAAAAAAAAAAACCTTCATCAAGATGGGAATGAAAGGAACTTTTCTCAACATATTCAAGGCCATCTACCACAAGCCTTTCCCCTAAAATCTGGTATAAGACAAGGCTTCCCTCTCTCATCACTCAACATAGTACTGGAAGTACTTGCTGTAGAATTAAATAATAAAAGAGGCCCTTTGGATGGAGATGGAGGCCTTTCTCCTACAGCCCAGGACTATGTGGCTCCAACTTCCTTCAGCCAACTTCCTTCAGTATCTGGGTTCAGGAGAGCGGTGGGTAGAAAACTCACTCACATGCAGTCAGGCTTCCAGAGAGATCATCTTTATTCAGCCCTGGCCAACATATGTGGCCTATCATAACCATTTATGCTGGATTCCTATTCAGCCCTGCATCCTAACTTGTCTTTCAGCCATCTCTCCTCCTGCTACCTTCTCCATTCTCCATCCAGGCAAATCCCCTTTCTTTCCCCTGAGGCCAAACCTTTTGTAACCTCCCAAAACCCCTCCCAGAAATGGGAGGATCTTTCTTGCAGGTAAGCTTACACAAAGAATGAGGGGTGGGGTTACACTTGCAATATCAATTAGGCAAGAAAAAGATATCAAGGGCATCCAGATAGGTAAGGAAGAAGTCAAGCTCTCACTGTTTGCAGATGACGTGATGCTATATTTAAAAAACCCTAAAGACTCTGCCAAAAAGCTTCTAGAAACAATAGATTCATATAGCAAAGTGGCAGGCTACAAAATTAACATGCAAAAAAAAATCAATGACCTTCTTATACACCAATAATGATAGAGAAGAAATGGACATTAAGAAAACAACCCCAGGGCCCGGAGAGATAGCACAGGGCGTTTGCCTTGCAAGCAGCAGATCCAGGACCAAAGGTGGTTGGTTCGAATCCCGGTGTCCCATATGGTCCCCCATGCCTGCCAGGAGCTATTTCTGAGCAGACAGCCAGGAGTAACCCCTGACCACTGCCGGATGTGCCCCCCCCCCAAAAAAAAACAAAACAAAAAAGAAAAACAAAAAAGAAAACAACCCCAGGGGTCAGAGAGATAGCATGGAGATAAGGCGTTTTGCTTTGCATGCAGAAAGTCGGGTTGGAATCCCAGCATCTCATATGGTCCACTGAGTCTGCCAGGAGCGATTTCTGAGCATAGAGCCAGGAGTAACTCCTGAGCATTTCCAGGTGTGACCAAAAACAAAATAAAACAAAAAAGAAAGCAAACCCATTCACATTAGTGCCACACAAACTCAAATATCTTGGGTCAACTTAACTAAAGAGGTGAAGGACCTATACAAAGAAAACTACAAAAGCCTGCTTCAAGAAATAAGAAAGGACTCAAGGAAATGGAGGAACATACCCTGCTCATGGATTGGCAGGATTAATATCATTAAATGGCAATACTCCCCAAAGCATTGTACAGATTTAATGCAATCCCTCTAAAGATACACATAACATTCTTCAAAGAAGTGGATCAAACACTCCTGAAATTCATTTGGAACAATAAACACTCACGAATAGCTAAAGCAATCCTTGGGAAAAATAATATGGGAGGCATTACTTTCCCCAATTTTAAATGGTATTACAAAGCAATATTTATCAAAACATTTGATAAATATGTCTTTATTCCAGAAGGAATAAAGACAAATCCTCAGATCAGTAGAATAGACTTGAGTATTCAGAGAATGTTCCCCAGACATACAATCAACTAATCTTTGATAAAGGGGCAGGGCAAGAAATCCAAAATGGAGCAAGGAAAGCATCTTCAACAAGTGGTGTTGACAAAAAATGGTTAGTCACTTGCAAAAAAAAAAAAAAGCGAACTCAGACCCCCATCTAACACCATGCACAAAGATCAAATCCAAATGAATTAAAGACCTTTATATCAGGCCTGAAACCATAAGGTATATAGAACAACACATGGGTAAAACTCTTTATGACATTGAGATAAAAGGCATCTTCAAAGAGGAAACAGCACTCTCCAAACAAGTGGAAATAGAGATAAACATATGTGACTATATTAAGCAGAATCGTCTGCACCTCAAGGGAAATAGTGCCTATGATACAAAAGCCACCCACAGGACCAGAGAGATAGCATGGAGGCAAGGCGTTTGCCTTGCATGCAGAAGGACGGTGGTTCGAATCCTGGCATCCAATATGGTCCCCTGAGCTTGCCAGGAACGATTTCTGAGCGTAGAGCCAGGAGTAACTCCTGAACGCTGCTGAGTGTGACCCAAAAACCAAAAAAAAAAAAAAAAAAATGCCATCCACAGAATGGGAGAAACTATCAGACAAGGGGCTAATATAGAAAATATGCAAGGTACTGACAATTTAGTAATTGGGGAAAAGAAATAAACAGACACTTCCTCAAAAAATACAAATGGCTATGAGACATGTGAAAAAATGCTCCACATCACTAATCATCAGGGAGATGCAAATAAAAACAACAATGAGATATCATCTTACACCACAGAGACTGGCATACATTACAAAGAACAAGAATAATCAGGGGCCGGGCGGTGGCGCTAAAGGTAAGGTGCCTGCCTTGCCTGCGCTAGCCTTGGACGGACCGCGGTTCGATCCCCCGGTGTCCCATATGGTCCCCCAAGCCAGGAGCAACTTCTGAGCACATAGCCAGGAGTAACCCCTGAGCGTTACCGGGTGTGGCCCAAAAACCAAAAAAAAAAAAAAAAAAAAAAAAAAAGAATAATCAGTGCTGGCAGGGACGTGGAGAGAAAGGAACTCTATTCACTGCTGGTGAGAATGCCATCTAGTCCAGCCTTTAGGGAAAACAATATGGAGATTCCTCAAAAAAACTGGAAAGTGTGCTCCCATATAATCCAGCTATATGACTCCTAGGGATATACCCTAGGAACACAAAAATACAATTCAATTGGGGCTAGAGAGATAGCACAGCGATAAGGCAAACGCCTTAGACACAGAAGGATAGTGGTTCAAATCCCGGCATCCCATATGGTCCCCCGAGCCTGCCAGGAGCGATTTCTGAGCATAGAGCCACCCCTGAGTGCTGCTGGGTGTGACCCAAAAAACAAACAAAAATACAATTCAAAAATCCCTTCCTCATACCTATATTAATTGCAGCACTATTTACAATAGCCAACTCTGAAAACAACCAAGATGCCCCTCAACAGATGAATGGCTAAAGAAACTGGTACATATACACAATGGAACATTATGCAGCCATCAGGAGAGATGAAGTCATAAAATTTTCCTATACATGGATACACATGGAAACTATTGTGTTGAGTGAAATAAGTCAGAGGGAGAGAGATAGACACAGATTAGTCTCACTCATCTCTGAGTTTTAAGAAAAAATTAAGACATTATTGTAACAAGGCCCAGAGACAATAGAGCTAAAGGCTGAAATGGGCCAGAAGGACTGGCTCACAATTTGAAGCTCACCATAAAGAGAGATGAATGCTTGGCCGGAGCAATAGCACAGTGGTAAAGCATTTGCCTTGCATGCGGCCAACAGAGGACAGACCCTGGTTCGAATCCTTGCTTCCCATATGATCCCCTGAGCCTGCCAGGAGCGACTTTTGAGCACAGAGCCAGGAGTAACTCCTAAGAACTAATGGGTGTGAGCCAAAACAAAAAACAAAAAACAAAAAAAGAAAAAAATGTGGAAAGTGTGGTGAATGCTGTTAGGAAAATAACTACACTAACAACTAGTATGACAATGTTAAAGAATGAGAGAAGTAGAATGCCTCTTAGGAATACAGGCAGGGGTGGGAGGAGTGGGGCACTGGTGGTGGGAATGTTGCATTGGTGAAAGGGGTGTTCTGTTTGTGACTGAAACCCAAGTACAACATGCTTGTATTCATGGTGCTTAAATAAATATTTAAAAAAATCGCTCCTGGCAGGCACACGGGACCGTATGGGATGCCGAGATTTAAACCACAGTCTGTCATGGGTCGGCTGCACGCAAGGCAAATACCCTACCACTGTGCTATCTCTCCAGTCCCCCAAGATTACAACTTACTTTCTTCTCATTTATACTGAACCATTAATGGCTTATCATGATCTGATGTATTCCCCCCCCCCCCACTGCTATTTTCTGGAGTTTTTTGTTTGTTTGTATATCCTTCCACTGGTTTTGTTCAAAATATATAATACATTTATATAGTTCAAAAATGAAAAAGAATTATAAAGCAACACATGATAAAAAAGTAACTTCCCATCTCCTCTACAAGCAGGGCATGGCCATCCTTATTACTGATGGTAGGGGCCAACAACCTGTTATTCCCCTGTAGTCAGTCCTTGTGATTTATGATATGAGCCAATATTCAATGTCTTCAGCTCTAAGAGGCTCTTCTCCTGGTGGGGGTAAGGACTGCCTAATCTTTTTCCCCAACAAGCCTTACAGTTACTTTTTTAAATTTGTTTTATATTTTTTGTTTTGTTTTGGGGCCACACCTAACAGTGCTCATGGGTTACTCCTAGCTCTGCGCTCAGAGGTCATTTCTGGCCATGCTCAGGGGACTATATGGGATGTCAAGGATTGAATTTAGGTCAGCCACATGCAAAGCAAACCAACACCCTACTGGCTATACTATCGATGCAGCCCTTACTCTTTCTTATCCTCTCCTCCCCTTCCTCAGTACCTCTAAATAAAGCCTGTGTAGAGGCCAGAGAGATAGCATGGAGGTAGTGCATTTGCCTTGCATGCAGAAGGACGGTGGTTTGAATCCCGGTGTTCCATATGGTCCCCTGAGCCTGCCAGGAGCAATTTCTGAGCATAGAGCCAGGAGTAGCCTGTGAGAGCTTCCGGGTGTGACCAAACAAACAAACAAACAAATAAAGCCTATTTTTATCTCACTGCTCTTCTACTCCTGAAATTCTTTTCTGTGAGAGGTGACAAACCCAAAAGAACTGGGTAAGGTCTAGGACTAACTTTCCTTCTTGCCAAAGCAAGGCCCACAGTCCTAGATCTTCCCAGCCACTTCCAGGGGTGGCAGAGGTGGGTAGAGGGAAAGCCACAGATTCCCTTCTCGGGCTGCCTCCTCTTCCCCCCACATCACATACGTCACCCTGGGGACCTCCACCTCTATTCTGGGGACCTCACTTCTATTCCTGGTCAGTACAAAACACTTCCCAGTCACACAAAGCAGGATCAGAAAGGTACTAAAACAGAGTGACAAAAATCCTTATATTCATCATTTCCCTCTCCACAACACTTTGGCCTATTTTTAGAGAAAATAGGGACAGAGGTATATCTCATGGGGCTGGAAAGAGAAAAATAACCCATCTCAAGTAACCAAGGAGCCAAGACTTCGGAAACTAAAAATTCCTTTAGATCAGTCTCCCCAAATAGAATCTCCTGTCTGAAGCACAGAGACACTGAAAAAATATGAAGAGAAGCTGTAGAACTGAAGGAAGAAGAATCCTTGGCAGAATCTAATGCAGAAACCATGAAGGACCTAAAAGTATAAATACAGATAACTCTCAGGGCCGTTATATAATCAAATTTGATCACCATGTAGTCAGTGCACCTTATAGGAGTAAAGTATATATCTGCACAAAAGTCTGCCTGCCTACCTTCAAAATAATAATTGTAACAATAACCAAACAAAAGTGGGAAGAGTCATTTTTTTTCTTTTTTGCGGGGCTAATTTGGTGGTTCTCAGGATCACTCCTGGCAATACTCAGGGACTTTATGGGATGCCAAGGATCAAACTGTCAGCAACAAACAAGGTAAAAGCTGGAGCAATAGCTCAATGGTGGGGCGTTTGGCTTGCACGTGGCCAACCCAGGACAGATCCTAATTCGATCCCTAGCATCCTATATGCTCCATCAAGCCTGTCAGGAGTAATTTCTGAACACAGAGCCAGAAGTAACCCTTGAGCACTGCCAGGTGGGACCCCCCCCCCCCAAAATGCAAGGCAATGGGCTGGAGAGATAGCATGGAGGTAGGGCATTTGCGTTGCATCCAGAAGGACGGTGGTTTGAATCCCGGTATCTCATATGGTCATCCGTGCCTGCCAGGAGCGATTTCTGAGCATAAAGCCAGGAGCAACTCCTGAATGCTGCCGGGTGTGACCCCCCCCCAAAAAAATGCAAGGCAAGACCCCTATCAACTGTACTATCACTCTGACCCTAATATTTTAAAGGGTTTTTGTTGTTGTTGTTGTTTTTTGTTGTTGTTTGCTTGTTTTTTGTTTGTGTGTGTGTGTGTGTGTGTGTGTGTGTGTGTGTGTGTGTGTGTGTGTGTGTGTGTGTGTGCGTGTGCATGCATGCTTTGGGCTTACTCCTGTCTCTCTGCTCAGGAATCATTCCTAGTGATTCTCAGGGAACCTTATGAGGTACCAGGAGCAAATCACAATTAACCATGTGCAAGACAAGTGCCTTAGTCCCAACCTCATTTCAAATTTTTCAAAATTTTGATTTACCTGAAAGTATGAAAAATCAAGATTTTAAGTTTGAATATTGAAAATAGCAAGATAGAAGAGGCGGAGGCAGAGACAGCTTTGACCAACTGGATCTTTATTGAGAGGCATTCCCAGGTGAGATCTCAGTCTCCAGAGTCTGCCAGAGTTGCACCACTGACAGTCAACAGTAGGATTCTATAACTCAGATCTGAAGGGTAAGAGTGTGGGAAGAGGGCCCGGAGAGATAGCACAGCGGCGTTTGCCTTGCAAGCAGCCGATCCAGGACCAAAGGTGGTTGGTTCGAATCCCGGTGTCCCATATGGTCCCCCGTGCCTGCCAGGAGCTATTTCTGAGCAGACAGCCAGGAGTAACCCCTGAGCATCGCTGGGTGTGCCCCCCCCCAAAAAAAAAGAGTGTGGGAAGAGGTATATGCTGATGCATCCTTAGTCAGCTTAAAAAGTTCCCATCTATGGGGCCGGCGAGGTGGCGCTAGAGGTAAGGTGTCTGCCTTGCAAGCCCTAGCAAGGAAGGACCGTGGTTCGATCCCCCGGCGTCCCATATGGTCCCCCAAGCCAGGGGCAGTTTCTGAGCACTTAGCCAGGAGTAACCCCTGAGCATCAAACGGGTGTGGCCCGAAAAACAAAAAAACAAAACAACAACAACAAAAAAAAAAGTTCCCATCTCCCCTACAAGCAGGCCCAATGGGTTTTTGTGGTCATCCTTATCATTCCTGGTAGGGACTGACATCCTGTTCCCCTGCAGTCCTTGTGACTTATGGTATGATTCAACATCCAATGTTTTCCAGTTTAATGGGTTCTTCTCCTAGTTGAGTGAAAACTGCCAGTTTTTTTCCTCAAAACATTACAATATATCTCAAATTCAATTTGTAATCTGTAGCATTAAGTAAAAATGTTATATAAAAACATCTTTGGGGCTGAGACAGTACAGGGGTTTAGGCACATGTCTTGCATACATTCAACACCAGTTTGATCTCAGAATCACAGAGGATTCCCTGAGTCCTTCCAGGAATGATCCTTGCGCAGAGATAGAAATAAGACCTAAACACCACCAGGTGTGGCCCTCCAAACTTCCACACCCAAAAAAAGAATGTATAGTTAATAGACAATAAAATACTTAGATCTGGAATCTATTATGCTGAGTGAAATAAGTCAGAGGGAGAGAGATAAACACAGAATAGTCTCACTCATCTATGGATTTTAAGAAAAATAAAAGACATTATTGGAATAATGCCCAGAGACAATAGAGATGAGGGCCGGATGGACCAGCTCACAATATAAAGCTCACCACAAAGAGTAGTGAGTGCAGTTAGGAAAATAACTACATTATCAACTATCATGGCTATCTTAATGAGTGAGAGAAGTAAAATGCCTGTCTCGAATACAGGCAGGGGCTGGGAAAGAGGGAGGGGGGGAATGTTGCACTGGTGAAAAGGGGTGTTCTGTTTATGACTAAAACCCAACTGCAATCAAGTTTATAATCATGGTGCTTAAATAAAGATTTTTATATTGAAAAGAATAATAAAATAAAATGTAAGAGGATGGAGCTGGCGCAATAGCACAGTACTAGGGCATTTGTCTTGCATGCGGCTGATCCAGGACAGATCTCAGTTCAATCCCTGGCGCCTCATATGGTCTGCCAAGCCAGGAGTGATTAGTGAGCACATAGCCAGGAGTAACCCCTGAGCATCACAGGATGTGGCCCCCAAAGCAAAAATATATATAAAATAAATATATATATATATATATATATATATAATATAAAACAGTTTCTTAATTCTAAGGAAGGCAAAAAGAACAGAAAAAAGTGCCAGTGAAACAAATAAAAGCACAGTAAATTGGCTAATTTTAAACCCAACTGTGTCAGTATAACATTAAATATAAATGAGCTAAATATCCTAGAAGCGCTTCAATGTGGTCAAAATGGGGAATAAAGAACTAAACTAGATTTACCACATACGGATGCCAGGAGAAACTCCTCAACTAGAAGAACCAGGAGCTGAAGAGATAGCACAGGGGTTAAAACTACCTTGTATGTGACCTCCCAGATTTAATTCCTGGCCTCCTCTGCTGTTACCTGAGCCCCAGAAGCACAAAGTCATGAGTATACCCCTGAGCAGCAGTGGGTTTCCCAGTGGGTTATATGCCCCGAACACACACACATTTACACCCTGCCCTTAGCAAGCTGTACATAAAAAATCTGTTTTCTGTGAAATATCCTCAGTATCTACTTAAGAAATAATATATAAAAAAACTCTGCTTTGAAATATTAATGGAAAATGGATAAATCCCTTTTGAAAATCACATTTGCCGAAATCTCAAGTCTCTATGAAAGAAATTTATTCCAACATTTACTATTTGGCCATCCTATTCACAAAGCCAAGCATTTCACTGGGAGTTTTCTTTAAATCTTCCAAATTACAGGGGCCAGAATGGTAGTGCAGCTTTATTAAGCAATTACCTTGAAAGTGGCTAACCAGGGTTCAATCCCCAGCACCCCAGAGGCTTCCTGCCCCCACCAGGAATGGTCCCTGAACACTACTGAGTATGGCCAAAAACAAAAAAAGCCTCTAAGGAATAACAGTATCACACACATGACAGAAAATGGGGTGAGTGGTTTATGAAGCCTGCAATCTTAGGGTTCCCCATACTTCCAGAAGCAAACCTAATGCCCTCTGGCTCCTGTTTATGTTTATGGCCCAGCAATCTCAGCTAACAGCAACAAACATCAGCTTGTTTCTAGCCTTCCTCCTGGCTCCCCTGACTCCTGGAAGGGGGGTGTAGGATCCTTCACAAATGGGCCCTGGGGTACAGCATGCACCATCCTGGGCTCTGGAATAGGAGCAAGAGCCAAGAAAAGAAGGAAGTGCAGCAGCAGGGAAGGAGACAGCGCCTTCTGTAGAAAGAATGTTGGCCCATTTTTCTGAGCATCGAGAAGGGTCAGCATTGGGAACAAATACTCCATAGGGCACTTGGCTGGACTTGGAGGCAGAGCTCCCGCTTTGCTGGCACTGCTTGACAGACCCCTGTTCTTGGGCAGAGATCCCTGGGAGGGTGAGTGGGCCCTGGTGCACCCTTGCTGCAATGTAAAGGCTGCCCCCCCAACCCCCTCCCAGCCTGTGCTATGTCTGAGGCTACTTGTAGCCTCTTAGCAGAGAGCAGGAGTCAGGAGTAATTCCTGAGTGCACATCCTGATCATTGGCCCCAAACAAACCAAAACATAAAAAAGAAAGCAATGTCTAAAACTCAACTATAAACTCAACAAAAAATGTGTAAGTCACAGTGCTTTAATAAAAATTTTAAAATAGCTATTAAATATATCGTTAATTAATTATTGCTATATTAAATATATTTCTGATATTAATTATAATATTAAAGTTATAACAAATAAAAATAATAAAAAACAACAATAAAAAATATCCAGGTACAGAAACTTCTAGATACTTTCTTCCGTGGGGTCGAGCTCTGAGAAGGGAAGCTCACTCAGAGACATCCCACACACACACACACATACTGCCTTAGATCACACAGGCTGCTCTGAGCCCTGTTCTTTTAGTCTGCTGGCCAATAGCACGTCATCCTGGAAACAGATGTACTCACAAGCCAAGGGGTCTTGGTCTCCCTGGGACCTTCCCTATAGTAATACATGGACCCCCTTCAGGGGGTCCATCTGAGCAACCCTGCCAAGAGGTCTGTGTTCTATATGTGGGAAGCACAGAGGGAAGCGCGCGCGCGCGCGCGCACACACACACACACACACACACACACACACACACACACACACACACACACACATTAGCTGCAGGACTTCTGGAGAATGAACTGGAAACTTAAGTTAAGTAAGAAGAATTCACCTAAACAACTCAACCTCGGGGCCAGAGAGATAGAACAGCAAATGGAGTGTGTGTCTTGCACATAATCAACCCCATTTTAATCCCTGGCACTGGATAGGAACCCTTGAGCACTACCAGTAGTGATCCCTAAGTGCAAGACCAGAAGTAAGCCCTGAGAACTGCCAAATGTGGCCTACCAATACCACTTTAGGGTTGGGTGTGAGGCCCCAAAGTTTGATCCCGGGGAATAGAGTGTGACCCAAGAGCCTGACACCGCAAAACCCTGTCATTGAGGGCAGGCCAAGTCCAAAACCCCAACATCTGCACTCAAACCCCACAATCTCCACCACACCAATGGCCCATCTTCATAGCTTCAGACTAATCTCAGCAGAGATACCAAATTGACAGAAATTCCAGGAATGCTGGTCTAGGGACTGAGAACTCTGGGGTCCTCTTGAATGGTTGTGGACTACTCCACTCCCCTTTCCATCCTGTCAGAAGCCCCAGCTGCCAGAGACAAGTCCCACAGCAGAGGTATCAGTTCACAGGCTCAGTTCCATATATCCTGGAGTTCTTGGAGTACACAGCCTTCTACATGTTGCATACCACCTCCAAATTTTCCAATACAGATGCTGCAGAGGAACACACCAAATTAGAGAAGAAAGTAGCATAGAAGCCACCAAAGCTCAACAAAGAAAACCTAAACTCAACTAACAACAAACAGCTTAACAAACCTTCATCCAGGCAATGACTTTATAACCCCATTGTGAGAATAATAATTTTCACAAATTTTCTTTTACTGAAGTTTTTTTCCCCTATAATTCCATAATCACTTAGTTGTAACAAGCAATATAAAGTAAATTATTTTGTGCCTGCCAAGGAGCAGATTTGGGGATGGGCAGGAAATTAGAGACAATGGTGGAGGGAAGGTTACATAGGTGGTGGGATTTGTGTTGGAACATGGAATGTCAGAAAAAAAAAAACCAGTATTATGAACAATTTTGTAAACCACAGTGCTTAAATAAAGTAATACATTTTATTTTTACAACAGAGTCATTTAATGATTTGATCTACTGGCTGACAAAGACACACACACACACACACACACACACACACACACACACACACACACACACACACACACTGAACAGAGTCATTGAATGATTTGACCTACTGGCTGACAAAGACACACACACACACTGAATTCCCAGCTTCCCATGGCAGATACATCCATTCCAGGATCCTGTCGTCTTCTTATTCCCAACCCAGAGCCCGAAGTCCAGGCCCCTTTTGTGCTTCACAGCCTCTTGTTGGGATGAATGAGAGTTTCCTTTGGTTGGTTTCTGGTCCATACCCAAAAATTCTCAGGGCTGTTCCTGGCTCTGTAGCTCATCTGTTCCTCCAATTATGCTCAGGAAAGCACTAATAGCCCCCAATTAGGGTACTATTGCATGTGCTCAGCCTTTTGAGCACTTCTGTCCAGCCCCAAAATAGCATTTTGTTAGGGCTGACACCAGGAAAATGAATATCTTTCTGTCTCTGTCTCTGTCTCTCTGTCTCCCCCTCTCCCAAAGCTCTATGAACCATGGAGAAGCTCTGGGTGGTCTGTGTGAGCATGCCTAGGGCACCTCATGCAGGAAGAATCATCCCTTCTCTGGGATTCAGTTTCTCCGTGAAGTCCATTGATGACCTTCCAGAAGATGTCAGAAATCCAAATTCCTGAAGCCAGACCTGTAGTGCAACTGTAGGGAGGGAATCTGTCTTGCATGTGGCTAAGCAGGATTCTATCCCAGACACCCTCTAAGGTCCCCTGAGCACAAAGTCAGAAACAAGCCCTGAGCACTGCTAGGTGTAACCCTAAAACAAACCAACCGAAAAAGTCCAAATTCTCTTTCCCTGAACCTAAGGTGGTGCTGGAAGACAGACCAACACTGCCGCCTGGTGGTCAACTCTAGGTCAGGTCGTCACTGGCTCTTGCGGACTGAGGGGTGAGTGGGGTGCTAGGCCTGCAGAGGGGTCTGACTCAGTCCCAGGGCATCTAGTACAGCAAAGTCGTGAACTTCTCCAACAGATTGCTTTGGAAATAAGCAAGGCTCACTAGGAGCTGGGAGCTTGAGAACTGCTCCACAAAGACTGTGGAGAATGAGAGCTAAGGCTGAGGCCCAGAACGAGTGGTCAGCAGCCTCTCCAATTTGGAGAAGACAGACAGGAGGCCACTGAAGACTGAAGGGCAGGGCTGAGGCAGCGACGAAGACCCACTTTGGAGTTCTGGCTAATGTCGTGGCTAAAAGCAAAGGCTTCCAAGTGGAAGGTTTTTATTTTTTTGGTTTTGTTTTGTTTGTTTGTGTTTGTTTGGGGGTTGGGTCACACCTGGTGGTACTCAGGGGTTACTTCTGGCTCTGTGCTCAGAAGTCTCTCCTGGCAGGCTCGGGGGACCATATGGGATACTAGGGTTCGAGCCAGGGTCCGTCCTGTGTTGAACATGTGCAAAGCAAATGTCTTACCACTGTGCTATTGCTCTGCCCCCCCCCCCCAAGTGGAAGCTTTAGAGACAAGGACTCTAGCCAGGAAATAAGAAATGAGACTCCATGGATTAGTGATGGGGAAAGTCTTTATTTTTTGGAGCCAAAGCTCTCGTAGAGCAGGGAGGGTACATGCAGCTGACCCAGTTTTGATGCCTGGCACCCCATATGGTCGCCTGAGCATTACTGGGAGTGATTCCTGAGCACAAAGCCAGAAGTAACCTCCTCCCCAAGAAAAAAAAAAGTGCCCCCAAAACAAAAACACAGGGGCTGGTAGGGTGTTTGACTTGCAGGCAGCTGACCCAGGTTAAATCCCCAGCTTCCCATACGGTCCTGTGACCCTGCCAGGAGTAATTCCTGAAGGCAGAACCAGGAATAACCCGAGTTTGCCAGGTGTGTCCCAACAAAACAAATGAAACAAAAAAAGTCTTGTCTTCTAGCTCGGAAGGATACTGGGATGTGAGTGAGGACAACATCCCTTCCCTCAGTGGAGGCTGAGATGAAAACAGAGGGAAGATAGAGGTGAGGGCCTCATCAGAGACCACTCCCCCACCCTGCTGGCTAGGTGTATGTAGCCTTGAAAAGAGTTTAGATCAAGCAGTTGGGTTCAGATGACAAAATTCAGGACAGGAACCTTAACCAAACAGAATTTGATCCCCAACATCCCATATTGTCTTTTGAGCACTGCCAGAGTAATTCCTGAGTACAGAGCGGGGAACAAGCCCTGAGCACTGTTGGGTGTGGCCCAAAAACAAACAAACTAAAAAGATAAGAGGACAGTCATTACAATAGTATGGAAGTGGTGACTAAGGAGGAAGGATGTGCTGAAAGATGGTAAAACATTAAGTGCAAAAACTCTCAGTAACAGTTCTGCCAACCACAGTGCCTAAAATTTATTAAAAAAAATTAAATTATCTGCCATTGAGGCAGGCTAGGGGTCATGAAGGAAACCAGGGTCATTGGTGGAGGGAAGTCAACTCTGGTAAAGAGATGGGTGTTAGAATATCATATGCCTGAAACCTAATTATAAAAAGTTCTGCAATTCACAGGGATTACATACAAGTTATTTAAAACAACAACAACAACAACAACAACAACGGGGCCAGAGAGATAGCATGGAGGTAAGGCATTTGCCTTGCATGCAGAAGGATGGTGGTTCGAATCCTGGCATCCCATATGGTCCCCCGAGCCTGCCAGGAGTGATTTCTGAGCATAGAGCCAGGAGCAACCCCTGAGCATTGCCGAGTGTGAACCAAACACCAAAAAAATAAAACAAAACAAAACAATAACAACAAAAACCTATGAGTCCAGAGTGTTAGCACACAGGCAAGTTCTTGCCTTACATGTGGTTGCCTTAAGGTCCAATCACCAGCATCTCATATGGTACCTGAGTCTTGCAGGGCATGAACCTTGAATAGTGAGTCAGGAGTAAACCCTGAGCACCATTGGGTATGCCCCCACAAAAAAAAAGTACCCTTCCCAGTTCCTATTTTTATTGGCTGTCCTGGCCACCCACAGTCTGTCTTGCTCTTGGTATGTTGTTTCTGTCTCTGTCTCTCTGTCTGTTTCTCTGTCTGTCTCTCTCTCTCCCCCCCCCCCTACAGTGTGGTATGTGTGCTAAGCACTCAGGAAAGCTGCTGGGATACGATTAGGAAGAACAGAGACCCTATCTCTGCCCCCTGCAATCCCTAGTCTGGCCATGAACTATTTAATGCCAAGATGTGTTCGAAGCTCTGGAGAAAGTTCCACTGGCAAAAGAAGGTGGGATGCTCTGGTTGGGAGCCAAGAGTATGAATAATGTAGGCAGAATGGGGGTCCATGTGAATCTGAGGGAACCACAGATTGAGCAAAGAGACAGAACAGAAGTCCCCAGATAAGGTTGTGGTGATGAAAATCATGGGACACCAATATCCATTCTGGGTCCCACATTGCCTCCCTTCTGCCAGAAGGATTTGGCCAGGAAAGCAGGTGATAAGGTGGGTTTCTCAGTTCTTCATGCTTTGTAGATAAGATTGTGGGGCTCAGGGCTAAAGCCTGAGAGCTGGAGTCTTCGGGGGATGAGGCAACTGTCTCGTTTGTTTGTTTGTTTGTTTTATGGTTTTTGGGCCACACCCAGTGACGCTCAGGGGTTTCTCCTGGCTATGCACTCAGAAGTCGCTCCTGGCTTGGGGGACCATATGGGATGCTGGGGAATCGAACCGCGGTCCATCCTAGGCTAGCGATGGCAGGCAGACACCTTACCTCTAGCGCCACCACACCGGCCCCAAGGCAATAGTCATGTTAGAGATGTGTCCAATCAAGGAACACAGGGTGAGACCCCCTCACCACTGCACTGAGCACCATAGTGGCTTTAAACTGGAGTGCAGAGTTTATTTAGGGTGCTCCCTTTTCCAAGTGTATCTACTTGGATCTCTCATACCAGATATCCACCCCCTAGCATCCCTGGAGGAAGTGAGTAAGGAGGAATCCAGGGTGAACTACAAGGTTGGACTGAACCCTACCCACTCTGGACACTGCTTGGGAATGGAGAAGATAACTGAGCAAGAACCGTGGTGCTCCAAACCCCAAGTTTGGTTTTGAATGTCCTAACTAAACAAGTGGAAGCAAGCTGAGTCTATGGCCAGGGAATATGCAGAGCGGCCATGGGAGGAGTAGGTATAATAGGTCAGAGATAAGGCTATAGCAGTTCCTGCATTAGATGGAGTTCTTTGGCCACTCACTCAGACTCAGGAGAAATAGCAGGACCATTTCTTCCAGAAACATCTGCCTGGTGGTGGGGTGGGTTGGTTTTCAATCAGAGGTTTCCATATAAACCCAGATGGTGAATTGTCTACAAATTAAAGTAGGTGTTTGTGCAGAATCTCAATTGGGCCATAAACATGTAATGCTTCCTAAAGTTTAAGGTCCAGTGGCCTTTCTTTTTAAAAAGAGATAGATGGGGCCCGGAGAGATAGCACAGCGGTGTTTGCCTTGCAAGCAGCCGATCCAGGACCAAAGGTGGTTGGTTCGAATCCCGGTGTCCCATATGGTCCCCCGTGCCTGCCAGGAGCTATTTCTGAGCAGACAGCCAGGAGTCACCCCTGAGCATGGCCGGGTGTGGCCCAAAAAACCAAAAAAAAAAAAAAAAAAAAAAAGAGATAGATGGGGGGCCGGGCGGTGGCGCTAAAGGTAAAGTGCCTGCCTTGCCTGCGCTAACCTTGGACGGACCGCGGTTCGATCCCCCGGTGTCCCATATGGTCCCCCAAGCCAGGAGCAACTTCTGAGCACATAGCCAGGAGTAACCCCTGAGCGTTACCGGGTGTGGCCCAAAAACCAAAAAAAAAAAAAGAGATAGATGGGGCAGTTTGGAATTAATTTTTTGGGTCACTCCCAATCAATATACCAGAGTTACAGAGACAATGGAGAAGAATGGAGAGAACCAGCCAGAAACTAAATAATGATAACACACAAGATCACACTCCTCATGAATGTGCCCTGAAGCAGGTTCAGTCATGAAGTGTTTGCTCCCTAGAACCCCAGATGTGAAGTTCAGAATATTGTGGCTGGAGTCAAACGTCTCACTACCAAACTGCCTTTTGGGGGACTGTTTTCAGGAATCACTCCTGACAGGCTGGGGGAACCATATGGGTGGCTAGGGATGGAACCTAGGTTGACCATAGGCAAAGCAAGTGCCCTCCCTACTCTACTAATCACTCCAGCCACAATCCCCCTCCTTTTGCCTCCAAGTAGACTGTAGCTAACCCCACCAACCCCCATTCTGGCCTTAAGAGAAGGCATTACTGGTACCACTGTAGACTTCCCACTAATCTGCTGGAGTCCCCCTAATTCACAGGAACCCCTTCACATGCAAAACCACAAGCCAGACACCTCTACCTCTGCCCCAAGGGCTCTCTGTGTCCTGGGTGTTATGATGTCCCAAATCTCTCTCCCCTGTTGAGAAAAGATGCCAACAACCCTGCAAAGTTTTCTGCAGTGAGGTGGGGGAGCACCTTTATTGGCAGACACACCCTGCTCTCACTCCTGGGGGGGGGGGGCAGGAGAGAGGAACCCCATAGCCTGTGTAGGGATCTTCTTCACAGAGATTCATGATGGGACTGGGGTTGGCCACAGTAGTCCCAGCGCTGCATGAATGCACTTGAAATCCCAACTGAAATCTGTTAAACATGGGGTGCATGCAAGTGGGCAGACCCCACTCCACTGGATTTATTTCTGTCTGTAATGTTGGGGCGGCACCCATACCCCAAATCTCACACACTTCCTTACTTCCCCCCAACGAGTCCAGACAGACACAGCTCAGAACAGCTTTTCTGCAGCTGCAAATAGAGAGAAGAAACGTGAGTCTGTGAACTTATTCCCAGGGGACCGTGCCCTACTGTTGAATGGTGGGTATGTGTTCCACAAACCCCTGAGAGGGAGAGGTATTCCCATGCCCTTGTCCAGGTAGGACAAGAGATGCAGGTCCGGCAGCAACTCTAATGCAGGAAATAATCCACACACAGTTGGTAAGGTATAGTAGGCCAGAAAAACTAACTGCAAGCTGTTCACCCACGAGCCAGTCACTCCACCACGTGGAACCTCGAGCCAAGATGTCAGCCTCCCCTCCAGACCACCTAAGTAACCTTTATTGGGAAAAAACAAAGCCCACCCCTAAGTTTGGCACATTATTATTTTTTTTTTTTGGTTTTTTTTGGGCCACACCCGGTGACGCTCAGGGGTTACTCCTGGCTATGCGCTCAGAAGTCGCTCCTGGCTTGGGGGACCATATGGGACGCCGGGGGATCGAACCGCGGTCCGTCCTAGGCTAGCACAGGTAAGGCAGGCACCTTACCTTTAGCGCCACCGCCCGGCCCCGGCACATTATTTTTATCAGGACTATTGTAAGAAGGACGTTAACAGGTTAAATTCCTTTGGGACATAAAGGCAAATTAGCAGAAGAATTTAACAAAATTATCAAAACCTGGGGCCGGAGAGATAGCATGAAGGTAGGACATTTGCCTTGCATGCAGAAGGACGGTGGTTCAAATCCTGGCCTCCCATAGGGTCCCCCAAGCCTGCCAGGAGCAATTTCTGAGCATAGAATCAGAGGTAACCCCTGAGTGCTGCCAGGCATGACCCCAAAACCCAAAACCAAAAACCAAAAAAAATATATATTATGGACATTACAGGTGTATCAATTCTAAAGACTTTAAGATAACTATTGGTAAGCTTAATGACCAATTTGTGGGACACTATCAACAAGATCCTTGTGCACTACTAATATTTCTTTCTCATGAATGGACTACATCAGAATTTGAACCAAGCTGCTAGGCAGGAAAGATCTTTAGAGGGAAGTGCTGATCACCCTCTGGACAGCAACAATGCAAAACAAACTAGGCAGAAACACAGCAGTTTCTAATGCTATTATTCAGGCACTTTTCCAAGGCCAGTTTAAATCCATACTTCGATGCTTCACCTGCCACCAAGGATCTTGGGTATTTGAGACATTTACTTATTTATCCTAACCTGTAACATCTACAGATAAATGTACATTGCAAGATTGCCTTAAGGGGCCAGGTCGATAGGGAGTTCGCCTTGCATGCTGCCAACCCAAGACAGACCTAGTTCAATTCCCAGCATCCCATATGGTCTCCCAAGTCTGCTAGGAGCAATTTCTGAGCATAGAGCCAGGAGTAACCCCTGAGTGCCCTGGATGTGACCGCAAAACAACAACAACAAAAGAGTGCCTTAAGTTATTTTTCAAAGAAGAAGAGCTGAGAGGCAATAATAAGGTTTATTGCAATAACTGCAATACACAGAGGGACTGTTTGAAAAGAACAGATATTTGAAAATTACCACCTGTGCTGTTGTTAAATATTTGAAATGCTTTTCCTATGATGGACAATTGATGAAAAAACTATGGACCTATGTGGACTTTCCTTTAGAAGACTTTAATTTGTAACAGTTCACCAGTGATTTAAAAAACAAATCTGGGGGCCAGAGAGATAGCATGGAGGTAAAGCATTTGCCTTGCATGCAGAAGGTTGGTGGTTCGAATCCCGGCATCCCATATGGTCCCCTGAGCCTGCCAGGAGCGATTTCTGAGCCTAGAGTCAGGAGTAACCCCTGAGCACTGCCAGTGTGACCCAAAAATCAAAAAAAAAAAATCTGAGAAGTACAATTTATCATCAGTTTCAAATCATTATGGCAAACTGGATAGAGGTCATTGCACAGCCTATTGTAAAAATGCTGCAAGGCAATGTTGGTTTAAATTTGATGATCAAGAAGTTACAGAAATCTCCAGTGCATCAGTGAAATCTTCACTTATATTCTTTTTTTTTTTTTTTTTTTTTTTTGGTTTTTGAGCCACACCCAGTGATACTCAAGGGTTACTCCTGGCTATGCGCTCAGAAGTTGCTCCTGGCTTGGGGAACCATATGGGACACCGGGGGATCGAACCGTGGTCCATCCAAGGCTAGCGCAGGCAAGGCAGGCACCTTACCTCTAGCGCCACCGCCCGGCCCATTATGTTCTTTTTTTATATTTCACAGAGACCTATGGCATCAGATCCAGTAATTTAGGTATTTTTTCCAGGTTCCCAGCTAAATACTTCCTTTCCTTTTCAGTCTATATTAATGTTCTACTGATTTTTGTTTTTGTTTTTTTCACAGAAGCAGTTGCAGAATTAGTTTGGAAACACTGGACTCCCACTATGGTTGCCCCTTTTGGTGATTTCTAACACCCTACCACATGCCTGCCATCCCTTGGCTAATGCATGTACTGGGCATGGCTCAGGGATCCTCTGAGCCATTCTGTCTACCTCTGTAAAGCTTTAAGCATTTATGAGGGAGCCCAGACTCTCTGAGGAGTGTTGTTCCTGGCTCAGCCACAATTTAGGGGAGCTCTCAGAACCAAGGAAAATACAACATTACCTTACCTGGAGCACCCCCAAGAACAGAGCACGTGTGTGCATGACATGGAGGTGCAAACAACTCCTAACGTGGAAAGTTCCATAAATGGCTGCTGCTATGTTCTCCCTGCAGCCCTCCAGCTGCAGGTCATTGTGAAGTTTTTCCAGCATTGACTGAAGTATGACAGGCTCTGGATGCAGGACATGGAAATTCCTAATGCAGGGCCTAACCCTGAGGGGTTCCAGAGACAGAATCAGGGCTCAGACATGCCAGGTGCAACCCAGAATCAGCCAACCCCAAAGGAAGGGTGACACCCTATTCTACATGCTGTTCAGCTCCTAGGAGGAAGAGAAACTATAACCAGAGCCCCAGGCTCCAAAATGAAGATCTGTGAGACATGGGTCTGGAAGCAAACATTGACACAGGAAATAAAACACACAGTGAAAAGGTACAAGAAGGAGTTTAGGAAATCCAGCACTCAAGCAAGGAATCCTACCACACAGCCTTCTGCCCCTGAGAAGGAAAACAGCTTAATGGAGGAAGACCAGAGAAAGAGCACCTGCCTTCCTCAGACTCCTGCTTTTATTGACAAAATCCAGGCCACACCCTAGGATGAAGAAGAATACCAAGTAGAGAATAATCAGGATCATACTCTAGGGTGGAGTATGAATATTGATTAGGGTGGGACCAGCAACCCAATAGGAAACAAACCCCGAGTCCCAGATTGCCCTTGTACAATGTTCAAGCCCTGGTTTTCTCTATTCTAGGTTGACCCTGAGACTATGGGTCTGCCACGGGAGCCAGCACCCTGGTACCCTGATGTAAGATGAAACCCAGCCACCAACCCCAAACAAAGGTTTTCTCCAACTTCCTCCTCTCTAAAACTTCTTCCATTGATATATAAAAGCCCACCTGGGTCACTCTGACCTGCCTCACCCTGGTGGATTTTGTTCTGGATAATAAAGAGAAAAAGTTCTGGCTTGGAACTGAGGCAGGGAGAGCACAAGGGAAAAGGCCACTGATGCCACCATTATCCTTTCCTGACTGGATTGGTATTATTATTATTATTATTATTATTATTATTATTATTATTTTTGCCACTACCCTGCTTCTTCAGATCAGTCCTCCTAAGGAGTTAGAAACATGGCACATGGTGTGAGATCACAACCTGTGGGTTTTTATTTTATACCCTGAACCCCAGAAAGGAAATAGAGAAGCTTCCTCCAAAGAGGTTCAGTGGCCAACTCTGCCCCTTGGCATCTGAGATCAGAGCCAGATACCCCTGTAAGGGCCCCCACTCTGCCCTAACGGGTGGGTGGGGTCTCTAGCTTTGTGGGGAGCTAAGGGCAGGGCTGATACACAGGCCCATACCCCGTTCATCTGAGGGGCTCTTTATCACACACACACATCCCAGCCATGTGGCAGTGCACACAGCTGTGGAGACTTAGCGGATACCTGTCAGATTTCTGGCAGGAAATAATCCTGGTCCATCTGTTGCTGGACTTCATATCTGGCTTATCTAGCAGAATTGGTTCTTTCTCCTACATCCCACCACACTCCTTTTCCAAGTACCCCGATAACCCCTCCACCCTAAGACGTGTGGGAACCGTCCCCAGTCAGGTCCCATGTGAACTGGCTTTGACCTAGTGGTCAGAGAGGCAAGAGCACAAACTTTTTCATATACCATCAGCATTCTCCTGAGGCTGCCCATGTGCACACATTGTGTCCCCTAAACTAGAAGGAACGCCCCAGCAGTAGGGCATTTGCCTTGCACGCAGCCAACCCAAGACTGATGGTGGTTGGATTTCCAGCATCCCATATGGCACCCTGAGCCTGCCAGGGTGATTTCTGAGCATAGAGCCAGAGTAACCTGTGAGTGTTGCTGGGTGTGACCCAAAAAATTAAAAAAAAAAAAAAAAAAGACAGTAAAATGGCTGCAGAGATGTAGGTGGAACAGAAATTGTGGGGCTGAAAGACAATTAAGACAGATGATCAGGGAGCTCAGGTCCCTGCAAGAAAGTGGGGCTCCTGCTTTCTGCCTCTTATCTCCAAGGGTATATTTCAAAGCACAGAGGATCCAAAATCTTTTTTGTTTGGAAGAGGGAGAGAGGGAGCAAGAAGGAGAGAGAAGAAGAAAAAGGGGAGGGAGAGGGAGAGGGAAAGAGAGACAGACTCTCTCTCTCTCTCTCTCTCTCTCTCTCTCTCTCTCTCTCTCTCTCTCTCTCTCTCTCTCTCTCTCTCTCTCTCTGTTCCTCCCTCCCTGGCCTCACCCATATGGACATTCCAGAGTCGTGTCAGGGGATGTGGGTGTTGGTTAAGTCAGCCATGAGACCCCCACATCACAGGTACATGCATATATACCTGTCCTACACTCCTGGATAGCTATTGAGACCCACCTGAGGTGAGTCTGCCAGGTGCTGGAAAGGTTCTCAATCATCAAGTTCTTGGGGAGCCCTGGCCCAGGCTGGAGCAAGGAACTGCTCTTTGCAGAAGAAAAGTCAGTCCTGCCATTCACTGAACAGGGTCCTAGAGCCATCATCAACTCTCCACCCTCAAAGAAAAGATTTTTCATAAGGGGTCAGAGAGATAGTACAGGTTTAAGGCGCTTGCTTGCATGTGGCTAACGTGGGTCCAATCTCTGGCATTCCATAGGGTTCCCTGAGCACTGCCAGGAGTGATTCCTGAGTGCAGAGCTGGGAGTCAGTCCTGGGTATTGTGTCAAATTCCATTAAGGTCAAGAGATTCCAGGTTGGAAGTTTCTGGACTCTGACCACAATAATTTGTTAAAATGCTTCTTGGGGTTTCTTTGTACAAATGTGTGAAGCTCTGAGTCTGATCCTAGACACTGCTGCCACTGTCACAACAATCTTTATTTTGTTGTTTGGTTTTTGTTTGTTTCGGCCACATCTGGCAGTGTTCAGGGATTGCTCCTGGCTCTGCACTCAGGGATGACTCCTAGCAGGCTCTGGAGACTATATGGATTGCTGGGAATCAAACCAAGGTCCACCACATGCAAAAATTCTCTCCCTGATGTGCTATCATGTCGGTAACCCAACTGATGTTTCTTAAACACACAAGGAAGCTTCAGGAATACACTTGGCTGAAGGCTGGCCACTTCCAGTCACTTGCAAAATAGAGATGTTTCCCCTTCAATTTGTCTGCTGCCTCCTCTCCTATTTGGGACAGGATTGGTATGTGGCAAAGAAAGTTTCGAGTAAGTGAGGAGGGGACAAGAGTCAAGCAAGCACTGTGCAGCAAGCATTCTGAGAACACAGACTCAGCACATTCAAGGACCCCAATTTCCGCAGCATTTCCCAGCAGGGAGCTGACCTCTACCACTGCCCTTTTCTAGTGCAGACAGGCACTAGTTCATTTACAGGCCCTTGAGCCTCAGCAGAAGAGCAGCAGGTTGGGGCAGGAACTCCAAGGGCCAGAATAGGTATTATCTCTGTTGCTGCCTGTCCCCCAATCTAGCTAGTGTGCCCTGTACTGTCCAACTCAGTGGGGAGGGGGTCCCTGGGTCCTCTAGGATTTCTGGGAAGGTTCCCCCAAATAAAATCGTGGAGCAAGTCAAGCCAAAGTGAAATTCTTTCAAGTCCCATGCCCCAGCTCAGTGTGAGATGATTTAGATGCAAGCTTTTTGGGGTCCCTGTGAGATTTGAGAGTCAGGGAGGCACTTTGGGATGCTGTCTCCCACCTGTCAAGTGGAGAGAGGAGAGACCAGGAAGCTGTGACCTTAGAGATGGTGTTTATTGCAGTCAAACTGAGCCTGTCCCCCGACATCCACCCGTGACCATTCCAAGCTCAGGCTTCACCCATCTACCATGTGGCCTTTCTGTCCTGTCCACAGGGGACATGCCAGGTTTTGTTTTTGTTTTTGTTTTGTTTTCAGTTTGGGGACCACATCCAGTGATGCACAGGGGTTATTCCTGGCTCTGCTCTAAGGAATCACTCGTGGTGGTGCTTGGGGACCCTATGGGATGCCAGGGAGCAATTTCGGGTTGGCCTCATACAAGTCAAACACCATCCCTGCTGCATTATCATTCCAACCCTGGGGGTGTGGCATATGTGATGCTTCCCTAGGTTTCTCTTAAACTTTCAGTGCTCCCGAGAAGTGAGGTGTCCCAGATTCTGTCTGGAGTGAAAGTGACTCTCCTTACCAGCCCAGCCACATTCTGAGATTCATGACAACACTTAGCTTACCAGGCAGGACATCAGAGGTGACCCCAAGAAGCCCTCTAAAGATCCTTAAATGGGAAACAGAGATCAGAAGACCTTGGGGTCTTAGAGCAGAGTCCAGAATGGCAGCTGTGTCACCTAAGCACCACCAAAGGTGCAAAGATATGCCCCTGCTACAGCCCAGGGAGGTGGCAATGGGGACTCTGGAGGACAAACACAGATGAGGGTGGAGAAAGCGACAGCCTGGCACCAGAATAAGAGATATGCCTGCTGGCTTCTGAGGTGCAGGAGAAGCAAGTTCTGTGTCTAAACCTAGCATCTCACTTGGACCTGCTCCACTAAGACCCAGCTGGACTAGGATTTCAGTTCTCAAGAAGGCCTGTCAGGAAACAGATGGCCCAGAGTGGTAATGAGCCTCCTGTCCAGGGAGCACTCAAGGGAAGGCAACTCAGCAGGAATGCTACAGAGAGGACAGGAGCCCAGCACTGAAAAGGAAAGTATCAGGTTCTTCCCCTGGGGGACCTGAAGCAGGGTGAAGACAGGAACCTCCAGGACACAGTGGGACCAGATCTTGGCGAAGACATCAGAGCGTGAACAAGCCATCCTCGTCCTCCTGTCCAGACTGCAGGCTGCCCAGGCACTGCTGGCTCTTCCTGTTCTCCTCAAACCTGGAAAGAGAAGAGCTGTGAGGCAGTGCTCTGGGTAAAAGGCTGAGGTAGGGCAGGCTAGAAGGCACAGATGCTTCTGCATTAGCAAAGGGGTCTAAAAGTAAACCCTTATCATCCACTGATCCTTGAGCAAAGGGAATCAAAGTAATTGTTGGATTTACGGGTCGGAGTGGTGGCGCAAGCAGTAAGGCGTCTGCCTCGCACGCACTAGTCTGGGATGGACCGCAGTTCGATCCCTCAGCATCCCATATGATCCCCCATGCCAGGAGCGATTTCTGAGCACATAGCCAGAGTAACCCCTGAGCATCACTGGGTGTGCCTACCCCCTCAAAATTGTTGGGTTTAGCCCAAATCCTTTAGCCCAAAGTGAGTGTATAATGAAAGGTGCTTGATTTGCATGTGGCTGACCAACGATTGTTCCCCAACACCCTATAGAGTCCACTGAGCATCATCAGGACTGATTCCTGAGTGCAGAGCCAGGAGTTAAGTCTTGAGCACCATCGGGTGTGGCCCCCAAGAAAACAAATCCTTTCGTTTCTTCCTCTAAGCACCCAAACCCTTTTGCAGGAACTGTGGTCATCATTTGATGGTTGGCGGGTGGGCTATGCAGGCCACTGTGTGGAAATCCCTTCTCAGGCTGGCTGTCCCCTTCTCCCTCCTCCTGCTCAAGTGGCACTTCCACACCAACATGTGACAGCCTGACCCAGCACCCACCAGAGCTCCAGACCCTTTGAGCCAGACACCCCCTCTCTTACCCAGAACTGGAGGAGCTCACATCCTCCAAGCCTGCTGTGCCCCATGCAACAGTTACCTGGTATGCTTCTGGAGGCAGACAGTCTTTGTGATCTTCCCTGCAAAGACAAAGCCAGGTGATAAGCAGATCGTGGGGGGAGCTGGGATGGTCATGACATTACTGGGGGCCACAGTGGGAAGTGAGGTCCTTGACCCACCAGAGTTCAAAAGTTTTCTGGGATTTTAAACCATTTCTGGGGGAGTCATTCCCAAAGTTTCCTAGTGAGCTGTGCAGGGCAAGTTGGCACTGGTTTATAGGGACAGAGACAAGGACAGGGAGCTGGCTAGGTCTCGGTGATGCTCAGCCTGGGGCACTGAGACCTCCTTGCCCGAAGCTGTGCTTTCTATGAAAGACCATGAAGGGCTTTTCTCCCTAAACTGCAGCAGTGCCAACACCTGGGAGAGGTCGTCTTACCCCTGCTGAGGGAAAGGGTGTCTTTTTTTTTTTTTTTTTGGTTTTTGGGCCACACCCAGTAACGCTCAGGGGTTACTCCTGGCTATGTGCTCAGAAGTTGCTCCTGGCTTCGGGGACCATATGGGACACCGGGGGATCGAACCGCGGTCCGTCCAAGGCTAGCGCAGGCAAGGCAGGCACCTTACCTTTAGCGCCACCGCCCGGCCCCCGGAAAGGGTGTCTTACCTCGAAGGAAAATGCCGAGCAAGACCAAGAAGAGCAGCAAACCCAGAGACGGGGTGATGATCATTAGAAGGTCCCTGTGGTCTGTCATTTGGATCTGGTGACATGGAGGAGGATATGGGTCCCCTCAAAGCTCAAGGTTATGCCCCGCACCCCAGCATCCCCTGTTGCCCGCACCTCTCTTGTCACTGAGACATGCCCTACCCCCATCTTACAGACTAGAATCTAAACAGCTCTGAAAGCCCATGACACCCTACTGACATCTGGAGTATAGGAGTGTGGGGTCTGCCCTCCAGGCTGGCCCCCCACACTAATGCCTATGTACTAACCCCACAAGGGGGGTCAGGGAAAGAGCTAGGAGTCCTTGGCTCCTGGGAAACTACCAATGGTAGAGATTTGCAGAAGTGGAAAAAACCAAAGTCGCTTCTCTGTCACTAAATGCTCAGGCCATGGGCAAAACACACTTCATTCTGTCTGACTGTGTTGACTTTTCTTTTTTAATTTTACTTTATTTTTTAGTTTAGTTTAGTTTAGTTTTATTTGGGGATTTCACCTGGTGGACCTCAGGGCCTATTCCTGACTCCAGACACAGGGATCATTCCTGGTAGGGCTGGGAAGGGGTGGGGGTGCCTATAAACGTGCTAAGGATCAAACCGAAGTTGGTTCTATGCAAGGCAACTGCTTTAACCACTGTGCTTCTTCGTTGTTGTTATTTTGTTTTAGGATCACATCTGGTAGTGCTCAGGACTTACTCCTGGCTCTGTGCTCAGGGATCATTCCTGGAAGGACTCAGAGGATCATATGTGGTGCTGGGAATCGAACCTGGCCTGCTGCATGATGGCTGCTAGTCTGCTGCTGACTACTTACTCCTCCAGCTAACTTCTGTACTTCTGTTCCAGCACCTTGTTTTTTGCAAGTGGCTTCATGTGGCTCATGTTTCTGTTATAAAGGGTTGCTATAAAGGGTTCCAGGCACGGTAGAGCCTGAGGTTCGTTTCCAGGAACTGGGGGGTAGGGGTGGCTCCAGCTCTGGGTGCAGGTCACTTTCTCTTCCTCCTCTAACCCAGTTGCACTCATGCTGGTCCCTGACTTAGAAGGCAGGAAAAGCCGGGCTGGGGTCCTGCTCGTGGCTACATCCGATAGCGCTCACTCAAAGCTGCGGGGTCCTGTCCACGGGGATAAATGAGAGGGATCCCTCAGACACATGGGGACCAGTGTGGGTTCTGTGTCCCCTGCCCCTGGAGCCATGCACATTCCACTCTTACATGCACTGGGAGCTTCTTCCTCCCTTTTGCTTTTTTGAAGCCGCATCAGCTG